>NC_056740.1:363158924-363343924 GCF_019279795.1 Protopterus annectens
GGATGATGTGGGGATAGTGAATCAGGAAGTGAAACAGATTAGCAAGGAGGATGTAAGGACAGCTATGAAGAGGATGAAGAATGGAAAGGCTGTTGGCCCAGATGACATACCAGTGGAAGCATGCTGGTGCTTAGGTGAAATGGTAGTGGAATTTTTAACCAGATTGTTTAATGAAATTTTGGAAAGTCAGAGGATGCCTGAGGAGTGCAGAAAAAGTGTTTTGATACCTATCTTTAAGAATAAGGGTGATGTGCAGAGCTGCAGTAACTACAGAGGGATAAAACTGATCAGTCACAGCTTGAAGTTATGGGAAAGAGTAGTGGAAGCTAGGTTAAGAAGGCAGGTGATGATTAGTGATCAGCAGTATGGTTTCATGCCAGGAAAGAGTACTAGAAATGCAATATTTGCTCTGAAAGTGTTGTTGTAGAAATACAGAGAAGATCAGAAGGAGTTGCAATGTGTCTTTGTGGACTTAGAGAAAGCATATGACAGGGTACCTAGAAAGGAGTTGTGGTATTGTATGAGGAAGTCGGGAGTGGCAGAGAAGTATGCAAAAGTGGTACAGGATATGTACGAGGGTAGTATGACATTGGTGAGGACTGCTGTGGGAGTGACAGATACGTTTAAGGTGGAGGTAGGATTACATCAAGGATCAGCTCTGAGCCCTTTCTTATTTGCAGTGGTGATGGACAGGTTGACAGATGAGATCAGACAGGAGGCCCCGTGGACTATGATGTTTGCAGATGACATTGTGATATGTAGTGAGACTAGGTACCAGGTTGAGGACACCCTGGCGAGGTGGAGATATGCTTTACAGAGGAGAAGAATGAAGGTCAGCAGGGCTAAAACAGAATATATGTGTGTAAATGTGAGGGAGGGTAGAGGAATGGTGAGGATACAGGGAGTAGAGTTGGTAAAGGTGGATGAGTTTAAGTACTTGGGATAAACAGTTCAGAGTAATGGTGAGTGTGGAAGAGAGGTGAAGAAGAGAGTACAGGCAGGGTGAAATAGGTGGAGAAGAGTGTCAGGACTGATTTGTGACAGACGGGTACCAGTAAGAGTGAAAGGGAATGTCTACAAGAGGGTAGTGAGACCAGCTATGTTATATGGGTTGGAGACAGTGGCACTGATGAAAAGGCAGGAGTCAGAGCTGGATGTGGCAGAGTTAAAGATGTTAAAATTTGCACTGGGTGTGACTAGGATGGACAGGATTAGGAATCAGTATATTAGAGGGTCAGCTCAGGTTAGACAGTTTGGAGACAAAGCAAGAGAGGCGAGATTGCATTGGTTTGGACATGTGCTTAGGAGGGATGTTGGGTATATTGGGAAAAGGATGCTAGGGATGGAGCTGCCAGGTAAAAGGAAAAGAGGAAGGCCTAAGATAAGGTTTATGGATGTGGTGAGAGAGGACATGCAGGCGGTTGGTGTGAAAGAGCATGATGCAGAGGACAGGAAGAAATGGAAACAGAAGATCCGCTGTGGCAACCCCTAATGGGAACAGCCAAAAGAAGATGATATATATATATATATATATATATATATATATATATATATATATATATATATATATATATATATATATATATATATAAATATATATACGCACACACACACACACACACACACGTATATATATATATATATATATATATATATATATATATATATATATATATATATTTATATATGTATATACAATACATATATATATATATGCCAAAGGGGGCATTGTACATTGTCACTGCCCATATCAGATCTACATACACAGGGATAACTTTTGATCTGGATAGTTTTGGCCTTAGATATTAGTTTAAGAAGAATGATTTTCTGACTACTGATTGTATATGGTGGTCAAAGAAAAGGACGTTATTTATCCAGGTCCCAAGATCCCTGGCTACCTTGTCAATCTGGTGGGGTATTAGCTGTACTGAGCACTGAGGGAGATGCTTGTTTACCAATGTGACAATTTTATTTATTTAATTTTTTTTTTTTTTTTTTTTTTGCAGTTAATTTTAACCCATTTTCTGTGTACTAGTTGTTAGTGCAGGACAGCTCTTGCTGTAGTGAATTGGCATCAGAAGTTAGTTTGTTGTGAAGTCCTCCAAGGCAAACTCTGAATCCAAGTTAGCTTCCTCAACCAAAGACAGCCATAAGGCATTCTTTAGTTACATTCATAACCTAAAATGTAAGGCTTAGATTTTCACTGAACCGGTAGTTAATGATAACACATACACTGAGCCAGTGGACATAGCTAACCTGCTAGCCAATAGGTTTGGTGAAAACTTCACTCCCCTGTCCCCACCACACGTACTTCATGACATCCCTACCACCTGTCCCCTACCTTGTATCTCTAAAGAGCAGGTCGTAAACGCCTTCTCTAAGGCCCAAAACACAGCATCAATAGGTCCTGATCACATCCCAGGCTGTGTCCTACATGGGCTCAAACAAGAATTAGCATCACCATTGGCTACTCTTTTCAAGAATTAGCATCACTATTGGCTACTCTTTTCAAGAATTAGCATCACTATTGGCCACACTTTTCATTCACAGTATAAGCACTAGCTTCATTCCAGCTGAATGGAAAACAGCCACCGTTATCCTCCTGCACAAGGGTGGTGCTTCTACTGACCCTGAAAACTACAGATCTATTAGCCTGACTAGCCATATCTGCAAGGCCATGAAGAGAATCACATGGACCTTATCAACAAAGATATAGGCAATTTCCCAACACTAGCTCCTACTCAGTTTGGATTTGCCAAGGGGAGATCATGCTTGTTAAACCTGATGGACTTCTTTGAGACAGTCATAAGGGCTCTGGATAAGGGCAAATCTGTGCATACTGTCTACCTAGATCAGGCCAAGGCATTTGACACTATCCCTCACTCAGGCATCATTAACAAACTCTCCCAGCTAGACATCAACCCTTATATCGTAAAGTGGGTTGCAAACCGATACAGTCAAAATAGGGGAATCCACCTCTAATAGCATACCCATTACCAATGGTGTTTCACAAGGATCTGTTCTGGGACCTCTACTATTTGGAATATATTTCTCTGAAGTACAAGCTAAAACCAAGGGACTGTGGCTTACAAAGTTTGCTGATGACTGAAAACTGGTGCATTCACAAAATCTCCAAATAATGTCAACATCCTTCAAGAAGGTTTATGCAAACAAATGATTGGTGGCAAAGTCATGGCCTCAAACACAATGCAAAAAAATGTATTGTCATCCCTTTCAGCAACAGCAATGTTCCTGCAAATTACAACATCAATGGCAATACCCTAAGTATGTATTCAGTGGTGAGAGATCTGGGCACTCAGGTAGACAGCAACCTTGCCTTTGATCAACATGTCTCCAGAGTGGTAAGAAGGGCATTCTGTATGTCTCACCTCATAAGTAAGGGCATTGCCTCAAGATAAAGTGAATTTATCACCTCCCTGTACTAATCACTCATTAGGCCAATAATTGAGTACAATGCCCCTTTTGGAATGTACCTTTCAAAATACCTGCAGCAATGGGAGAGACCACAAAGGTTCCTCACAAAGAAAATTCAAGGTCTTCAGCAGTTATTCTATGTGTATCAGCTGAAATCACTGTCACTTTGTTCTGTTTCATACAGACTACTGAGAGGCAATCTCTGCCTAGCATATAAGGAGATATCTGACCCCACTTTATTGAAAATGCTTCACATCTGCAAGTCAAATGGCTCACAGGTTACTTGCTCTAAATACCTAAACCTGGCATGTGACATCAATAGAACCTGCTGGAGGCAGAGAGGCACATATTTGTCTCCTAGAGGTTACCACACCTCTGGAATAGACTCCCACTTCACATCAAAGAGAGCACTTCATTGGCCGTCTTCAAACACAATCTGGATGATTGGATGGGTAACCATAAATTCACCCTGGGGGTTTCCACCAGTGTCCCTCTTGGACAGGGGCAATAGGTGCTGATCATGGTAACAAGGGTAAAATTTGGCTAGGTTTGTAAGGACCCTCTGGCCATTACCCTAGTAAATTCCTATGATACTATGACAGTAACACGCAGCTTGCAGTCATTGGCAAAATTAGTTAGTTATAGGTCTGGGTCTGTGGTTTGGAGGTCAGAAAAGTACAGGTCAAAAGGTAGGGGTCCCAGCACTGAGCCCTGTGATATATCACTAATTACCCTTTAACTTTTGGAGGAGGAATCACCTTAGCAACTTAAATTCTGTCTTACAGCTAGTTAGCCACTGACTTTATCACATGAGGGTCAACACTTATTTGCAAAACCAGCATGGGGGGGTGGTATCAAATGACTTGGCCAGATAGGCTGTAGGGACAGAATGAATATCTACTGCCTCTGTGACCTTCTCAAAAAAAATTTACAAAATTTAGTAGCCATTACGTAACTTTGACAAAATCAAACTATTGGTAATCAACCTAAAAGAGTTTCTCTGATATCACTGTGTGTGAAATCACACACGTTCCACAGCCTTGTAAATTAGACTTATAAAGCTAATGGTTCTACAGCTTCTGGGATCTATGGCAGACTACCCTTAGGAAGGGGCATCACAGCAGGCTCTCCACACCTCCAGGATGTACTCTGTAGCCAATTTCTGGGGAAGTTCCACCAGTGCATGTTTGGAGCTATTTATTAACATCTGAGTAAATTTTCTGGACCCATGGTGTTAGCACAGTTAAGATCAGTTTCTTTGTGATTTTAAGGGGTTTGATAGACTCAGGAATTTCCAGAGTTTCAGTGATGATTTCCTGGGTAAACTTGCTACTGAATCCTTCTGCTAGTATTAGTTATGTCATTTGGATGAGTAGGTTGTGCCATTTTGGATTAATTGAATTCCATGCTAGGTGTTATTACTTAATGCGACTAAGTAAAGGTTTATAGTTATCCTTGGCTTCCTAGTTTCAGTTCATGTTGGACTTTGATCTTTGCTAAACTTTTTGACAAAGTGTTTGCAATGGAAGATTCAGATTTATTAAGGACTTCAGAATTTTTGTCTCTTGTTGTAGAGCTTATTTATACTGGTGGACCACCAGAATAGTTTGTTATAAAGCTGCTACTAACAGCCGAGTTAGAGAGTGAATAATGACTGTCTAGGCCAACTCAAAGCTATGAGGACTAGGTCTGCATTTCTCTTCTTACATTCAGCAGTGCCCTTAGGATTAGAGGAGTTGGGAAAAGGTAACCAAAAGAACTATGGCAACCATGCAGGCACACAAAACTAGGAACCACAGTAAGCTTGCACCAAAAGATCATATACCAGAAGAAATAGGTTACCGAAACCAACAATAACTTCCACCAAAAAAGTTTTCAGAAAGTTTCAAAGGTTTAATGAAAAATAAAATCACAGTTGAGGGCTTTCATCCACATCAATAAAAGGACTTCATTAGAACTGTGAATCTACTTCAAACACATATTTAAGTACACAATTCAATTAACCAAGCTATAAATACTCAGATTCAGTTAAAACAATAATTCATGTTATATCCATCACATTAACATATTAACATATTAAAAATTAATTTTAACATAAAACATATATAATAAGAAATATATAATTAGATAAGATTAAAATAATGCTGCCAACAATATTTCAATTTAGCTGCCTTCATTCTTAGCAATGTAACTAGAGAAATTTAATCATTCACACCAAGTGGGTATAAAGGGGAATGCTTATATAACACATTGTTCTCATTTAACACATCATATTCTTCTCCCCCTCTTCACATCTCTAGCCTGAGGGTACCAAGGCTGTGATACTACCTCTGCGGTTGGTAGTCAAAAGTTATGATTGATACCCATTCATTCCTCTCATCCCTGATTTATATGAACACTGTCTTTAAAATTTACAGCTTGGTTAATTGAACTGGGTATATAAATATGTGTTTTAGGTAATTATACAGTTCTGATGAAGTCCTTTTATAGATAAGGACAAAAGCGCTCATCTCTGGCTTTATTTTTTATTAAACATTTTGAAACCTTTTTTAGTGAAAGATATTGGTGGTTTTGGAGACTTGTTCCTTCTGGTGTATGATCCTTTGCAGTGAGCTGGTTTGTGGTGCCTTGAGTTGAGAAAAAACATACATTACTGCTGAGCAGACCACAGGGAACTTGAGAAGAACTAGCTGCCTAAGACTTACTATTGCTGCTGCTGCTTTCCTGTTTTGACTGTTGCCGATTTGCTATTCTTTGCAACTCTTTACGCTGGTTCTGTTTTCCTTCTCTGCTGTCCTCTGGTCTGTTTGCTATAAAATGGATGAGACTCGAGGGTTCATTCCTGGTTTGGAAATTGAACGTGAAACCTTTTCTTCGTGCTCTATTCTCTACTCTTGCTCCTTTCTTCTAATTATTTTGATAGTTTCTTTGAGGATGGACCAAGCAATGGGTCTTTGCCCACAAGAGTATCTAGGAAATGAGCTTTAATGTTCCTTGTAAAAGTTTAGATATTTTGGCTATGTCTGAAGCAGCTCCCCTGCAACTAGTGTCAAACCCATACCCCACTTTTGTCATCTCAGAAAACATTATCATCTTGTACCTGAAGTCTCACTGGTAGCATAGAGGGATACAGCCCTAATTACAACCCAGGTGACAAGAGTTCATTTAATGTCATGGGCAACAGATAGCACAGGCACAGAGCATGGGTATGCATATTTTAGGGAAGAGATCATGTTAGGGATTTCCCTACTGGAGCTCTTGAGAGGGAAGGCTCTGGGCTGAGGGGATAGGAATATAAGATCACACATGATTGGACCAGGGTGGGCACACAATTAGGCCACTTCCTGTTGCTCACCACACCTAATAGTAATGTTAGCATGCAGGGGTGGGACTTAGATGTAGAGAAACTCTGTCCCCTAAGAATGATGGCATCACTCCTGAATTCTTGACTGTTACCACTAACTCAAACATAAGCATCACAAATAATATGAGTCTCACCCCTAGAGGAATTACAGAATCAATGGAGTACCAGGAAAGAAATGCTAGGGTCAGGTGGTGCTAACCAAAAAAAATGTTTTTATCTTGTCCCTGACAGCAGCATCTTGGATGTCATCAACTATAATTTCCATCTGGCTACTGTACTGTAATTGTGTGATTATAATTTCTCTTCCCAAAACTGTCTAAGAATCTGTTTTATTCATCATTAGGAAGGGTACTTAGAGCAGCTGTTTTCTTTGACCTCTTTCAACCTTAATTCTATTTAATTCCCTGTACTCTGTCTCCTACAGGCTTTTGAGGGGAGATCTATGCCTGGCATACAGGGCATTGTCAGACCCCATGCTAATGGACCTCCTGCATATCCACAAAACAAACAGCACCAGAATTACCCATTCTAAAGACTTAAATCTTGCCTGTGATATAAATAGGTCCTTCTGGAGAAATAGGTATGTATCCCAGAGACTACCCTGTCTATGGAACAGACTCCCCATCCGTGTAAAGCAGAGGTCCTCCCTAACCCAATTCAATTGCAACTTGGACAACTGGATGGAAAACTGGAAATTCATTCATGGTTTGGCACCTATGTCTCTAATGGACACAGGTAACCTGTAAATAGTTCATCTCCCACCCCCCCCCCCCACCCCCGCTTACACTTATCAAGGGCATCAGAACTTGTCAGAGATTTGGGATGCATGGCTAGGCTTAAAAAGATCCTTGTGGTTGTTAGCCTAGTAAACATCTATGAACCTATTTGATTCAGCCTCTGAATTATTACACAAAACTTATCATATTGTTTGTCTTTTTAAAACATGTCAGACTTCATAAGAGGTGATGGAGGAAGGACTCACAAATCTACTGAAAGATATCAAACATGGGAAGAATTACTAATACTTCAGCTTCTGGCAGCTAATTTTGCTTTGCACAACATAACTTTGAGAGGACAAAAGTTTAGAAATGCCATGTAAAATGTTAGTGTATGTAAAAGAAACATCTTTGGGCAATAATCCTGAAAAGAAAGTGTTGTCTTCACTAGAATCTGTATCTGGGCCCACAGAGGGACCAAGCTGATCTGTGGAAGCTGGAAGATAAGTAGAAAGGGTAATTTTTCTCTTCTTTTTAGATATGCTCCAAGTCCTCGTGTGAGTAGTTTCCCACGTGCTTACTCACTGATACTTGCTCTATTCACAACTGCCCTAACTCCCAACAGCCTAATCCTAGATAATTAACTAGCTCTCCCACCACCTAACCCTACCGCATTGGTCTACCAAAGTCCCAACTCTAACCCTAAGTCTTTCACCTGGCTCTTAGCATTAACCTTAATTCTCAATTCCTAATCCTAACTGCAGCACTCCCCTTCCTGTTTTCTAAGTCTACATATCCACTCCCCCCTTTCTAAAGTCCCCGATCATTTAATAAATAAAACTCTACTTCCCTTAATTAAACCCAAAGTCCCTGATTACTCCCTAAACATAAACTCCCTTCTCATTCCCAAAACATAAAAATCTCCCATCGGCTACTTATACCTCAATAATACTTCCAACCACTGCCTGAAATGCTTAACCACACTGCCACCAAATCTCCCATCTGCTACTTATACCTCAATAACACTTCCAATCACTGCCTGAAATGCTTAACCACACTGTCACCAAATCTCCCATCTGCTACTTATACCTAAATAACACTTCCAATCACTGCTGGAAATGCTTAACCACACTGCCACCTCCTCCCACCACATGCCTGCCACATCTCACCCAAACATCTAGTCAAGTTAAGAGTGTGAGAAGTAGTCTGTGCAAACTACAATATGGCTAAGTTCTTGCTTGCAAGACAATAGTCTTCAAGCACCTGGAACTCGGTCACTTGTAGTACACTGCTCCTTTTCCTGTAGACTCCTGAAGTGAAAGACTAGGGAACTTATTTAGCTAGTGATGTCTGCTGTACCTGCTTAAACAGAGCACAGATCAAGAATACTCAAAAGCAGGAACCTTCACTGACATCTATAAATTCAATATCTGTTCCCTGGACTGCCATCAACTAGGTACTTAGGTACAGGATGCCTTCTTCCCTGTAAAAACAACCCTGGATAAGATCAACTGTAAATTCCCTACCCATCCCCCAGTAGCCAATCTCGATACATCTATAGTACAACTGTAGGAAATTCATCTAATACAACAGATGAAACTCATGGAATATGCTGACCTTCAGCAACAGGCAATGGTAGGATCTGTCCTGGCCCACATGTCAGTACCCCGATGTCTGAATAGGTAGACTTTTTACAATCAATCCTCCTTATCCTTCATGAGGAAAGATTTTATTCTCTTTACTGGCTCTGTTTTACCACCGCTTGCCCATACATCAAGAGCAGGTACCCTTCTGTGGGTTGGAGAAACTAATATACACACTGGCTATCAAATGACAATGTTTCTCACTCGGCATATTGCATTTAATCTTCTTCATCAGCTTAAAATTCTTACTTTTATTGCATCCTGATGCTGTGGCTTTTCACCTTACAAGAAATTAAATTATTAATTCTCAAAACAACCCTATTAACATTAAAAGCAAAAATGGTTTTAAAATACATATTAAATGCTGAATTGAACTTGTCATATTTATTTACAATATACAATATGCTGTAAAAATGTAATATATATATATATATATATATATATATATATATATATATATATATATATATATAATGGATATACCTCAGTAGATCGAACTTTTACTAGTTCGAACCACATATGGCCGAGACCATATGTTCGAACTCGTAAAAGTTCGAACACTGACGTAAAACCACATAAAACCAAAAAACACAAAACTAAACATCTATAGCAGGGGGGGCTATGTCCCCTTCACCCTCCACACCCCCTTACTTAAATATACCAACTCCGAGTTCGCACTACATTGCCGGAAATGGGAAATCTTCCCTTTCTGCTCTGTACGGAGATCTCCATTCAGTCAGATTGGACTTTTACAAGTTCGAACATATGGTCTCAGCCATATGTGGTTCGAACTTATAAATGTTCGACCTACTAGAAGGGGACCCATATATATATATATATATATATATATATATATATATATATATATCTATATATATATATTTTTTTTTTTTTTTGAATTATTTGGAAATTGTTCTTAAAGGGTTAATTCTTTTATGCTGAATGTTCTAAATTAATATGTTTTCCTTATCAGGTAGAGCTGCTTTACTCCTTTGTTTTGTAAAAAAGCTGAGACACCAGGATCCAATAAAAAGAATTTTATAAAAAAATGCATAATTTTTTGTTTTATAGGTTCATAGGTAGGTACTAGGCTATCTGCCCAAAGGCATTTATAAGCCTAGCCAGAATGTGTTGGCTTTCACCGCCTCCTTAGATTAGTTCCCTGTGCCTCTGTCCAGCAGAGCCACTGAAGTGATCCCCGGGGTAAACTTTCTGTTTCCCATCCACTCGTCAAGGTTTCTCTTGAAGAGTGTTAGCGAGGAGCTTTACCTAATGTAGATTGGAATCTTGTTCCAAAGCATGGGATGTGTCTGGGACAGGAATCTATCCCTCCAGCATGTCCTATTTATTGTTGTGGTGAGGTTTAGATCCCTAGAGCGCATAGCTCCAGGGGATAAGATTTTCTTTAGGTGGATCATGTCCAGAACACAGGGCAATACCTACTTCTTCTCCACTCACACATACTGTAAATCCACAGAGGTCACCCAAAAGCCGTCAGGAAAGTGGACCACCTATGCTCATAAAGCCCACTATGTCTGCTTTCATACAGGAAATGATTTAGTCTCAGGTGACTCTAGAATTAGTTATACAGACTCCACAGTGACCACACTGGACAAGAACAATGTGACTTTAAGTGGCTTGTCCAGCTTCATCATCTGTGATAATACAAGGGGCTTAAGATCCATTAAGCCAGACAAATATGACTGTAACCTCCTGCTTGCCCATGTGACACTGAATGACCCGAGGCGCTCCACCCAAAAGGACATGATGGAATGTAGTATGAACGTGTTAGAAGCAGGAAAAACTCTGATCTTGAGTAGTACCTTGCCTTCACCAGGAATGATGCCTAGATATAAAGACAAGACAACTAGCTAATTAGTCTTACACCTGTAATACTAGGGCTTTCACATATTAGCTAAAGTCTTTGCTGCTCCCATAGTGCCCTTTTTTAGACAGAGTCCTCCTATTGGACAATCCTGCATTGAAAACAAACTCAGATTTGAACAAAGTGGCACTAAACAGAAAGATGCCAGAAGTTGTGGACCGCCTATGATTCGAACACATTTACATCTGTGTAGTTACTGAGACAGGATTTCAGTGCAATGACAGGACTCCCTTTATACCAGGGTTTAGCATTTTTCATGCCTTTGCACACTCAGGTAACTGAGGGAAGGAGAGCTATTTCTTAGAAACACCATTATTTCACATCAAATTACCCACCACTATAACTTGGACATCCAAATCACCCTTAACAAATCCAATTATTACTTCATTGCTAGCTAGAGATCCCCATCAAAGTCACCCAAAGATCACAGAAATTACCTAAACACAATTAAGGCATCAAATATCAAACCAAATACTTCCTTACTGTGGGACTTCAATTACCAAAGTATTGACTGGCACACCACCTCTAAAAATAGTTATGCTCACTGCTTCCTAGACTTCATTAATACTAATGCACTGCAGCCAATTGCAACACTAGCCACTGCAGGTGCTAAATTTTTTTGACCTGGCCTTACCAACCTATCCCCCAAATGGACCCACCTCACATCTCCTTAGCCCTAGTTAAATCTGACCACAAATCAATCATCTTCTCGGTCAGGCCTAGAGGTACCACCTCACCACCAAATAAGACCATCTTTAAGGACTTCTACAAGTTGAAATAAGTTTGCCTTGAAGACCTATGCAAAATTACCAACAATCCCTTGCAAATTGACTTAAATGAGAGGGCATGTGCCAGCACCTGAATAGCTCCACAGAAACATCAGTACCCATCTGCCCTACATACAATAGTAATTCAGAAGTCTCTCTCTTCTCTCTCTCTCTCAATAACAAAAGAAGGGAACTAATGAAAAGTTTCAAGAAATCCTCATCTCCCTAACTTAACTTGAAACATTCAGACAAGGAACTTCAAACAATATCAAAAATGTAAAGCAGACTTCCAACTTCAGGTTGCTATATATTTCAAAGGAAACTATAAATCTTTCTTCATTTATGTCATGAAATTAAAAAATAGTGTCCAACACTTGAGCTCATCCATGGTAAGGTCACCCATTTTGACCCTAAGGATATAGCCAATATACAACAGATAAATTTAGCACCAACGTTACCCTCCTACCCACATTATTGCCCTGATGAAATCACATTGGAACAAGTCTTAGAATCCCTGTCCAAGACAAAAAAATAATACTTCCATGGAACAAGGCATCATATTGGGCTGCATTCTCATGAGTGCAAGGTATACAATGAGTCACTACTTAAATTGTTTTAACCTCACCCTATCTTCAGTGTTTGTTCTGAATGCCTGAAGAACAGCCACTGTGATTTCCCCTACATAAGGGTGGCTCCTCAACAGACCCAAAACCCCACCAGCCTTATATACAAAGTTATGGAAGTATAACAGCAGAACTCATTTATCTGGACATAGGCAACTTAAATGATGTAGATCCAAAACAGTTTGGTTTTGTGAAGTGCAGGTCCTGTCTCTTGAACCTACTATACTTCTTTGAAAAGGTTACAGGGAATGTGGACATTCTGAGTACACTGCTTTTCTCAACCTGGCCAAGACTTTTAACAAAGCCCATACGTTGTCCGTTGGATTGCAAACTGGCTATCCAACAAATCCCAAGTTGTGAAAGATGATGGTTATCTCACTAAATGTAAAATGAACTAGTGGGGTGCCACAGGAATTAGTTCAGTATCCTCTTCTGTTTGGCATTTATTTTGCAGACATCCATGTCAATATCCCAAAAGTATGGTTGACCAAGTTTGCCGATGACTACAAACTGGTTATGGTTATCCACTCATCTAGTGATATGAAACAGCTCCAACAAAGGCCGGAATGTGCACATACATAGTGTATCAAAAACTGTCTCAAACTAAATGAATAAAAAGGCCAGCACAGTAACGTTTAGCCGAAATGTTGCTCCCACCTCATATATTATAATTGGTACTCCTCTTCAGACAGATATAGTGATTAAGAGACCTGGGTACTTACGTGGATACCATCATCATGCTGTCTACCATAGCCACAAAATCCATCTATCGGGCTCAATGAATTTCCAAGGGAATATCTTCAAGATTCAATGATATCATCCTACCACCATACGCCTTCCTTTTCAGCTAAATCATTTAATATAATACCCCCTTTGGCATGCACAAATCCAAGCATATTGCTCAACTGGAAATGCCCCAAAGATTTCTACTAAGAAAATTAAAGGTTGCAAATCGTTAACTATCACAACAGACTTTCATCACTCTCCTTAGTGAAAGAACAGGGTGTGAGCAATAGGTATGTATTCAGGGAAAGAGATAAGAGAGTCCATTGGTAGTTCCTAATACACAATACTGTTAACACACATTTGCCACTTTTGAATATCTGTTCCATAGGAACTCACTTGCTGAACAATATAATGAAGCATTAATTGTTGACTCAGTGAGAAATTAGGCTTTTTCAACAAGTAAGGAAATGTATGTGATATCCATAACACCCAGTTTTTACTGTTCCAAAAATTACCTAAAGTTTACAAAAACTTTCTGTTAATTCAAGTAGTACAGAGTGCCAATGAATTTGTATATTATGTGTATACTTTATTGGGCAGTCTATTAAAACTCCTTATGAGATTTACTTCTTCATATTTATGTCACTGAGTTGCTCTTTTAAATTAGTTTGGAAAGAAGAATTTTTACTAGTTAGTGATCAATACAAAACCCTTGTACACAAGTGTGACACCCCTGCACTGGCCCAGTAATCAAGGAGCCTCAATCCTCACCACTAACACCAGTGAGAAATCACCTCTAACACCAGTGAGGGATGTGCACATTGGAAGGATGGCAAGTGCACATACAGTAAAGTACAATTTCCCTTAAGAGCACACAGAGATCACAGTCAGTCTAGGGCTGGTTTCTCCCTCTCTCTCACCAGATCCTCAAAAAGACTCCCCACTGGCACAGCTATAGGGTTAAGATCTCAGCCAAGTGGTCAAGGCAAAACCTACAGCACCCTCTCTGTCCAACCAGTGCTTTGTCTCCCTGCCCAAGTAGCTGACACACAGACACACACACACACACACACACACACACACACACACACACACACACACACACACACACACACACACACACACACACACCTTAAGATGTGATGTATACACACACACACACACACTCCTGTAGATGGCTGGCACAGGTTTACTAGCTATGCCCCCTTCTGCCCAGACTATAAGTAATCACTGCCACCAACCACCCTTTATCAGCTACTATAAGGCCCTTCCCAAAGGGTGACCAATTCTACTGTGTAATGTTACTGTTATCCAAATGGTGTCTCCAAGACTTTAAGGATATTTAAGAGTGGCCTGTACAGTGTTACCAAATACATATGCAAGTACACTAAGAGCTTAAATATTTCTAAACAAACCAGCCACAATTAAAAGGTTTAAATATATTTAATAATAAATAATAAAAGCACAAGACAATATTAAATAACTCAACACAGTGACAACAGAGTTCAGAATCACAGGAATACTTTAAAACATTGCAGGACAGTCTCACATAAATACAGAAAACATCTAAACTAATCTTGCTCTATCTCTAAGAGAAACACTATACCCAAATCTTACTTACAGAGCCAGGCAAATGCAAGTGCAGAATGGATGTTTCTAGGTCCAAAGACAAATACAAAATGCACAGACTCACTCTCTGAGATAGTTCTTAAATTACTATCAAACATTTCTAGTGGGTTATCTCAGATACATCATTCTTGTTACTTCTGCCTTTAGTTCCCAGGCTAACAGGAACTTAAAATATTTAACACCTTTGTGTTAAAAATACTTCTCTCTTAAAAGTTTGCCTGGAACTGGAAGTCATAAAACAGTTACACACTTTTACCTTTGAAACCTGTAATTATTTCTATTTCCAGACAATAGAAAGAATTAAGATTTTCATTTTCTGTACATTTGACGTTATATTGTCTTTTTTTAAACCAGGTTGGAGCTGTATACTACTATGTTTTAAAATGATGTAATATCTTTTGCTGTCATATTGTTTACTTTTTAATCATGCTGGAGCTTTTCTCCACAGGACTCCCTTGAAAATGGGCTATTTTGGCCCAATGGACTATCCTGATAAACAAACTATAAATAAAATAATTTTTAGCTGCAAACATTCCGTCTCTTAGCTGAAAGTGAGACATACCCACGGTCGTAAAGAATTTCAACTTATTTTCTTAGAGTTTTGCAAGTTAACTCTATATGTTCCAGCTTCTTACTCTCAAAACATACATTTGCATAGGCATACAGTTCATATACATTTCTGTTCTTTTCCAGTAGGGTATACTGTGGTTACATTCTTGAAGTTCAGTACATTACATACAGTTTTCTTACATTTGTAAGACAAGCATACAAACCATATTACTATTCACCAATAACAGAATTATTTACAAAATTCCAGCTAGCTGGGTTGGCAGCCTTCACAAGTACCAAATACAAGGCAGAATTCAGAAACGGACCAGTCGTGAGCTGTAAGACTACAGCAACAAGGGTCCTTTAACACACTTGCAGAAGCCAGTGATTCAGAGATCCATTAGTTGAAATGAAAAAAATACCTCATTATTGGCTAATTTTCATGTCTCTGAATCACTCAGCAATTACTGCAAGTGCCAAAAAGCATTTTGTTGCTGTAATCACCTCCAGTAGCCCATGCATTGTGTTGGCACAGGCACCCGCAACATTCACTCCCCAATAAACACACACACACACACACACACACACATCGCCATATCCTTCAACTGTCCTTAATTTTCAAAAAATCCAGGATTCTGTCTCTAATAATTTCTGTGATACTGACAAAGACAAGGACATTCAGTCGATAATGCTGCACATTAGAATGTCATTAATCTTATTTCTCATTTGTGGCATCTTGTTTGTTGTAAAATCTGTTGTTCTATTCTTTTTCAGGGATTTAAAAAAATGCGTCCCTACTTTCTACTGTACTGTTTCAGCTACTGCCTGGGGGAGTTGAAAGGTACCGAATACCTACCCCCCCCACAGAAAGACATTTACACTTACACAAACTTCCCCTACTTATCTCCTAACTAACCCCTCTACTGCAATCACCCAGGCAGACATTCTCTCTCACACACTCACTTAAGACCACTCATATTTCTGCATACGCTCACACTCCCCTCAACAATACCTGTCTGCTAAACTCCCCACAAGTTATATTTAATGCATTCTCCCCCATTGGAATTAATGGCTGAAAGCACGCTTCTGGCTGTCTCAATTAGTGCAGCTGGTGGTGGTGATTTACATAGCCAAGTGATTCTATGACTTGCTTGGCTGTGTAAATCATTCACTGCAGGCATTTCCTGGGGAAGAGCTCATGACACATCATATGCCCTACCCCTGCAATGCCGCATTTACACTGGGGTAGGCCTGAGACTAAGACCACCATTGTGCTGTGCACCTCGAGTTAAAGCACTGCATTAGGACCATCTCTCATTCAGAAATAGCTACTGATAGTGGTAAACAATGCTTACCACTGGCAGAAATGTTTTTGAACCCCTGGGACAGTATGGAGCTACCTGCTGTTGTATATTTAATGGGATAAATTCTTATACTAATTACATTTTTGGCCATTACATTTTCTTCTTGATAGACAACTACTTTGTTTCATGTGCAACTAAAGGACACTATGATGGTAGCACAATATTTTCCCACATGATAACTTTTACAAGTTTTTTTTTTTCAACGAAAGATTTGTTGATGATTTCATTTGTGAAGGAGAAACAATAATTGCACAACTTTTCCTGAGGTGCAAAATTCTCATGATTTATGCATATCCTGAATGAACATAAAATGGTTTAATCCACAAACCACCAATTTACCAAGTTATAAAAACCACAAAATGCCAGGAACTCCACTTCTTGGAATAAAAGGAGTATAATTTATTCAGCGACTGCAGCAGTTGATTAGCAGCATCAATGAAACAGATCCACAAATTAGCAAACCAACAAACTGAAATAGCAGTTGGTATATTAACAATGACATATAACTGCAACATCACAGGAATCAATATATCCTCACACTATAACCTCATAATAAATTATACTCCTTTTATTCCAAGAAGTGGAGTTCCTGGCATTTTGTGTTTTTTATAAAATGGCTTAACTTGATGTTACCATAAGACAAGATGGATAAGGATATTGAATATAAATTACATGAAAAATGCAGTGAATGACTTTGTTGTCTTTATACAGTGAATTGTCTTGCAGCCTTTAGAATACAAACACACCTTCTGATTTTGAAGTCAAAAGATTAGAAAATTGGATAGCCAGAAGAAACTTCCAAAGGATAGAGAATAAGCCTTTACAAAATGGTACCACAAAAGTTGTTATTGAAGATCATTCTGTGTTATCTTGAGAAAACAGGAAAATGAAGAGAAAAAAGAGATGTACCTTATAACATACACAGATTTATCTTCAACCATGCAAAGACTCTTAAGAACACCAGAATCACTGTGAATGAAGCCATAACTTCCCATCTGATATTGTAAATCTTTGTTAATTCCTTACTATTAGGACTTTGGTTCCGTCCTCCGAACCGATACAGCCATTTCCAAGCTCTTGCCAGCCAAAAACTCTCAGCTAAGACCTACCCATAATGCCCCTCTCCTAGTTACTCCAGATCTCGTTTGCCGCGCTCTTCGTCAGACATTCTAGCCATCTCTCTCAAAGCCAAGTAGGAAATTGTGATTTGTAATATAGTTTCTCCTCAAAATTTCTTGTTTTTTTGTCAATTTAGCATTTTCTCACTGTCGCATATAACCTACATATATTTCCTACCCTTTACCTTGGTAATTAAATTTCTACCATCATTGCTACTGTCCCTCTCTCCTGCCTTTGGTAGGTCCTTTCTTACCATTTGTGGTATTTTTTAAATACCATCGTTGGTATTCTCTCACTTTTTTCTCTCCCTTCTTTTGATTTTTTTCTATTAGGAAAGCCTTGTTGTCTGATCATGTCAGACAAAGCTAAGTTGGGGTTTAAACAGTGACAAATGTGGGCATAAGATGCCCATGTCGGACAGACACACTTGTTGCGTCTTCTGTTTGGGCATGGACCATATTAAAGCTGACTGTGGTATTTGTGCTAATTTTAGTAATCGTACAGTAGCAGAACATAAAAACAAGCTTATTTTAAAAGGTTTAATTAAGACACTTTTTTCGGAAGCTCTATCTGGGTCGGAGATCTTACCCCCTTTAAAGACCAAAAACATAAGGAAAAACAGAGTCACTTGGTTCCTACATCTCCATCAGTTACAGAACTGAGTCGGCTCTGTACTTCTCCAGGCGCCCTTGGCGCAGACCTCTTTGGCACCAGGCTCTGTATCTTCTCTCTCGGTGCCGTCTATGATATTCACCCCTATTTTGGTTTCAACCTCAGCACCACTGATTTTGGTGCTGTCCTTCGATCCGACATTGGCTCCTATGACTGTACCTGCTTCGGCACCATCCCCGGCCATGTTGCCGATAGTTTCTTGGGCTCCATTGGCTTCTAAAGTTGAATATCTGTCAAAGACCAGATACTCTCCAACTTACGACTATTTTTTTTAGGGCAGAGGTTTTAGCCCCTTTCTTGAAAGACCTGATTCTCCTTCAGCAGCCTCCTTTAGATCCACCAGGAGTTTTTCTGAATTAGACCTAGTGCAGGTTGTGGACCAGCTTCTGGCAGCTAGGGGATTGCCCACTCCAGCTAGACCTTCCGTCCATCTTGGTTCGGAATCTTTTACTACATCTTCCCCTGTTTATCCTCCTTCGGCCACTACCCAGGTCCCGGAGATCTCAGTACTGATGTCCACCCCAGTGCATATTGTCTCGGCTCCGACAGCAGTTTTTCCCCCATCAGCTCCGGTGGAGCCGATGCTCTCGGAGCAGTGCTTGGACCATCCGTACCTTGGTACCTAGCCCGGCGCCTATTTTCTTGCTGGCGCCATCTATATCCACAGCTCCGATGGCTTCCAGTCTTCTCAGGGCTCCTCACCTGGAGATGGACTCCTCAGGGTGGGGTGTGACCCCAGTACCTTGGGTGGGCCTGCTTTCCAGGTGATGGAGAGGGTCCTTGCCTCCGCAAGCTTGCAGTCAGCACCAATGACATCAGCATCAGAACCCCCCCCTAGCACGCAGCTGTCCCAACCCCCTACTTCGGGATTACAGGCACGGGAGCCACAAGACCCCCCTTTGAAGAGAACACCTTCTCCTGAGTCCTCCTCAGAAGATCCCACTGGAGAGACACCCCAGAAGAAATGGTGCAAGAGGAAGCACCCTGATTCCCCGGAGGAATCTATCACTGAAGACACCGATTGTGATGAGAGGGAGGGGTCCCCATGGTCTCCCCCTGATGACGTCTCATTCGGGGACATTCTCGAAATCCCCAAGCAGCGGGGAGACTGGAAGTCCTCTACCCCTTCTTCTGAGGTATTGGTGTTCTTGCAGGCCTTCCGTGCCTGGCCATCTACTTCCTGGGTGACCCCACTGGCAGATGACCTTGTTAAGCTCATTGTGCAGTGTGCCTGGAAGGCCCTGGACAACATAGAACCTGTCCCCCGGAGGCCAGACAAAATTTTATCTACACCTGAAGACCAGCCCCACTGGTCCAAGCAGTTGAGAGTTGATTCCATGGTCGTGGTGGCGGCCACCAAGAGGGAACTGGCAGAAGATAGTTCCACTGTCCATCCTCCGAACAGGGAGTCTCGGACCATGAACAGACTAGGGAAGCGGACCCATGCTTCAGCGACCTTCGCCATTCGGTCGCTGAACTATCTGGCACACTTCACTCGCCTCCAAAGAGACCTAATTTCTGAAATGTCTTCCTCTTTGGTGGGGGTATTGCCTGATGAGGTGGGTGACGCTGTCGTCTCACAGCTAGCTACCCTTGAATCCATCTCGAACTCCTCAATGCATTTGATATCTCACACCACCAAGGGGGCAGCTCAAGCTGCCACATCAGGCGACGGAATGCCTGGATGCAGTTGTATGACTTCGCAGACCCCTTTAGATCTTCCTTTGTCAATGCACCTGTCGACGAATCTGCACTTTTTGGACCCAAAGTACAAGACACACTTGCACAAAGTGAGAAAGATGGAAAGACCTTGTCTGCTGTGGGCATACACTTTTCCACCCCACAGAGGTCCTACTCCAGGAACCAGAAAGGAGGAAAACTGTGGTTCAAGAAATCCCAAGGATCATTTTGTGACACTCGTGGTGAGCAATCCCCCCGAGGCAGAGGGGGCAACTCATCTGGAAGATGCCCCTTTTGGGGTAGTGGGGGTCAGCGTAACCAGGGCGCTAGAGATTCTTTCTCTGGCAGAACCTACCAGTGCTCCTCAGCAGCGGCCCGATTGCTTTCCTCTGGAAGCAGTCGGGGGTCATTTTTCTCTGCACCTACCAGCCTGGCAACTTATTACTGCCGATGTTTGGGTGCAGAGAATAATATCCAGAAGCTACCAAATACCATTTGATTTAACTCCCAGATCTGTCAAATGAATCCCCGATGTGCCACCCAGAGGGAATTAGCAGCTGTAGAAATAGAAAAGCTGCTAAGAAAAAGAGTCATCCAACCAGTTCCACCAGACCAGACAGGATCCGGGTTTTACTCGAGGTTCTTTTTAGTGCCAAAAAAGACAGGGGACTGAAGACCAATCCTGGATCTCAGCCTATTGAACAAATTTATCAAACCTCAAAAATTCCGGATAGTTACGGTACAGTCCATTCTCCCCTTCCTAGGGAGGAACAACTGGATGTGTTCTATAGACATCCAGGACGTATACTACCACATAAAGATGGATCGCCGCTTCTGGCTGGGAGCCAATCACTACCAGTTCAGGGCACTGCCATTCGGTCTCTCGACAGCCCCCCGTGTGTTCACCAAATGTATGGCAGTTGTGGTAGCTCATCTTTGACTACAAGGATTCCAGGTGTTTCTGTATCTAGATGATTGGCTCCTTACTGCTCTGACCAGGAATCTCCTAGTCTGCAGCCTCTCTTACACTCAAGGTCTCGCTCTCGGCTTGGGGATTACAATCAACAAGGACAAATCTCAAATGTCCCCAACAAAGACACTGGAATTTACTGGAGCAGTCTTCGACACAGCATCCTGTCAAGCTTCTCTTCCTCCTAACAGGCTTTCAGAAATAAAAGACACCAAATCCAAGACCTTCTTCCTCTGACCTATGCACCAGCACGCCTTGTACTGCAACTCTTAAGCTCCATGGCAGCTGCCATTATGTTAGTACCACTGGCGAGACTGCACATGAGAATCCTGCAGTGGCTCCTTTCTGCACAATGGTAATTTTTAATGCACCCACTCGACCACATGATACATCTTACAAACCGTTGCAAGGAAGAAATGCTATGGTGGATGAAGTCACAAACAAATCTTTGGTGTTGACCATTCTGTATTCTCCAGCCCACAGCCACAGTGACCACAGACGCTTCCCTGATAGGGTGGGGGGCATTTCCAAGGAAAGATGGTCCATGGCACCTGGTTCCCCATCGAGGCCAATTTGCACATAAATGTCCTAGAACTGAGGGCAGTTCTCTTAGCGTTGCAAGTGTTCCATACATCCTTTCCTTCTAGGACCATTGCAATTCAGTCAGACATGTCAGTCATCTGGTATATCAACAAGCAAGGCAGAACCAGGTCTTATCCCCTCTGTTGGGAAGCCATGAGGATTTGGCACTGGGCGATAGCTTCCAACTGCTTTCTTATAGCAATGCACATTCCCGGGAGCTCCAACCTTATTGCGGACAATCTGAGCAGGAACATCCTGATGCCTCACGAGTGGTCCCTCAACCCTGTAACAGCAGATCGGATCTTCTGACCCTGGGGCAAGCCTTGCTGCGATCCATTTGCTTCCCCCTTAAACAACAAATGCAGAAGCTACTTTGGCCTGATCCCCCCTCAGGGGGAACCCCCGAGGGATGGTCTAACGCATGATTGGCCCCCAGGTCTACTGTATGCCTTTCCCCGTCCCTCTCATTCCAAAATTTCTCCAGAAAGCTCAAAGGTTGAGAAGCAAAGTGATCCTCATTGCCCCCGTCAAGTCTGGTTCCCATTTCTATGGCCTCATCTGATTCACAGCCCGTGGATCTTGAATCATTCCCAAGGCCTGTTATCTCATCCTCAGGGACTGATTCATCCCAATCTCCACAGCCTCAAGCTCACAGCTTGGTTCCTCCACTTCGAATGATTGCAAGGCTGCCTGACATCCCATCTCCTGTTCGTGAAATTCTTCTGGCTTCACACAAACCTTCCACCAGGAAAGTTTATTCTAGTAAATGGACTAGGTTATCTATTTGGGCTAAAGATCAAAACATACATCCCTTCTCTATGTCTATTCAAAAGATTCTTCAATATCTGATGACTCTTTTACATGCAGGAGTCTCAGCATCGACAATCACTGTACATTTAGCAGCTATCGCCAATTTTCATAATGGAGTTGATAATTCTTTGATTATATCATATCGCCTATGAAAGACATTTTTGAAAGGAGTATTACACGTTAAACCTCCGGTCAAGCCTCCCTCAGAACCCTGGGACTTGACTTTGGTGCTTCAATCTCTTACAGGTCCTCCTTTCGAGCCTTTTGATTCATGTGATTTAACGTTTTTGTTATGGAAAACCATACTTCTACTAGCACTTACCTCGGCGAGAAGAGTGTCTGAGCTGCAGGCCTTGAGTGTCAAGAGACCTTACTTGATCTTCCTCACGGATAGGGTGTCCCTTCTTTCTTACCCAAGGTAATTTCTGGATTTTCCATTAACCAATCTATTGACCTGCCAGTTTTCTTCCCTCAGCATTCTAATAGAGGAGAGTACCTTTTGTACACCCTTGATATGCATCGGCAGCTTCGTTATTTGGACAGGACTAAATCTTTCAGGAAAACAGATCAATTGTTTGTGGCCTTTGCAGGACCCAGATTGGGTAAACCTGTTTCCAAAGTGACTTTATCCTCCTGGCTTAGAAACGTCATTATCTTTATCTATGAACAGAATAAGCTATCCTTACCTTCCAAAATAAAGGCTCATTCTGCCAGATATATGGCTACTTCTGTAGCATTCCATTCCAGAGCCTCTGTGGATGATATATGCGCAGCAGCCACTTGGGCAAGACCTCATACCTTTATCTCTCATTACAAATTGGATTTGACCTTCAGGGGACAAGCATCTTTTGGTTCTATGGTGCTCAGGAATATCCTTCCTTAGGGCCACCCAGGACTCAAGTAGCTGGGGACTCGGTCCTAATAGGAAGGAATGAACAAAGATTTACATCAGATAAAGAAGTTATGTCTTACCATAACATTCCATCTGTGTTGTAGATCTTTGTTCATTCATTACTTCCCACCCTCCTTCCCCCTGCCTGGACTCCTGGTGGACTTTAGGAACTCCTGGTTAGTGTATTTGCTCAGACAGAGCCTTCTACTATTTTTCTATTTACTACCTCTATTATATAGGGGCGGGCAAACTCGATCTGGAGTAACTAGGAGAGGGGGATTATGGGTAGGTCTTAGCTGAGAGTTTTTGGCTGGGGTGAGCTTGGAAAAGGCCGTATCAGTTCAGAGAAAGGAACCGAAGTCCTAATAGTAATGAATGAACAAAGATCTACAACACAGATGGAACGTTATGGTAATACATAACTTCTTTATCTTCCTATGAAAGTAGCATTGTATTTTTGAAAGGCAAGGGATATTAATTAAAACTCTCCTAGGGAAAGATGAAAACGTGCTTAACAGTGGTTCCTTTACATGTGGAAATTGTAGAATATGTTTAAAAATATTAAATTTATATGACCAACAGAAACTGCAAGAATTTCTATCTTTTTTTGAGGTCCTTTACATGCAATTCAACTGGAATAATGCTTATCACAGGTAGCAAAAGCACTAGTCCAAAGTGATATATAACAAAAAGAAATGTTAAAATTATTTTGAAACATCTAAATGATGCAAGAAATTGAGAGAAAGAGAACATGGTTGCAGTTTACAGACACTCAGAGAAAAACAGGATCAGTTTAAAAGTGTTCTAGCTCCACCTAGTTCACAGTTATAATCCAAATTTCATCAGAAAAGCAAAACTGCTAGGAGGGAAAACAAAATGCGAACTAAAAAGATGACAAAAGGCAAATGTACATTAAATCGGTGATGAACAATACCTCTCAACTCTTTATGAGGAGCTATCTCATTTTTAGTTGTAAAATGTTCATATTGTATGCTATAGCACCTCCATTATTTTTAAATAGCATCAGTGGTAATAATACTGAATCATGTTAATTCATCAAAAATCTTAAGGACAAACAAAACAGGTTAACTATGCTGTGAGATTCCTAGTAGAGTTTAACAAGCGTTTCACACATAATTCTCGACAAGTTAGGGACATCAGAATCAGGTACAAATTCAGAAATAATCAGGGACACTTTTAAAATATTAGTACTATTAACGAGGTATTAAGACAAATGTGACTTAATATATATATTTTATTTTTTAAACACCTTTAATGAATCATCACTTGTGACATAGGCACATTTACATAAAAGTAATCAAGATGTATTAACAAGTTAAAATTAACAAACATTATGTATTTCTGAAGGTAAAAGGCTACTACTAATATTACTGTCAGAATTAAGTGAACTGCACCACCGTTTCTCCAACAGCCGCAAATTTTAGGAGGGATTAAGAACAGGGATACACATTAAATAAAAAAACAGGGATAGTTAAGGCGTATAGTTTCTCAGTTTGCTTAATAAATTAACAGTTCCAGATAGAACTACAGCAGTCAGACTTAAAAAGACCTTTTACTGCATTCGGAGGCATAACCAGTCTGTAACAGAAATTCTACTACCAATACGTTCGTTTTAACACGTCCCTTTCAAGCGAACGAACAACTATTGCGAGCTTTAGTTATTACGTCATACTCATGGGACGGAAAAGCAGAGCTTTTCGTGTTGTAAAAGTGCAGAACTTTATTTCAGCGTGGGTGAGTTTCTTTGACACATTACACTGGATTTTTGCAGTGCTTTTTTTCAAGGCAGTCAACAGTTCTGAATTTGCCCTATAGTGCATATATCCAATTGAGCAGTTGTAATGTATTTGACACGACTTTTATGTAGGAAATCCAAAAACACATATTTGAACTGTTTTGCTCCAACACCCATGTATTGCAGAGCAGCTGTAGCATTTGCATGTATTTTGTCTCCCGTGGAAATTGAGCTATGATGAAATAGTAGTATAAAGTGGAATATTGATTGGTTTACAGCTCTTTGCTTATGACACTGATCATAGATTTAATAACCGTGAACATGGAAACTTTGATGTACAGGTTAATTTTTTGAAGAAGTGTATTATATGACCCTGCTTCAAATTAAATTAAAGTGCTGCTAGTAAACATCCAAAACAATAGCAGCCGAGTCCAGAGAGATGTACCATGAGGAGCGATGGTACAGTTTGGGGAGTTTTGTGTAACAAGAACGTGAATGTTGGTCTACACGTCCAGAAATTCTAGCTTCAGTCCTGTATGCAAGAGTTACTTATAACCATAGTCGCCTCTTACAACTACGGTATTATTCCTGTGCTGGATGTAGCTTTCCAGGACCCGGAAAATACAGACGCTGATATATTCTGAGTGAGAGCAGTGGAGTGTACTTTGTTGCAGTCATACCTCTCAGCCACTGATTTTGCTTGTTCTATTAACTTTGTAAGGGAATTAGTGTAACGTTTAAAATTTGAATTCTTGAGCAGTTTTTATTTTGTTTTACATTTGATTTCCTAGGTGATGCACTGATTACAACTGACCATTTACAGGTAACGCAGGGGTGAATAAAAAAGAGGGGGAGAACAGAGAGGCAGTAAGCTATACTTATCAAAAACAGAACAGAAAATAATTATAAATAAAACTATACAATAATTAATAGATGTAGCAACAATTACAAAATAAATGCAAATTTTATAATCCACATTATTATTTTTCAGGTTTATGTCATAATGGAAATGCTGTGGAGTAATGTGTGTCAGAGTAGGGGAATTGGGAAGTGTTAGTATTTGAAGAAAGTTACAAGATGTAGTCTGTTGTGTGCCGTGTACACTTTGATTAGGTGTGGAAGAATTTTTTTTTAAGTTTAGCTCTGAAGGTGGAGAAAGGGGGATTGTACTATAGGTGGTTGAGGAGGGATTTCCATATTCTAGAACCAAGAATGTAGAAAGAGTAGCCAATGCAGTTTAGCCTGGTTTGTAAGAGGGTTGCTTTGGAGAAGCGTATGAGGTTGTAGCATGTGTGTTTAATATAAAATTTGGCAGCTAGTAATGGGAATGAGTTAGGCTAGAGAAGTTTGAAGATGAAGGATCCTAATAACAGGTCAACTCTGTAGTGCACTAGGAGCCATTTGACTTTTTTGATGGTGAGACAGTGGTGCTCATTAGGGGTTGAATTAGTGATGAAGCAACATATTTTCTTTTTAATAGTCTGTAGTATGGAGAAGTTTTTCTTCAGAGATTGTGGCTATTATGGGTAGTTCACATTCAAGTTGAGCCAGAATAACTCCTTTACTTATTGCTGCCCTGGTTGGTTTGGTTAGGTAGTATGAGATTTTCCTGGCCCAGAAGAGAAGTGAGTTAACTTTTGCTCTCAGTTTTTTTTTTTTCTGTGTGGGTATTGAAGGTTAGTGATTGGTCTAGCCACATACTGAGGGGCTTGAATGAGTTGGTTGTTTCTATTGGTGTGCCACAAAGAGAGGTGATGGTGAGTATTTGTTTAAGTTTCTGGGTGATGCAAAGTAACATGCTTTTTGTTTTTGAATGATTGTCAGGTTGAAAGTCATGTATCATATGCATTTTGCCTGTACTTCACCCTTTGTGGTTGACTATGAAGTACGCTATATATTGTATATATATATATACATTTTTTTTGGAGGGGGGGGTCTAACCTAAGATAGCTGTATGTTTTTTTATTAAGAAAGTTTATGTTTTAAATGGGATAATACCATTGCTTTCCCATAGAGAAGTATTGAGCTTGGATGTTTCATTGACTCTTGCTCCTTTTGAAGTAGAGGGTAACCTCTGCTGATGGGGGGTATGTTCACCAACAATAGAGTTTACTGGTAACTAAAACAGACAATAGCTTGTCAGTAAGCAAGTTTGTGTGTGTAATAATTGCTAGTGATTTTGGCCTTTGGCTTTGCTCCAATACAGTATTTGTTTAAAAACAGGACATAGGTTTTAAAGATCTATGAGTCTAAACCAGTAATATAGAGTTTACAGTACTGTGGGCATTTACTTTCATGAGCTTTTTGAAACTAGCACTTCAGCTTACAGCCGCTGAAGTATCCAATTTTCTTCAAAAAAGTTAGATTGTGCTTTATTTTCTTTTGTACAAGTCTGACTGGACTGTTTTCAAGTGGTGGGCCCTGGTGAAGTGATATGATGCTTGTTGGCAGTTTTAATGTTGTTTTATGTTCATTGCTGACAGTTCAGCAACCATTTCACAAACCTAGATTGTTGTCAGTTTCTGCGATTCTTACTGGGATGTTTGAATATAGATTGTGCCAGCTTTTTAATAATTGCAGTTTTTCAACAGTTCTTGTCTTACCTGTCAGATTCTTGTGTATGCAATAGCAGCATTCCTCACCACTAGACTCAGCATATCCACGTTGAGGAGCCAGAACCCCCATTATCTACTTTCCAGGTCTAAGACATTGATAGCCACTTTCCTTTATTCACTGTAAAGAAAAATTACCTCGACAGTATGTATTTACTCAAATTTCCAACCCATGATTGTGCTAACTTTTCCTTAGTATCCACCTTTATTTATTAATATGAAATGAATACTGAAAATGGTCCACTTCACTGTAGCCACTGTTGCTCCCTGTCAGTCTAACTGCAGAAGGGGCACCTTCCTTCCTTGTGCTTCAGTAATGAGTGTGAATAGCAAATTGAGTAAGAGAAGCACTTTTAATCATTTTAGTGAGCATTCTTACTTTGTTCACTTCTTGTGGCCACTTCTTTGTGCTACTTGTGAGGCCTGACTTCATGGATTGCATCTGTGAGTTTGTGTGTTTCTATCTGAAAGAGGTAATTCTTGCAGTTCTGTGCAGCAGTTATTTTGGTTGTTAGTTCTGTCATAAGAACAGCATATTAAAAATATTGAAACTTCAACATTTTCAGCATGTATAGTCCTGAGAATGTAGGTATATAACTTTGGGATTTTCAGTGTTTTATTTCAAACTAACATTTTTTTTATTTTACAAAAAAGATGAACTGGCTCTTTAAAAATCAGACTTTTCTACTTTATCTGTGTATATATAATAATAAATTAAAACACATTTATGTTGTTGGGTAGAGCTTTGATGTGTTTAGGTCCACTTAATAGAAAAAAAATGCAGGCCAATTCTAATTTATATTTCTTAACCAGTGAAAACTCTTGTGTTGCACATATGAGGAAGTGATGTGGTTATATCAGAGTGATGTATAGTTTTTGAATTTCTCCATAGGGTTCTTCTTTTAAATGTTTTAAAATCTTGTTCAATGATCTGTATAAGTCCAAATGTAATACCTAGTGCTCCTGCTAGGTGCCACCCCCCCCCCCACACTCCCCACCCCCAGATGGGTGAACCAGCAACAACTGTTCACTCTCATCCTCCCTTGCCATCTCCTACAGAGGCCCAAGCCACTTAACAAACTCTGGTCACCTGCAGCATAGCAAGGGCTTAATTCCCCTATTCTACAGTGCTGGCTTAGACTCCTGCATGATCTTTAATCTGTTTTTCTGCTGCCTTCATGAAGTGTGGCATTGGCTTTTTGCAGTTCTACCTCTTAAAAGGGGTAATTCTTGCAGTTCAGTGCGACAACAGGTTTGGTTTATTAGTTCTGTTAATAATGTAAAGTTGAAAATTGGTCACAGTGCTGAGCTTGTTTGTTCTTGTGCATACTTTGGCATTTGGATGGACGGGTAGATCCTTGTTCATACATTAAATTTGACACAGCAATAGTATTTCTACAGTGTTGCACAAATTTGCAATATTTACCCTTTTTGGACTAAAATGATCAACTACTGCCATAGTTCCTTCTTTTCAGAAAGCTTGCATGTCTGTTGTCGTTTTCAAATCCATGCCATTTACCCAAACTTTGGTTGTTTGAATCACTTTCAGACTGAACATCGACCTTTTCACATATTTTGTTGTTGGCACAAGGTCAAGAGGAGACTTTATTTTTCAGTGGGTTGTGTTTCTCCCTTCTAGTAGTTCTCCTCTTGGCTTAGAAATGTCATTACCTTTATCTACCAACAGAATAAGCTACCCTTACCTTCCAGAATAAAGGCTCCTTCTACCAGATCTACGGCTACTTCTGTAGCTTTTCATTCTAGAGCCTCTATGGATGATATATGTGCAGCAGCCACTTGGGCAAGACCTCATACCTTCATATCTCATTAGAAATTGGATTTGGCCTCCAGGGGACGAGCATCTTTTGGTTCTATGGTGCTCAGGAATATCCTTCCTTAGGGCCACCCAGGACTCAGATAGCTGGGGACTCAGTCCTATCTGTAATGTATGAACAAAGATTTACAACATCAGATGAAGAAGTTATGTCTTACCATAATGGTTCCATCTGTGTTGTAGATATTTGTTCATTCATTACTTCCCGCCCTCCTTCCCCCTTCTTGGATTCCTGGTGGACTTTAAGAACTCCTGGTTAGGATATTTGCTCAGACAGAGCCTCCTACCTTTTTTCCTATTACTACATCTTTTATCTAGGGTGGGCAAACTCTATCTGGAGTATCTAGGAGAGGGGCATTGTGGGTAGGTTCTTAGCTGAGAGTTTTTGGCTTGCGTGAGCTGGAAAATGGCCGTATCGGTTCTGAGGACGGAACCGAGGTCCTATCTGTAATGAATGAACAAAGATCTACAACACGGAACGTTATGTTAAGACAACTTCTTTTTTCCATTCATGAATTGCATCTTTTCAACAATTTTTGATATCTGTACATTTCCAAAATTAGTTTTTTTTTTTCTCAGGGTTGTAGAGGTGTTACTGCTATTTATAAGTTTTACCTTTGTGTAATGAAGCAGACGTTCCTCACAAGTATAGTGCAATTGCATTTCAGCATTTTTTCCCCTTTTGTTTTGCTTCAGCATCTTGGAGAATTTTGCAGAGATCTGACACTTTACAATCCATTTCAGCTGTGATCTTTTATAGCCTGACAAAATGTAACTGTAGCTGTAATCTGCTATACTGAGTGAAGAGGAGAATATGTCCAAAGCATTATTTTGTTTTTCACATGTGTTTTATAGTCTTGTTTGTTTAGCATTTGATTGGGACTTTTTCTACAATAATTTTCTTACATGGTCACATATCTGCAGTTTTTTCTTTTTAATTTTTATATTTAACTTCATTAAGTGAATACTATTTCTGCTGTGAACTACTGTGTCATTGCTTATTTCAGTGGTACTATAAAAATTTATGAAGCATGCGCAAGGTGGCTACTTAACTTCAAAGCTCAAGATGAAGAAAACAAAGGAAAAGGCATTCTTCAGGAGAAGTAATAGAGCATGGATGCAGAGGTAGGAGACTAGATGACTATGTTTAAAGATGAGGTGTAAGAGCATCTGTTGAACATCTAATTCAGAAAGCTGCTGGAGCTGCAGATGGAGTAATGAGAGCCACAGTTGGAAGGCAGTAGAGTAAACTGGAAAGTATGTGGAGCAGAGTCTGTGATTTGGAGGATGAATGTGTGGCTCTTGGGTAGAGGTGCTTAAAATAAGAGGCTAGAGGAGATGGACTCACTTTTCAGGTGGCTGAATAGTAAGTTAGTTGACCTGGAGTAATCACTCCATGCACTAAAACATCAATACATTAGGAATAGATGATAAAGTAAAGAACCCTGATCTTCAGAAAGTCATTTAAGGGCTGCTGGGGACATAAAGACACTGGATCCTACCCAGTTCGGCTTTCAGGGCAGATCCTGCCTCTTAAACCTGGTTGATTTCTTTGAAACAGTCACCAAGGCCATTGACGAGGGGAAGGTGGTCCACACAGCCTGCCTGGACCTCGCAAAAGCCTTCGATACAATACCCCACTCGGGCATTATAGATAAGCTCACCAGCTTAAATATAAACCCCTATATCACTAGATGGGTTGCAAACTGGCTCAAGGACAGAACCCATATGGTTAGAATTGCTGGAGCCATGTCAGACTCCAAACCAACAAGTGGCGTCCCACAAGACTCAGTCTTGGGACCTCTCTTGTTCGGTATATATTTCTTGGAGGTACAGGCCAACACGGAAGGACTGTGGCTGACCAAGTTCGCAGATGACTGCAAACTGGGCGCCATAATCGACTCTCCAGCCGACACAAGCATCCTCCAAAAGGGCCTCATAGAAACAGACAACTGGTGCCAGAGCCATGGCCTCAAGCTAAACGCCAAAAAGTGTATAGTTATCCCCTTTGGCAAAAACAAAGTGCCCACAAATTACCACATAGGTGGTAGTCCATTAAGTACAGAAGAAGTAATTAGGGACCTGGGGGCCCAAGTTGATAGCAATCTCTCACTTGACAACCACGTGGCCAAAGTGGTTAGAAAAACATTTTATATAGCCCACCTAATCATGAAGGGATTCGCATCTAGATCAGGGGAGGTCATCGTGCCTCTTTACTCATCCCTCATCAGGCCCATAATTCAGTACAATGCCCCTTTTGGGATGTACCTTACCAGACACCTGCAGCAACTGGAAAGACCCCAAAAGTACCTCACCAAGAGGATCAAAGGGCTCAAACAGATGCCATATGCTGCCCGGTTAAAGAAACTCCAGCTCTCCTCAGTAGCATACCGCCTGCTCAGAGGCGATCTGTGCCTGACATATAAAGCCATGTCCAACCCGGAATTAATGGGCATGCTGCACCTCAAAAAATCCAAATCCCATCGAGCTACGCGCTCGAGAGACTTGAACCTCAGCACTGAAATAAATAGGACATGCTGGAGGGGCAGATTCATAACCCAGAGGCTCCCTTCACTCTGGAATAAAATCCCAGTCCAGGTTAGGCAGAGTCCCTCATTGACTCTCTTCAAGAGGAATCTTGATGAGTGGATGGGAGATCATAGGTTTACCCCGGGTATCACTTCTGTGTCACTGTTAGACAGAGGCACAGTATACTAACCTCGAAAAAGGGCATAGCAAAATTAATTTAAAATGGGTGGCGAAAGCCAAACACACTCTGGCTAGGCTTATAAATGCCCTAGGGCAGATAGCCTAGTATGAACCTATAAGTGCAAGTAATCACCAAGGAAATCTGCAAAAGTGAGGAGAGATGTTTGACGTGACAGGATCAGCTAAAAAAGTGGGCAGATTGGAAAGCTTACACACCGAATAGTGATATGCATATCTTTAGCAATTTTTTGGAAAATGAGTTCAGATTAAAGGGAAGGGGACAAAGTCATAGGTGGGGATGTAAGTGTGACAGTGGACCCAGAATAAGACTATATATTTAGTAGAAAGGAACAGAGTAATGTAATGCTAGGGGGACCTTGAAGAAAATAATGTTGATTGAGTGGAGGCTGGAAGATCTTTTGAGGGGGAAATGCTCATAGAAGAGGGAATACATCATTTTTAGGAACTGCTTAGTACAGATTTTGGGCCAGCAGATGATGCAGAAAGTAAGGAGGGTAGAAATACAGCAGAGATATTATCTTGGATTATACATTAGTGTTGTTGCACTGGAGGAGAACCAGAAACAGGGTTAGGGTGGAACTGGACAAGCTAAAAATGAAAGGAATAGCAGACAAATGGGGCTTTGAGAGAATCATGGTTGAGATTGTTTCTGTTTCTACAGCTGCTCTCATCAGTTTTATTCTGGACAATCATGCAGGAAGGCAGATGGGGAGTAAAAATCACTGGGCAATTGGTACAGCAAATGTGCACAAAAGAGATCTCAGGAATTGAGAAGGACAGGGAAGAACTCCTCCAAGGGGAACTGACAATAAAAACAGAGGCTGAGATGATCAAGAAGGCAAATGAGATTGCCTGATATTTGAAGGATTGCTGGTGGATATTGGGGGGGGGGGGGTCTGTAGGTAAAAATTTAGTTGGAAAATGCAAAGAGAAGAGAGAGTGGGGTCATGAGGGGGAGAAATTTCAGGATTGATGGCGAATGACATGAGGATGAGGGAAATATTTTGGGCTTACTACAAGGAGCTGTGCGAGAATGAAGGCCAGGGAACCATAGAAGACCAGAGAGCAGGCTTAGACATGGAGATCACAAAGGAAGAAATTAGATCAGTAAGGAAGGTGAAGGAAAGAAGGGTGAGAAGCTCAGATGTACCCTGGAGAGTTCTGTAAGTGGGGAGGGGATGGCTTTGGCAGACCCTGGTGGAAGAGTATGGAAGGCTATGAAAATGAGATCTCTGGGTCAGTGAGGAAAGTGAATGTAGCGGTATTACCTGAGGCAGGTCCTATTGGAGACGAGCATCTGTAGATTAATATTGTTGGCAAACACAGACATCAAGATGCTAATGAACATGTTAGTTGGTAGGCCAGATGAGGATACTAACACAGACTATTCAAGAATGCAAAATCATCATCATAAGCATCCCCATCTCTCTCTGTTTAGTACCCTTCTGATACCTTCTTTGACACTTATGTCTGACTGCCACAGGTCTTCTCACACACAGTCCATTCACCTCTTTGCTGGATGGTCTCGTTTCCTCTTTCCTGTCAGCCCCAAATCTTCTACACCAGATTGCCTTCTGTTTTTTTTGCACATGTGCCAGAACCAATCTGTTCTCTTTGATCTTTTGTGCAGTTGGAGCTACTATGGCTTCTGCTCTGATGTCCCCATTTCATCTGTCTTACAGTGTCCTTACTACTACCCATCTCAGGCACTTCATCTCCATCACCTCTAGCTTCCTCAGTTGCTCTGCCTTTACTGTTCTTCTTTCTGTACAGTAGTATTGGTCATACCGTTGTTACACTACCCCTGACAATCTGTGCCAGTTGGCTGCATCCCCTCTGATTCTAACTTTGACCTCCTTATTCAGACATCCTTTCTCTTCAACCACCCCTCCCAGATACTTATTCCACCATTTTTTCCTTGTATCGCATTTCTTAGCTTCTTCTGATTTCCTCCCATTTGCTGCCCTTGCAACTGTCCTATCTGTACTCTGTTTCATCCCACGTGTCTTCAGTTTTGTATTCTATTTCCCTGTCCTTTGCTGAAGTTCTTGGGCAGTCTGACTGTTATGCCACATTATCTGTATACAGCAGCTTTGTTGATCCATCACTAGTATGAACAGCAGTGGGCTCAGAGCGGAACACTGATGCACCCCCACTCCCATTTAGAAACTCCTCTGTGAGATCAAACACTGTTCATACTTGAGTCAGTGGGTCCTTGTACATGGCCTGCACTAATTCTACCAATGTTTCTTGGACTTCAGACTACCCAGGGCTGCCCAAATAAGCTATCTTGAGACCTTGCCTATGTTTTTCTCCAAGGCTGGGAATGCCTAGTTGGGACTCTTCTCATCTCTTGCTTCTTCTCGACTCTGTCTTACTGCAAACATTGGGTCAGTTGTGCTGCATCGCAATCTGAATCCCACCTGCCCTTCTTAATTTCTACTTCTGTTCGTATTCATTTGTCAGTCATGTAGTTTGATACCTCAGTACTACCCACAGTTGTGGATGTCCCTTTGTTCTGGAACATTGGCACTAGTAGGCTTATTCTCCAGTCATCTGAGAGATGCCTTTCTCTCCATACTGCTACGAGTACCCTCAGAAGCCATTTCTTCCATGTCTCACACAACATCTTTTTCATATTCAAAGAGACAAAAATGGGTTTATTAAAGGTAGGAAAGATGAGCATAGTTGGTGGCATCTGATAGAATTCATGGAAAGGGAAGAAAGGAAAATACGAAGGAAAGCTAGCAATTTTTGATGTACATAATGTCTTTGAGTCATTAGGATGAGAGTTCATGTGGGATAGGAGAGAGGTTCATAATGTGAATAAGAACAGTGCTCAGGTGCCCAGAACTGGAGGTTATGGTAAATGTGGACATAGCTATGGTAGGGGAAAGTGGAAAGGGGATGCTAAGCAGGTGCCCACTGTTTTCAGGATTGTTCAGACTGGTAATTGAGAAGTTACAGTAGCAGTTACAAAGGAAGTAGAGCCCTGGAAAAGGAAACAGGAATCTCATCCGACTTTGTACTGTGCATAGATGACAATGTGCAGATGTCAGAATACAGATGAAACCCTACAAAGAAGTCTACCAGTGTTTTAAAAAATGTGGAGAACAAATGATTGAACTGCAGTAAATAGAAAATGGTTCTAGTGAGTTTAGATGCTGGTAAGTGGGTGGGAGATATTAGAAAGTTAGGGAAAAGTAATAACCCAAATGCAGAGGCCTTCGTATAGAGACAGAGATGGAAGACACTGTATAAACTTGGAGGTAAGAAAGTATATACTGAACATACTGGATCAAAATGAAAAGCCCCCACCATTTACATGCTTCTAAGTTACACTACTACAATATATTTTTAGGCTGTCTGGTTGTAGACTAGAAGGACCTTGGACAGATGGGGAAATTTGCAGTGGGAAGACCAGTAAAATAAACTGTTGTGGTGAGAAAAAGGATCAGGACCCAAATACACAAGAAGCAGGAGGAAATGTGGAAGAGAAGTGGAGTTCAGAAGGAGCAAGACTTAGTAAAGATAGTGCAGGATGGGTGGGTTGTATTAAAAACGGGACAATCTGATGGGGTATCCACTAAAGAGTGATTGAAGCTACATGAACCTGCTGGATTTCTGTCTGAAAAGAAAAGAAGAAAAGTTAAGGATGAGTAGACAAAGGTATAAGGAAAAAAAGGTGACCCCCTGTGAAAAAGGTGGAAAGACAGAAGTGCTAACAGTATATGAAGACTTAAAAAATAGAGAGGTTATTACAATTGCAAGGGATATGAAAAGCAAATGGAGAAAAGATGAGAAATGTCAGAGCAGACATGAAAAAAGGTGGTGAGGATAGTGGAGGAATCGCAGTGCATTTGAGAAACAAGATTAGCATAAGAATACTGCACAAGTAGTTCCTTTTGCCTAAAAGCCTGGAAAAGGGGGGCAGAAAAGGTGACTGCAAGTGATGGGAGATGTGGCACGAAGGAGGTATTGATGGAACATATGTTCTGTGAGTATAAATGGGCATTCCAAGTATGGGAGTCCGCTAAAGAGATATGGTGAGAGAGGTTTAAGAAGGAGGTAGAAAAAACATGGAAATTCTAGTAAGCAGGATACAGGACAGGGCTTGGGAGAAAGAACCGAGAACTTAGAGTGCTACAGTCAGAAATCAAGTGTATAATAGCAAACAGTTGGAAAGAGAGACAAGTATCCACTAAGCAGGAGTTGTATGACTTTCCAGATGGCAACAATGAGGAGTATTAGATCCATGAAAATAGGTCTAGAGAAAATGACAGCAACCTGGAAGGAAATACTGGAGTACTCTAGGGTAGACAGACCTAGTTCACGTGATCGATGTCTTTAAAAAAAAAAAAAAAAAAGTCGAAATTCATATGGGCAGAACCACATGACTGACGTTTTAAAAAGTCGAACAACAAGATAAAAGGACAATTGTTTTTTCCCCCTGCTAATTTTTATATGTACCAATTCCAAGGTCGCATTACAGTGAGGAAAGGGAGAATTCCCAGATCCTCACTGTGTACAGCAATCTCAGTACAACCAGTTTGAGTTTTTAAAACTTTGATCACATGGTCATTACCATAATGAATTTTGACATTTTAAAAAGTTAATCATGTGAAATATACCTGGGTTAGATATTGCATGGGGGCATTCAAAAGAGAGGAATTTTAATAGAGGCAAAACAGAGGGAGAAGGCATTTGGTGCACTATGCAAGACTACTATTTAAGTAATATAAATATGCTAATATGAAGACATTAAAGGATGAAGAAAAAATATGGAGCTAAAGGTGAAAGTCTCTCTACAGCCCCAGTATTTTGTATGTTTCAGTAAGATTGTTGGTCTGATTATGGCTGAGAGAAGCATTGTTGACCATGATACCTTTCATTTTTTTAATCCTTATTAGCCTGACCATCTAACCTTCCCAGTAATTCACTGAATCACCTCCCATCCTTTCTGTCAATTAACATCCGACATCAATGCATGGAGGAGCCTCCCTTTTACCTCCCTTTTACCAGTAACTTCATTTGTTACCTAGGCAGCAAGGGTGAGAAGTCAGGTGTAATTCCGTTTTCGTCATTCTTTTTTCTGTCCTCCTGTCTTCATCTGATGGCTTACAAGTAAGGCATAGTGCCCACTGTTTCAGGCCCTATCACAAGTAATACTGTACAATGCCCACTGTGTCAGGTCCTCACAGAAGTATTACTGTACCGTGCCCAATATGTCGGGCCCTTGCACAAGTAGTACTGTACAGTGTCCACTGTGTCGGGCCCTAGCACAAGTGCATGCTTTGACAAACCAGCATCTGGCAGGTGTGCACTGCACTCTCTGGCAGACATAGTGCTTTGCTTCCCATTCCTGGGCTCTCAGCAGTTGCTCGAGCCATTCAATTTTCAGTGGCATTCTCCCTCCAGGATGAGTAAGCTGACATCTTTTGCTCACTCCCAAACCTCCCAGGTTGGATCTTTCTTAATTTCATTATTACACTCTCTTTCTACCTTCACTGGCTGAAGAGTGCTGTAAAGTATCTGGCACTGCCAGTTTGTCAGGAATACTGGGTTGTCTTCAGGAGTCACTTGATAGTTAAGTGTTTACACCTCAATTCCCCCTTTATATAAGAAATAATGTTAGGAAAGGTGTATTTTCAGCACAGATTTTAAAGTAAAGCCAATGTGTGGTGTTGGGCATAAACCCAAAGGAGGATATTTTACAGATCCTTTAAAGATTGTTAAATTTGTGCCACGCCTTTCCTGGCATCCTTAATGGATGTCTGTAGTTCTGTTTTGAAATTGTCATTTCCTTGACACCAGCATACATCTGTTTTTGTGCTGAGGTCGTGTTCCTTCAGCGGCAGCAGCTTACTTTTTTGGTACCGATTTGGATTGTGATTCTTATTGCTGTTGCAGTCATGGCATTATCCAGTGTGACTGGTCATTTGTCGCAGTTTTTATGCTTTAGTTTAAGTAAAAAATGAATATGTGTGTGTGCCTTTGCAAAATTAAATGTAACCTAATAACTTTAGTTGTTAATTTGCCATAAGTTTTAATATAGTTCCTGTATAGGACCCTTTCTTGAAATGTACTGGTGTTTTTGGAACGTAGTGGGTTAGCATAACAGGTATGCGTTGATCATTTTCAAGACTAAGTAAGGATGAGTTGTGCTCACCTTCTTTATTACACAGTGCTCATCTAATTACTTAGAGAAAAGAGGCTACAGAAAAACTACAATTGTAAGCAGACCAGTTCAAGATTTTAGGTCCTTACCTCGTAGAAACCAGTCTGTATATCGCTTGACAGTCCAGAAACTATATTTTTTGTTAATCATGTTAGTAATGGGGAGGAGTCCGTCTTCCACCTAAAAAAACTAGAGAGGTGCCAGCTCCCCTTAGTAATGAAATTGACAGTAAGTATTACCTAATTTTGTTAACATTGTCATGTTAATTGAGAAGGCACAGTTCAGTAACTTGAGTAACATGGTTGCTCAAATCACTTAGATTTGCTTGGTTCCCTATATTTCCCATTCACTGGTGAACCATTTTTAAAGCCATCTGATAAGAGGTTTCACACAGCAACTTGAAAGTCATAGATTGGTACTAGGCTAACTGCCCCTGTGGGCCATTTTTTAAGCCTAGCCAATTACCCCATGTGAGACTTGAACCCTGCACCTTGTGTCTATAAGGTGAACACCTTAACCATTATGCCAACCCCCTCCCCTATTTTCACCAAAAAAGGAAAAATTCATGCTGATAGATGAGATATGAATGTAAAACATTGAAGATACTGGGCATAAAAAAAAAAAAAAAAAAAAAAAAAACTCAAAAGGATGTGGGCTTTTGTGGATGTATTTTCAGACAAAAGCATTGGGGAGGTCAGGAAGATGGACGTTCAAGGAGGACACAAAAGGAACAAGAGATCTTGAGGACCATAAGATGCCTAGCCATATGCACCTCTAAGTAGGAATACTGAAAAGTTCTTGTCACCCCGTTTGGCCCCATGGTACATATGAATAAATTATTGTACTCTAGATGACCCATTTTCAACTAGAGGCATGGGCGATGGGAGGGGGGGACAGGATGGGGGAGGATAGGAGTGAGTGGTTTATGTAGACTCCTATATTCTAGGGGGAAGGGAGACTGCCTAGGCTTGCTGTAATGTCTGCATTAAGTACCTAGTGAGCTATGTTCTGCTGTACAGGCAATATACCACTTGGTAGGGAGGCTGCTCATTCTTGACGAGTGCATACACCTCCTAGAGGCAGCAGTTGTGGAGCTTGCAAGGGTGCTGTTGGGTGGAAAGGGGAGTTTGGGGACCCTGTCTGGCAGGAGTATGTCACTGCACCAATGTCTTCAGTCTCTGCACCAACCCCAGACATGGGTCTGGTTGAACTCTTGGGGAAGGGAGGCTAAGGCAAGTCCATTTGACTTTGATTGAAAAGAGATGGTGGTGGCAGTAAATGGACAGCTGCAGGGAGGAGGACCACCCTTTCAAGCCATTAACTAATGCTCACCTCCCAAATTGCAGAGGGATGTACATGATAACCTTTGTGTGAGATTGTGTGTGCCTGTCTAGTTATCAGATTAGACATAAGGATATCCTAAGTAGTAGTTTGTTTGGATAACTTATTGCATAGGCTTGGAATATGTTGAGTTTGGAACCTATCCCTCCAAAGAGTCTTGTGTATTAATTGGTGTTGATTTAGGTCCTCAGTGCAGGTATTCGTAGATCCACTGGGTTTTGCAAAGAATGCAAAAGTCAAGCAGGAGAACTTCCAAATTCCACACAGACATTGATCAGAAGTCAGGACTGAAGCTAAAACTGTGAAAAGGATATCTTTACAGGAAGCCACCTTGAGGAGGTGCAGTGTAGTGCATAGATTGGAAATGTGAGGTGAACTTTCTGAAGGGTACTCGATACCTGTGAAATTGGGTATCTGTCAGTGTCGAAGTGTGGAGCATCGGACACCTTTAAACAGCTTTTAAAAGACTGCATAGAACTTTACAGCTTTCCCTCAAACCTGTGAATGTGTAGATTATTTTGATGAGATAGTAAAAAGCTGTGGCCTATATTGCATAGCCCTGCTTCCCCTTTTGGTTGGTGTTTGAGGTTGTTAAAGGTATATTGTGTTTTGTGAGTATTTTTTAACTTACTTAAAGGTCCACCTTTTGGTAAGATGAAAAACTGTGATTTTTAAAGTCTGACATTTTGGTCACATACCAGTTTTTAAGAGTTGCCTGTGAGAGTTTCCTAGGTGTGTATGAAAAGGACATTTAGAATGCTGGTAGTGAGGGCTGTGAATGGTTCATGTTGAGGTGTAAGATGCAGACACATAGTAGGCATCATTAACTTGCCCTAGCATGCTTCATTTTGTAAATCCTGATATGGTCGTTATGGACCTGTAATCCTAAACTCGTTGCAGCTGAGAGCGTCTTCAGGCTTTTCTGCAGTTACCTCCTGCTGCACCTGTAGGTATCACATTTTGCTTGTTCATATTTGCATTAATAATTCCTAAACCATGCTACATACAAGGTTTCAGAATATTTTATCTTGAAGCATACATGATGGCAAACACAATTATATTGTTATTTGACTTTTTTCAATGAATATTTGTTAGACCTTTAAGGTGATAACTTCAGTTTTTAAATACTCAGACCACACCCACTGGGAGTTAAAGGTACACACACACAAAATAGTTGTACTGGAGGGAATGAGTTAAACATTTTATGGCTGGTGAGTTATAGTGAAGACTGGTGTCTGTTTGTCACATGAGTGTGCATTAGACATATATTTGCATAATTTACTTTCTCAAAAAGCACTGAAATTCTCTGAGAAACAGGACATCCATCTCTGCTGCTGGTGGCCTTGCTTTGATTGACAATGGCATCTTGGTTATTATGGGGGGTGGACAATCAGATAGCAGCTCTTATATCTTTGGATGGGAAATGCATTTAACCCTTGCTGCTGCCAGCATTGCCTTGTGGTAGCATGACTTGGAGAGCAGTTCTACTCCCACAGATGCATGTTTTATACATTCTGCAGTGATTGCACCCTTCTGAGTTTTGTAGAAGTTGGTCATAGGTCAACACTAGTGCATGTGGCAAGCAAACCATCCTGTTTTTAAAGTGTTGTTTCATGGTATCCTTTGAAATATCAGCTTTTTATTTATTTCACATTTGTCCACCAGGTAAGTGGATGGTCGTTGGACACTTTTAGCCACAACCCAGTCCATAAAGGCAGGGCAGTTAAAGACAAGACAGTTGCATTAGTGAATTTGAGTAACTAGTTGAAAACTATAATGATATATAACTTAGTAAGTAGTATACATACACAACACAGTAATGAACATATTCTGTTATATAACTTAGTAAGTAGTATACATACACAACACAGTAATGAACATATTCTGTTATCTGTGTACAATCTCCTGTCTGTCCTTCATCATCAACTCCATCCTCCCCCACTGACCGCTTGCTAACTGTGGTATCTCCAAATCCCAACACTCTGTTCTGCATTTCACTGTCTGTATGCCAAGCTACGTATCTGTATCCTACGTCCTCATTCTTTTCACCAGTTTGGTATTTGTAGGTTGTATACTTTCTTACAGTCCTGGTTTTTCTCATTATGGGGACAAGGATTGATATATTACTCCAGGTACGATCTTGCCACTCCCTTTACACTGTAAAGATAACTTGCGTATTTCTGTAATCTGCTGTTCTTTTCCTCTGTGTTACATTAGCTGTGCACACCACTCTCTTGGTCAGTTCATCAGTCTTTCACAGTGCACTGCAAAAGGAACCTCAAATTATTTTCTTCTCTCCTCATCAGATCCTACTCCCATACGTGTTTCCCTGAATTTTCACCAACATCAAAGTCATTAATGTATTTTTTTTTATTAAACTGCAACGGCCACCTTTGTAACTACTATACCTTGTACTTCAGATGTTAATGTAAATTGGCTCATCCATCCATTGTATTCAAGGCAGCATCACAGATGCAGTGGTATGGTTTGACCTTTATGTCCAACTACAGTGTGATAGCTAACAGAAACATGTCAGAACAGCATCTGCCTTAATATTGAACTGTATAACATCGGTCACTGGTTCTGGTCAGTCAGACCATTTAGCACCCGTGTCATGATTTGAGGCCTCGCCTCATGCTGATATGCAGAGTGCAGGGATGAAGGCCTTTGGGACCTTTCTTAACCATTTCAGTGGTGAAATCGTAGAACAACAACAAGTTTAAGCTCCAAACGTTATATCAAAGTTGTTTTTTTTTTTTTTCTCTTTCAAATATCACCTTGATGCTCCTCAGTGCTCGAACTCTTCAGTGCACTTTTTTTTACATTTCTGCTGTTTTCTCTACCACAGAGTGTGAAGAAAATCATACCATTTTATGTGTTCAGACGTTGTATTGTTTCATTTAGCATGACCTAGGCTAGGCAGCAGAGATTTGTAGTTGTCCGTGTTAATCACATTCCACAACCCTGAGACTGTGCTGCTGAGGTCATAAAAAGTGCCATAAACAAGTAAAGCAAAATTATTTTCCAATAAGAGATGTCTTCATGCGAATAACGGGGGTTACTTGTACTTAACCATTACACTGGTAAATACTCTCTCTTTTTTGGGGGCTAGTACATAGTAATAAATACAGAACAATTTAACAGCCCGTTCTCCAAGCCCAATAATGCCTGACAGGGTTGGCATTATCAGGGAATTAATACATGCCTAGTGGTGGCATTGGGCTTTACCACCTCTGGAGGGACTTAAATTCCCTGATAACACCCGGAAGGCATTATTGCTGTTTTATAGAACGGGCTATCTGTTAAACTGTTTTGTTTTATAAAATAGTTCCTCCACCTAATGTTTCAGACTTGCTGTAGCATATGTAATTACTGTTGGAGGAAACATTTTTACATCTGGAATACAAGTTATTTTAGTATTTAATGACTCACAGACACGCAGACACGCAGACACGCAGGCACACAGACACACAGGCACACAGACACACAGGCACACAGGCACACAGGCACACAGACACACACACACACACACACACACACTCAGAAGCATAGTCATGCATGCATGCACTCGTGTTCAAATAAATGAAAAAGAATGCAGTACATCCCCACCCCTTGATTTTACTGTATAGTGGAGCTCTCTTCCTAGGACTTTGTTAAATTTACTATTAATTTACTGGGGAGTAGAGCTGGTTAGTAATGCCAGATATTAGAGTCTTGTATATTTTACTGTTAGGCAGCTTGCTGATGGATTGCATGTTGCAGTTGTATGAAGTTCATATGTGCTGTTTCTGTCTCTGTCTCACACAGATATAAACAATTGCACATGCGCGCGCACACACACAAATATTCACTTCTTTATTCCCTTATCTTTTTAACTTTTACTCTCACATAAACAGCAAAGCCACATTAGGAAGTGTAAAAAACGGTCTCTCTCTCGCTCTCTCTCTCTCTCTCTCTCTCTCTCTCTCTCTCTCTCTCTCTCACATACACACATTCACTTCTTTAGTCCCTTGTTTGTTTAACTTTTGTTCCCAGAAAAACAGCAAAACCACATTAGGAATGATGATCTCTTACTGTTCTGTTCAGCTAGGCTTTGGTCTTTCCTTTTTTCCTAATACAGGCATTTATTTTCTTCCTAACATTTTCATTGATGTATACTAAGGTGCTTAAATGCTCTATTTTTGTCTGCCAATGCCTTTTGCTCTTCTTCATATAATGTGAATTTTTTATGGAAGTCCACCTTCCTGCAGTCTGAGACTTTGTTTTTGTTGTATTTTGAGCAGCACTGTAGGAATGGCAAACTTTATCATGGCATAATCAGTGTTGTTGAGTAACTTTCTTGTGTACATTAATATCCACGTTGATGAGTATTAAGTTAAGATTTCTCTTGCTACTTGATAGGGTCCTTAAACCTTGAGTCCAGTTTCTGTTAGTTCCCTTTCTGTCCATGTCCTGAGAATATTCACCTCCCAGTTTACTGCTTGAAGAATCTGTGTCCTTCCTTGATCAGTATATGCACAGTTATGTGCACGTGCCCAAATGGTCATCTTTTTTTTTTTTTAAGTCCATTTCTCCACTTGAGTTATTGTAATTTTGTTTCCTGAATTTAAGTAGTTTTTTGTGTGTAGCAGTCTAGAGAAAGGGAGGGAATAAGATTAAAAAAAAAGCTCTGCAATATTTCTGACACTTAAGGCCAACTTTAACTATTTACCATGTCATTAAATTTAACAGGATGCTATGGTGGTATAGCATGCTAATTAATGCATCTCATTCTGAAGTCCTGCCCAGCAGCCAGGCCAGGTTTAGATAACCTGAAGGCTATACATTAGGGTAGTCACTGTCTCATCCTCACTTGGTGCAGCATAAATAACATTCAGTTCTGGGACTTCTACTTGATCTTATATTAACAGTGCCAACTTTTACGTTTGTGTATTTTCCAGACTTTATTCGAGTTTGTTAATCAGGGTAGTGGACTGATCTGAAATGCCAATTTCAGTCTTAGCCTGAGGAGAAGCATAGTAACAATACATTAAATAAAAATCACAAGTATAAACAAAGAAACTCATATTTACACTATGCAGCAAAGTATACAACATATAAGACATGAAGTTTCATAATATACAGTGGTTTGTGTGCAGTTTGCAGAACTAGGAAATGTTAACAGCAAATGCACAGTCCTAATCATGTGAGATGTGTTTAGGGTGCATAGTGGTAGGAAGACAGATGTGTGATGTGAGAGATGCAGGCATTAAATCTTTTAAGCTGCAAGAGGTGTGGTAAAGTTAGGATATATAGTGTGAGATAAAGTGCTGACACTATTTTTGGAGATAAGATTTTAATTGTGCTTGGAATGTTGGTGATGAGTCTGTATCTTAAGTTAATGGGGGATCGATTCCCAGAACAAAGGTCTTAGTGTTGAGAAGGTGTGATCTGTACTATGGAGTTTAGTTTTAGGACCTTGTATTGTGGGTGCTGTATGGTCATGGTTTCTAAGGTTGTAGGAAGAGAGAGCTCTATTAGTTGCTGCTAGGGGTGAAAATATGGTGTTGCTTAGTAGTTTGAACAGCTGTGAACCTAAAAGAAGGTCTACTCTTGGTTTGACTGGTAGCAAGTGGTGCTGTTTGAGTGCAAGAGGGATGAACTTGCAGGTTTTTTATTTATTTATTTTTTGGTGAGAATTTAAGTGTGTTGAATTTTTCTTTGAGACGCATGCTGTTATTGGAAGGGCATACTCAAGTTGTGATAGCCATGGGGAAAGGCATATTACGATTCTGGTGGCCTTTGAGAGGAAGGGAGAGATCTTGTTTGCCCAGTAGAGAATGTTGATTTTCTTTTTTGTTATGGCTAGCTGGGGATAAAACTCTGAGATTGGTCAAGTTAAAGACTGGTGTATTCAAAAGAGGAAGTGGTATGGCTATATTATTGTGATCTGTGATTCCTTTGTGATTTTTGGTCAGTTTATATTTGGTTCCAAAAAGCATAGTTTTAGTTGTGGATGAATTTATTAGTAGTTTTTTGTGGTTTCTCCATTGGACTATGGAGAAGTCAGATTGCAGTTATAGTAATGTGATTGGACTGGTGTAATTGGTTTGATCAGAATAGAAGCATGTCATTTTTACATAAAAGAGGAGGGGAGATGAGGGAGATCAAGTGGAAGTTTATTGATAAAGATGGGAGGAGATCAGTATACTGGAGGAGATAAATATAGTGAAGTAAGCCACTTCCGCCAAGAGCAAGTCTTTTGGAATCTGGTCTGAATATAAGCTTGCTTTATATATAGGTTCATAGGTTGGTACTGAGCTATCTGCCCAAAGGCATATATTAGCCCAGCCACGTTGTGCGGTATTCACCGCCCCTTTAGTAGTTCCCTAGACCCGTGTACTAGCAGCTAGTACCCTTGGCCCCTATCTAGTAGTGCTGTTGGTGTGATCCCCGGTGTGAACTTTGTTACCCATCCACTCATCAAGGTTCCTCTTGAAGAGTGATAGTGAGGGGCTCTGTCTTATGTAGATCGGGACCCTGTTCCATAGTAAGGGAAGTCTCTGCGAAGGGAATCTATCCCTCCAGCATGTTCTATTCATTGTTGTGTTGGGGTTTATATCCCTAGAGCGTGTAGCTCGAGTAGATTTGGTTTTGCTAAGATGGAGCATGTTCAACAGTTCTGGGTTGGACATGGCTCTGTACGTTAGACAGAGATCGCCTCTGAGAAAGCAGTATGCAACAGAGAACAGTCTTAGCTTTTTCAGTCGTGCTGCATAGGGCAACTGTTTGAGGCCAGTAATTCTCTTGGTTAGGTACCTCTGTGGTCTCTCCAGCTGCTGGAGATGTCTAGCCAGGTACATTCCAATTGGTGCATTGTACTCAATAATGGGTCTGATGAGGGAAGAGTAGAGGGGCACCATTACATCCTTAGATCTTGATGCGAACCCTTTCATGATCAGATGGGTCACATAGAAGGATTTTCTAACCACTTTGGCAACATGGTTATCAAAGGAAAGCTGGCTATCTACTTGGGTCCCTAGATCACTTATTTCTTCTTCAGATTTCAGGGGATTACCTCCTATGTTATAGTTTGCGGGTACTGTTTTTTCCAAAGGGGATTACTACGCATTTTTTTGCATTTAGCTTGAGACCATGGCTTTGACACCATGCATCAGTCTCATTTAGGCCCTTCTGGAGGATCTCCATGTCGGCCGGAGACTCTATTATAACACCCAGTTTGCAATCATCCGCAAACTTAGTCAGCCACAGCCCTTCCGTGCTTACCTGTACTTCTGAGAAGTATATGCCAAACAGGAAGGGGCCCCAGGACAGAGCCCTGAGGCACACCACTCGTTACTGGTCTGGATTCGGACATAGATCCCGCTACTCTTACTTTATGGGATCTGTCTGAGAGCCAGTTTGTGATCCATCTTGTGACATAAGGGTTTATTCCCAGGCTGGTGAGCTTATCAATAATACCCGAATGGGGAATGGTGTCAAATGCTTTAGCAAGGTCAAGGTAAGCCGTGTGTACCTCCTTTCCCTTATCTATAGCCTGAGTAACTGTCTCAAAGAAATCCACCAGGTTCAGGAGGCATGATCTGCCCTTGACGAAGCCGAACTGTGTGGAGTCCAGCGACTGGAGGTTCCCAATCTCTCCATTTATATAGGCCCTATGGCTGAGTCAGTCACTTGCACTAAGAGCATGCCTTTTGGAATCTGGTCCTTTATCTATTAATATAAATGGGTTTCATCTACAGTATACATATTAGGAATTTTATTCGTAATATCTAAAAGTTTGACAGCCACAAGAGCAATATTACAAATTTTCATATGATTATAATTGATTGAGATATTAGTAAATATCAATCTATGTCAACTGCCTATCCCATATCAGTCCTAATCAACCGTTCTGTCTCTGAACAATATGTACCCCATCTATGGGAAAATATCTCACATCATTCCCCTATACAAAGGCGGCCCCTCTAAGGATCTAACTAACTACTGTCCCATAGCCATACTCTCCCCTCTAGCCAAAATCTTAGAAAAATGCATTCACTCCTAATTCCTTGCCCACCTCCTTAATCCCCCACACAACACGGCTTTAGGCCAAAGCATAGTACCAGCACTGCCCTGCTATCTTTCACAAACACCATTCAAGATCTTATAAACAGAGGCCAAATGGTCGCCTCCATATTCCATGACATGCCAAAAGCCTTTGACACCATTTCCCACCAAATCCTACTTAATAAACGATCATCCCATGGCTTCAACACAACAACCCTGTCCTGGTTCCATAGTTATCTCTGTAAATGCCAGCAAGCCACCAAATGGGAGAACACCCTGTCCCCGCTTCTACCCATCACTGTTGGTGTACCCAAGGATCCATACTTGGCCCCCTTCTCTTTACAATTTTTATTAACAACTTCAGCTCTTCAATCCAGCTATAGTCTCCATAGTTCAATACGCTGATGACTCTACATTAATCTGCACAGCTCCCACACCCCAGGACCTACAAATAAAAATGCAAAAATATTTCCAGGACATAGAAAACTACCTCACTAGCCATCAACTCATACTTAACCCCAACAAAACCAAGTTAATTGTCTTCAATTACAGTAAACCCAAAACATGTCTGAATCCACTTTCTATCCTTTCCACAAACTGAACCAAAATAGATTCCACTAGCTAAGCCAAACTTGTGGGTGTCACAATCGATGATAACCTAAGGTTTGACACCCACATCTCCCTCACCATCAAGAAAGTCCACTCCAAACTTGTCGCCCTTTACAGAATTAAACTTTACCTTACAGACCACGCCAGACTAGCCACTGCCTGTACACATCTACCCTCCCCCCTCCACTGTGGCTCCCTAGTATTTACAACAGTCGTAAATCTGACCTAAATAATCTGGAATCGTGCTACAACAAAATCGCCAAGTTTGCTTTGCTGCAGTCCACCCTTACAGAACCCACCACTGCTCTGTACTCTCCCAAATTAAATATTTAGAACTACCAAACCTTCTAACATTTAACCAACTATCCGTATCCCAAAATATGAGTCACAAGCCCCAACAACTGCCCAGCACTCACCAATCTAGTCCAACCCAACAGTAATCCTCCTCAAACTATTGTTGAAGATTACCCAAGTCCACAGCACACAGGACACCGCCTTTTTTCCCATAAAATTGCCAAACTGTGGAACACTGTTCCTCAACATATGCTAAAAACCCCAGCATTCATCATTTTAAAAACCTCCTTAAGGAACATCTAGCAAAACACTAGCTCTGCTCCTGCCATACTCCTAGTTAAGCTACCTACTACTCCCTTACATTACCCTAAAATAGCTCATTCTCACAGCTACAACTATCAACTGCTGAGGTTTGTATTGATTCTACACTCATTTTCATTTAGCAATGTGTCACATATACTGCTTTGTCTTTAACTGTTATGTAGACTGCATTTCTCTGTTATGCAATTACTGTATTACACTGCTGTCACTATTAACTCATGCAGACAGTTTTTCACTAACTGTGCCATTTTTTGTTCATTTATTGTTAATTATTTGCCAATTATTGTTATATAACTAATTTCTTTACTGACTTTCTTTGTACATTGTTGATTAATACATGTTCTGTTTGATTGTTTAATACTATCTATTTGTATGCATGGAGCTTTTCTCCCCGGACCTCTGCTGAAAATGGGCCTCATGCTCAGTTGGATATTATCCGGTAAACAAACAAAATAAATAATTATGATATAGTAATCAGAGAAGAAGTCTTACAAAGGGTTCAATACTTTTCACTTGAGTTTTCTAGTAAACTGTATATCCGATAAGAAAAGAAAATTATTTTAGACTGAAGTGGGAAGAGAATATTTACATAAGCTAATGAATATGGATTGTTGGGCATTATTCATACAAAATATGCAATCTTCAGAGGGTATAACGTCAAATACAAATTTAATTATATCATTATATTTACATAATTTTGTGTCTTGTTACTAAAATATTAGATTCAAATCAGTTTATTATGTAAATCAGAAATTCATTTCCACCTTTGAAATTCCCTAATTAATATTTGAAATAATTGAAAAACCACCACTAACTGAAGCTTCAGGTCCATATGGTCTCTCTATTGAATTTTACAAACAATTTTTATATATAGTTAGTTCCTTATTTACTCTGATTTATTTATTTTTTGTTAACAAAGCTAGCTTCAACAGAATCATATTTTTCATTAGCTACTTTTAAATCTTTATACGTTTTTAATAATTACTTTGGTTGAATATTACAGACCAATTGCCTTCTTGACTACTGACACAAAAAAATTAGCTAAATTAATAAATATTTTTTATTATTTTTACCAAAAATAGTGAGTCTGTTTCAATTTAGATTTCTGCCTGTTTGATTTGTGTAGTAAATCTAATTTTACAAGTTATTCAGTTAAAATCTAAAGTAGATCACATTAATAATAAAGATTTACACATTAATAATAAAGATTTATATCAAGCATTTTGTGCATGGAATGATTATAAAGCATTATTTTTAATTATGAGAGATATATAATTTTCCAGTATTAATATTATATTTGATAAGATTATTATTCAGTTGTACTAAATTCTAAATTAGGTTAAAGAAAGATCTTTTGTTCAGTTTAAAGAGGTAAGACCAGGTTGGCCTCTTTTCATAACATTATTTTTATTGGCAGTTGATCCTATGTTAAGATTCTTAGAAAGGGGTAATGAAATAAAACCTATAACAATTATGGATGCTAACATTAAATTTAAGCTTATGCAGATTACATTATTTTAAGTATTTTACAGGTGCATTCCTCAATGGATAGATTTTTCAGATAGCTGAAATCATCAAGGAAGGCACTATATATATGATAAACCCAGTAAAACAAAGTGTTTTTCACTTAAAATCCAATAGTAATATTCACACCAGTTAATAAGAGTAAGATGCTTGGATGGTGGTATTTAAATCCATCTAATCGTATAGCACATGCCCAAATGCAATATATTTTTGATAGAATGCAAGCTTTTTCAACAAATTGGTTTAGTCTGATTTTTTCCCCATGGGGAGAATACAGTTTTATGAAATTGAAAACATTCCGTATGGGCCTTCTTTACCAAAAATGTATGGATTCCCCACATTTTTTAAATAGATTTAAGCGAATGTTGAAAAAGTTTATCAGGCGGGGGTCTCAATTTCCTTTGATTTATTTTCTTAGAAGGAGAAAGGAAGCTATTGGGTTAATGACCTAGTCTTTTCTATGTTTTCACAATTCTGGATAAAGTATATGGCAATTAAAACCAATGTTCATTTTGGATGGAATGAAGCTTAATTACTCTAAAGATATTAATTTTCTATCAATTCAAAATGTTGTTTGACAAAATTTGCAGTTATTACCATTTATTGTATTTACATGGGTGGATGTTTCACTACAAACCTTGGTAATTTCACATTATAAAACTATATTAATAAACTGTGGACTGCCTCAAACCTTTCCTTATCATGATCATAAAATCAAAGTTAGTTGAAAGATTATTACCCAGCATTCAGTGTAATTTTTTACCATTTTAGGAAACAAATAGATATTTTTGGTGATTCAGTACATTATATTAACTTTATATTGCAGAATGTTCTCACAGTAGTATTTTTATACAAGGAATTGAATTTGTCTATTAAATGTGTATCAGAATCTAAAGCAAAAAAAGCTGCATTAGCTGCTGTGTTATAAACGTATTATTTTAGAACATTGGAATCAAGAGATTCCTGTTGAATCTTTTCCAGCTGAAAACTGAGTGTTAATATTTATTCGAACATTTGCTAAAGAAAATATTTTTTTCTGGATAAAATACGTTTTTGGAAAAGGTTATGGATGGCACAGTGGTGCAGAGGTTAACATTGTCACCTTATAGCAAGAGGTTCTCTGGTTTGATTCTCGACTGGGGTGTCTTCTGTATGGGGTCTGCATGCCTTCCCTGCATTCACATGGGTTTCCTCTGGGTGCTCCGGTTTCCTCCCGCATTCCAAAGACATGCATTTGGAGCTTTTCTCCCCGGGCCTCTGCTGAAAATGAGCTGTGTCCCAGTCGAACTTTCCTGATAAATAAAGGTTAAATAAATAAATAAAATACTACTGGTTGCCAGGAATCATCTGAATCTAGGTTCTAAACTAAAGCAGATGAATTTGGCAACGTCATCATGGAAGCGTGAGATAGAAAATTCATCATGTTGTCAGTGTCCTGTGGTTCTTAACTGAAATTAAAAAAAAAACTCCTTCCTGCTAGTGGGTGTCTTTGTCTTGCTGTTCTCAAAGCTGAAAAAAGTCCTTTCTATTTCTGCTGGCAGATCTCTCTATCTTACTGTTCTCAACAAAGTAGACCATTAGATCTGAAAATTAAAAATACCTCCCTTTGTAGAGTGTTGGTTATTTTTCATATTTGTTAACCAGGAAAAACTTTGAAATACTAACAGAGATTGCCTGTCCCCTCTCACTTCCATTTCTCATGCTTTCCTTTTCTCTGTTTCATTCTTTCTTTGATATAATTTTCATATGAATTTTTGGGAAAGGAGGAAAGATAATTTGGGTTGTGTTATTCTGAAGAATGTATTTTAGCTGGACTGGGGTAGTAAGCACTTTGATGCAACAGTTACTGATGCCTGAGTTATCTTGGTTTTCCAGGTCGGTTTTCAGTTGGGAAGCTTCCACACCTTCCTTGTGCCCATTTCTTTTTTCTGGGTGCTCATATTTCCTTTTTTGTGCTGACGATGTCCTATAGGTGAATTGGCAATCCTCTAAATTGCATATATTTGTGTGTGCATGTGTTTGAGAGGTTGTAGTTCATTTCACTGAGTCACAAACTATTGAAAAAATTGACAAAACTCATGCAACTGCAGTCGCCTATCACTAAATCGTGATTTAAAAATTGTAGAAATGTAAAGACGATTCACTGTATATGTGTTTTAAGCTTGCTCCATTGTTGTATAACTGTGTAGTTAGTATATTTGGGGAGGTATGGAGGTGCATGGGGCCTTGCCCCCCCAAGCAAAAGATTAGTTTTTTTAACTTTTTTTTATTTTATGTTTCTTTTTTTCTTTTGTTGACCAGGTTAGCCCCACTAAACTAGTAGCCTCTCTTCAGGAGAGACCCCAAGTGGTATTTATATTACTAGAAGTTTGACCTGGGCACCTTGAACTTCCCCCTACATAGTAGTTAACAAGTGAACACTCACATCCCATTCCTAGTACTTTGGCAGTTGGGAGGACAGTGGGCAAGAAAGGGAGCATGGTGGAAGGAAGTGGTGAGATGGGGAAGGAAGTTTGCAAACCTTTGGAAGATTCAGAGATGTTTCCAAAGTTTGAGTTATTTGCTGAGATTGAGAAGGAGAATTCCATGAAGGGTGAGTGCATTGCTACAACCCCCCAGTGAGGAGCATAATGAGCTAATAACAAGAGATGATTGTACAGAGAGAGAGAGAGAGAGACAGAAAATGGTGTGGATATATCTAGAGGGATATAATAAACAAAATTGAGAAAGAGGAGACAGAATCACTTTTTAAGTTTTTATTAGATTTTAACTAAATAAATGGATCATGACAATAACTGTATTTAGAAATTTGTGAGCATAAAAACAAGAACAAACAACTATTTACAAGTGTTTACTAACAATGAAGATTCTCAAAAACTTCCTGTACATTACAGTTGATATGAGTGTAGCTATTTTTGTTCATGAAGCAGTTCCTTGAAATTTGTCCACGTATTATAGTAGGAGGTTATTCTAGTATATCTTGATTTAATGGTGATAATTTCCAGAGCAGAATCACTTTTAAAGGATGTTGGAGGACAAGAAAAACATATGCAGAGATTGTTGCAAAAAGGAATTGCAGGGCAAAAAAAAAAGAGTAGAAGAGAATGAATGGTGATGCAAAAAAAAGGAAATGTGTTGTGAGGATTCAAACTAAAGAAAAGGAACAGCATAGGTAAGACATTTGGAGAGCATAATGTTTCCTGTGGGTGTAAAGGCTCAAGAGCTAAGAGTGTTTATTCTAATAAATAAAGATGTTTTGAGACTGCATATGGTATGGAGAATTTCTTATGTGAATATGAAAAAGATAAAGTCAAAGGATCATCATTGTAGGTAGTGAAATCGTATAACAGGGAAACAAAAATGCGCATGTACAGTTTCAGGCAAACTTTGAAAAGACATATGAAAGAAATATATGCAATTATGTAATGGACATTTCAAAAGTATATGATAATGGGGGTTTATGGATGGACCCGTGGATGGTAATGTAATGTTATACTAAAAATAGAAAATGAAAAATTCATATATATTCCAAGTTTGATAAATGTTGAAGGGAAATAAGGGTGTGGTAAAGCATTGTGGGCAACCTAGAACTTTTGTGTGTGTAAAGGAATATCATTTGATAAGTAATTGTGATAAAAAGAAAATGTTTTGTATGTAGGGAAATGGGTCATGATTCAAATGATTCAAAAAACGTGAGTTAAAATGTTGTAGATGCAATCAGGTGGGGCATTTATCCATGGATTATAAAGAAAAAAATGGATGTGATTGAGAATGAAGATAAAAAGAACGACCATAGGGAAACTATATTAGAGGAAGTATAGACCGAAGGAAGCTTAAAAGAAGAAAAAGTAGAAAAGGACAGAGAAGTAGGTTCTGAAGTAATGAAGAAGGGTATAAATTTAAAAATAGTAAAAGGAAAAATTATATTGGGTGAAGAGATTAAAATATAGGAAGTTTCAAAGGCATAAATATGAAGAGAATGGGTGATGTACATAATGTTATGGTGAAATAAAAATGGTATAGGAAAATATTTAAGTAGGGAAATTAAATATGAATTCCTTTAAGTTGTAATAATTTTAGAGTGCTTTCAGTAAATGTGAATCATAGTATGAATATAGTAAGGAAGACAGGAGTGTTGGACTGATGTGGTAAATGTGTGTTGGAGGATGTAAAGTGTTTAACAAATGAAAAATTGCAAACGGAAAAATTGTGGGGCAGAACTATAATATGGAATTTAGGAAATGAGCATTCTGAAATAAGTGTGTTATGTGAAAGGGTGGTGAAAATTTTAAATGTAACTTTGGTAGGGATGGGGGTCTAGGACTGATGAGCGAATGGCTGTTTCACCGAATCCTAAACAGCCGGGCATACTTCTGCAAAAGTGCTTTTGACCGAAGAAGCACTTTCGCGGAAGTATGCCTGCAGGTAGATGGAGTTGTGGGGGAGTGAATGTTGTGGAGATCGTACTATGGTACAGATAAGGGATTTTTTTTCTCTTTCCCCACTGTAGTGCAATCCTCTTTCCCCACTGTAGTGCAATCTCGGAGTGAGAATATTAAAGTAGGGGAGTGTGGGGGGCACAGGTGCTTTTTTCTTGTTTTTTTCTTTTTCTTTTTAACGCACTTTAGTGAAAGTGCTTTTTCAGTAAAAGCATTTTTGTTAGTGTGTTCGGTGTAGTTGGATTCGGACTGTTGAAGTTTTGTTCAACAGTCCTAGATCCAAGGATGGGAAGGTTAACTACTATGGTTGTGAGATGGAAGGAAAACGTGTTTAAAATTTTTAGCATTTTATGTTTACAGTGTATATAAAAAGTATACACACCACTGTTAAATTGCCAGGTTTTTGTGATATAAAAAAAGACCACAATAAATAATTTTAAAACTTTTTCCCACCTTTAATGTGACCTATAAACCTGTACAATTCAATTGAAAAACAAACAAATCTGTTAGGGAAAAAATATAAAAAATAAAAAATGTACAATATGCTGGCTGCATAAGTTTGCACACCCTTAAACTAATACTTTGTTGAATCACCTTTTGATTTAATTACAACATTCAGTCTTTTTGGGTAGGAGTCTATCAGCATGGCACATCTTGACTTGGCAATATTTGCCCACTCTTCCTTGCAAAAGCGCTCCAAATCTTTCAGATTGTGAGGACATCTCTTGTGTACAGCCCTTTTCCGGTCACCCCACAGATTTTCTATTGGATTTAGGTCTGGCTGGGCCCTTCTAAAACTTTAATTTTCTTCTAGTAAAGTCATTCTTCTGTTGATTTGAATGCATGCTTGGGGTCATTGCCATGTTGAAAGGTGAAATTCCTCTTTATTTTCTGCTTTCTAGCAGATGTCTGAAGGTTTTGGGCCAAAAGTGACTGGTGTTTGGCATTGTTCATAATTCCCTCCACCTTGACTAAAGCCCCAGTTCCAGTGGAAGAAAAGCAACCCCAAAACATGATACTGCCACCACCATGCTTCACCGTGGGGGACGGTGTTCTTTTGGTGATGCAAAATGTTGTTTTTGCACCAAACGTGCCTTTTAGAATTGTGGTCAAAATGTTCAACCTTGGTCTTATCAGACCATATAACACATTTTCCCACATGCTTTTGGGAGACTTGATGTTTTGTCTGGTAAATTTTAGCTGGGCCTGGATGTTTTTATGTGCAAGAAAAGGCTTCCGTCTTGTAACCATACCCCAAGGTCCAGACATATGGAGAATATGGGAGATTGTTGTCACTTGTAGTACACAACCAGTACTTGCCAGAAATTCATGCAGCTCCTTCAGTGTTGCTGTAGGTCTCTTGGCAGCCTCCCTGACCAGTTTTCATAATCTTTTCATCAATTTTGGAGGGACATCCAGTTCTTTGCAACGTCACTGTTGTGCCATATATTCTCCTCTTTTTGAGGGCTGTCTTCACTGTCTTCCATGGTATATCCAATGCTGTGGAATTTTTTTTTTTGTACCCTTCTCCTGACTGATACCTTTCAACAATGAGATCCCTTTGATGCTTTGTAAATTCTCTGTGAACCATGGCTTTTGCTGTAGCAGGCAACTGAGTAAATATCAGGAAAATCCTACTAGGACAGCTGAACTTTATTTGGGGTTAATCAAAGTCTTTAATTGATGACAGGTGTGTACCAAGAAGACTGAATGCTGTAATTAAATCAAAAGGTGCTTCAACAAAGTATTAGTTTAAGGGTGTGCACACTTATGCAACCAGCTTATTGTGCATTTTTTTATTTTTTATATTTTCCCCTAACTGATTTGTTTGTTTTCCAATTGAATTGTACAGGTTATAGGTCACATTAGAGGTGGGAAAAGTTTTGAAATGATTTATTGTGGTCTCATTTTTTTATGTCACAAAACCATGGCATTTTAACAGGGGTGTGTAAACTTTTTTATATCCACTGTATGTTACCTGCAAGGAAATGGAATATTTCAGATAATTTAGCAGTGTGGATGGAAGTGGTGGAAGATGAAGACTATATTAGAGTAGGAAAAGGGGTAAAAAAAGATGAATGAGAAATTATGGAATGAAAATGGGAAAAGAATAGTATTACAGTTATGGAAGGATCATATAACTTTGAGAGTTAATAAAAACTTGTCTGAATGGTGGATTGAGTTTAAAAAGAAACTTTTTTTAATGACAGAATGATGTATGAAAGGAAGAAAAAAGTAAATATGGAGTAATATAGAATTTGTATTCGAGGATTTAAACATGCAAGAGAATATTATTTTTTTCTTGATTTCTTTTTCTTTAAGACATTGTTTAAAAAAATATTTACAAGGAAAAAGGGAAGAGTTGTCTCCATATTTGGGTAAAATTGTAAAGGCATTCAGTAGTATAATGAGGGAAATGAAGAATATAAAAGGGGAGTAGTACAGCATGTAGAAGACATGTGTAAGGGTAAGAAAAAAGAAAACAATTCAGAACAAGTTCAGGAAGAATTTGAAAAGGAAATTGCTATGTGTGAGATAGATAAGGTACTCGTAAGACTGTAGATGCCATATCCTAGTCCATCTGGACCTGAAACTGAATATATATAAGAAGTTAACAGATTATCAATGTATTTTATAAATGTTTTGAATATATGGTTTTACTGAAGGAGGTTATGAGGATTTATATAGTGGGATATTCCAATTTAATATGGAAAAAAGATTAAAGAAAAGTAAAACAAATCTGGAGACCAGTTCTACTAAATAATACAGAAAAGAATGGAAGGTAGAGAGAGAGATGTTATGGAAGGAAGTATATGTGGCATAAAGGGGAAGAGATGCCAAAAATGTATTAATGATAGAAGAGTGGATGTGAAGTTTATGGTGGGAGATAAAAGTACAACAGAATATGATGTTTTATGGGAAGTGATGGAAAATATGGTGCAAGTAATAAAATTAAGAGCTTGTTTGCTGTTGTATGAAAATAATGTAAGAGTGGTAGTGAATGGATGGTTCAAAGAAAAATATATGAAGGATGGTATAAGGTAAGGGTGTCCAATGGGTGATGTATCATTTCCTTTAGTTATGAATGTGATGCTTGAGTGAGGTGGGCTTTAAAATGAAAGATGCTAGATATGTGATGCAAAAGGAGGTGGTGATTCTGTCACTTTTCATGTATTCAGATGATATAATTGATAGGAATAAAATATGGGTGAGGGAGGTGACTTTTTTTGAATGGATGTTTGAAAGAAATGGGTATGACATTAAAGGTAACAGTAAAGCATTGGGTGATGTGGTATTTTTCAATGAATGATTCATCAGTGTTAGGAACAAAACTTGGAAATGATGTAAGTAGGAATCAATGAGGGAATTTATAACAAATATATTTTTTGTGGAAAATATACAACTTATTTAAAAACTTTCATTTGATAAGTTCAGTACCAATGGGAAAGATAGCATATTTGTCAAATGTGTTCACAATTCCAAGAAAATATGAAAGGGGTAATGCAAGTGGTATTTTCATTTATATGGGGTTTTAGATTGAACCCAGTGAAAAGATAGGTGTTGTATATGACTGAAAATGAGGGTTGTTTGGGGTTAATAAATCAAGTTGTTTTTGCTTCTTTGAACCTATATAAAGTGTTAAGGTGGATAAAGGAAGATGATGAGAGGTTAGTATTTTCACAGGTAGATGCTAAAATCAATGGTTTTGAGTCTGGGAACTGATAGTCTGATGACAAGAAGCCTCTAAGAGAGAGAGAGTTTGCATTTTGTATTTTGTCTTTGACCTGACAAGAACATCCACTCACCAAATCTGCCTGCTAGCTCTGTAAGTAAATTAACTAGGACACAGTAATTTCTGTTGGATACAGTTAGGAATCTAGTGAGTTACAGCTTAAATGTTTTCTTTATTTATTTGAGACTGTCCTGCAGTGTTCTTTTAAATATTTCCTATGCTTTTGAACTCTGAAGTTACTGTGATGAGTTACTGAGTATTTTCTTGTTCTTTTATTATTAAATATATTTAAACCTTTCAATTGTGGCTAGTCTGTCTAGAGATATTTAAGCTCTTAGAGTACTTGCATATCTACTTGGTGACAGTGCAGGCCACTCCTAATAGCATTGCTGTTGGTCAAACTACTATTTGGATTAATAGTAATATTACACAGTAAGATTGGGCACCCTTTGTTAACGGCCTTAGAGTAGCTAATAAGGAGTGGCTGGTGGCAGTCAAATCTACCTTATAGTCTGGGCAGAAGGGGACATAGCTAGTAAACCTGTCCCAGCCTTTCCTTGTGTGTGTGTGTGTGTGTGTGTGTGTGTGTGTGTGTGTGTGTGTGTGTGTGTGTGTGTGAATCAAATGTCAAATAGTGTGTGTGTGTGTTAGTGTCAGCTACTTGGGCAGGGACACAAAGCACTGGTTGGACAGAGAGGGTGCTGGAGGTCTTGGGTTGGCCACTCAGCTGAGATCTCAACTCTGTAACTGTGCCAGTTGGGAGTCTTATTGAGGATCTGGAGAAAGAGGGAGAAACGATCCCAGACTGACTATGGTCTCTGTGTGCCCTTAAGGGAAATTGCACTTTACTGTGTGTGTACTTGTCATCCTCCCAGCGTGTACATCCCTCACTGGTGCTAGTGGTGAGGATTGAAGCTCCTTGATTACTGGGCCAGTGGTGGGGCATCACATTGTGGAAAAGAAGAATCTGTAGAATGTGTTTTGCATTTAAAAATAAGTGTGATAAAATTATGGGAAATGTTATGTGAAGAAAATTTTCTTAACTATTAAAGATGTAAATAAGATAGATATGGATATAGCAACAGAAACAAAGAATATGCAGGAATGCGATTTTATATAGTATGTGTCATTTGGAATGAAAGAGTAGATGAAATTATGTTTGATGGAAAATGAATTTTAGCAATGATTGCATAAAATCACATGGTTATGGAAAAAGGAGTGGGATTGAGCATGAAAAATGAAGATGGTAAAGGAAATGACTAGGGAGAAGAATGCAGGTATGTATATGAGTATGTAAATTATGTGTGCATTTTGTAAGTAACGTTTTGTATAAAGAACCCGTACTCTTCTTGATAGATGCAGTGGGATCTTTTACATTCACTTGAGTTGCCACCAACTTGGTAGATGGGGCCACGGTTTCATTTTTCATTCAAAAAAATAGTTTCCTCTAAAGTTTTTGTGCATCATCAGTGATATACTGTGTGTTGTTTTTTTACCTCTTCTCCACTGTTATGTGACTGTGGAATAACGTTTTAACGTACATTTTCTGTGAAGTTTTTAGTGAAATGTGTTTGTGCATCAGCTGTGAATCACTGTATTTGTTTCTTTTCTCTACTTTTTTGTGTGGCTGCAGAATTAATATATTTAAATAAGAGGGGTGTAGGGGGTACAGAAGGCTTGTCCCTGCAAAGAAAATGTTTTTAAGGTTTGTTTGCTTTAATGCGGTTTTCTAGCGGATGTGATTCAACAAAATGAGTTTTCAGTGAAGTGTTATCAGTGATTTATTTTTATCATTTCTGATTCAGAGAAATGAGGTTCAGTAAAAAAAGTGTGTTGTGTGTAAATATATGCTCATGTACGCCTCCTGTGATGTGCCAATACACTTTACAGGATTAATCTGACTGCTTTGCATCCCTTAAATGCTGAGGCGGTCTCCAGCTACATCATGACCCAGAAGTGGATTAAATGGATGGATTATCAAAAAATGAATCTGTGATATGTCCGAAGAGCTATTTCTAGTCCTTAAACTTTATTTTTGGAGTTTAAATATTTAATCTTAGTGTCATATGCCACTTTATCATTTAGCTAGAGATTGCTGGTAATTCTTCCTTTCTTGACTAGTTCCATAAATATGTCCAAGAGTACATGTACTGCTTTTCAATTCATTTAATATTCAGTACTGATTTAAAATAGCTAGTCCAATTGGTTATAGTTAATGTATTTAAATATGTTTGTATGTTTTTATTCCATTTTCAACTAAAGGTAAGGACACACAAAAAGGAAAGAAGAAGACAATGTTTTGGTAAGCAAGCAGATTTTCTTTCTAGTTCCACAGAAGCAGTAGTGTAGTCAAAATGCGCCCATTTGAGAGTCCTATGGTACCCATGCCAAATACCCTTCAAATCTCTCAATCTTTGTAAACCAATTTCTGTGCAGAAGGTCTTGTCTCCTAAAAGTAGGTAAGGATTCCAGCAACATCAATACTGCCTACAAGATAAGATTAGTAATCTTTGTCCCTAAAACCTTTATGCTGAACCTCCCATGATCCAGATATGGTCTCTGATGTATCTCAGAGACAGTGTCTGTAGCACCCCTTTTAGTCTTGCTGAACACTGAGGAAGTGTCCTTCTAAACTCCTTGCCTCTGTTTCCCCAACACATTGAAATCTTCTATAATAATTAAAATTAAAATATTGCTGTAAATTTTCCAGCTGCATTACCCCAGCTTGACGAGTAAAGGCATTCTAGTACCCATTGTTTTCTGTGCTATTTCATTGGTAATTTGTGCAGTTCTTCCCTGTCTTTAGGAAAGCCCAAAATGAAATATGTCAGTTTATCAGCCAACAATCATTGTCTTTTTTGCTCTTCTTGACAAACTCTTGCCCATAACACAAAGACTGTTCGTTTTCTTTGCTCCTGCTTTTCATAATCTTTTGAATTTAGACATCTGTCCTCCTCTTGCCTGGAACCATACAGAGACAGCATGCACAGGCTTCTTAATCCAGACTCCCCTGCAAATGATCCCCCTTCTCTCTGACCATTACTGAAAGCTCGTTCTGTAACTTGCCCCTGCAACTATCAGTATCCTGTTGCTACTGTCATTTGTATTCATGAGTTCTGTAATTGCCTCTTGTACTGAATAGTGGTTGAAAAGAGTTTTGTGACAAGACCACATAATTGTTTAACAAATGAATAAATAAAAAAAAAAAAGGATCATCACTGCCGAGGAATCTGTCTCCTGAAATTCATTTTCGAATTATAGCTTTCCATTTTCCACACTTTATGCTCTTCATTTTTTTTTTTATCTGCTTCTGCCAACCTCTCCTAGACTTGTTAAAACCGGAACCAATCTCATGAGAAATATGAGGTCCTGTACCTTGTTAAATGCAGCTGGGGATCTAGAACCAGGCATTCTTTCACAATTTCTGCATCATTTAGTTTTGGAATTAACTCCAGCTTGTGTAATATAATGTTGAGCAGTGTGATATATAATGGACTTGTATTATATGGTGTACAGTAATTTATGATTTGAAATCCGCAAAAAGATAAGCTTGTTATACACTCTACTGACATCAGAAAAATACATGCTGACAGCTCTGAAAGGTGCATAGTAAACGTTATGCCCTATTCTTTGCCTGTGACGACCTGTATTCAAACTGGAGAGACAGCCTTACAGAACTATCTTCAAGTTATAGAGCTAACGTGAAGATAAATAGACTGTAGGATACACCACGAGAACTTCAGCTACGAACATATCACGAAATCTCCAGTTGTAGAACAAATATTGCTTTTATTCCAATAACATATACAAAAATAAAAAAGTAAAAGAGATGAGCGCTTTCGCGTGCACTATGCACGCTTCATCAGATCTATCTAAATCATTTTGGATATGCTCTTTAAATAGTATAGAACAACTACTTTAATTACATCAATTAATAATCATCCAATTAACCAACTTTAAAGTGCCCTAGTGCTTTAAAATCTAGATCCTGTATTATGAAAACATTTTCATTATCAAATTTTCAGCGCAACCATCAGTTGCTTTAAATATTTAAAAACTTGTAAAACATGCTAAGACATAATTATAGATCTATATTATTTATGTCTTAAAACTATTTTTTAATGCTTGTCGCAATATGTATATGTCAAAGCTTATGTACGTATTTAGTTAAATATTGTAATCATTCTAACCAAACAATAGGACTAGGCAGACGATAAAAATAAATCATTTCATACAGATGCATCGTTCTTGTTATAACTAAACTTCTCATAAGCTCATATGTTAAACTATATATCGTGTTCTCTTTAACCAGACGATAAAGCTAAGCAGATGACAAAATTGAACATTTCATGTCATATAAATACATCATTCCTTTTCATAAAAAACTTTTATAAAAACTTTACATAAAAAAACTTTCATGAAAAAGATTTCTTAAAAGACATTTATTAAAAACCCCCACAAGAACTTCTTAGAAAACTTCCTGTGACTTATAAAACTTTTTTTATATATATATGTCTATATTTTTCTAATTATTCTCTATCCTTATCAAGATGTACCTAATCTTTCCATAAGTACTATCCACGTAGCCCAAAATGGGACTTATCCATCCATCTATTATATATTTCAAAGATTCATATTTGTCTCGGGATATTTTCTATGTTTTTGATCAAAGCAATAATCATTACTCAATTCTGATTACCAGTATGTACTTTTCATAAATTATAATATAAAAAATATTTAATATTATTCATGTGTTCACTAAATATGTTTATGGTAATCTAAAATTTTTTTTATTTCCATTCATACTATATTCAAAACAGACTGTACATGTATAATTCATTATCTGAAAATGATTTAGATAGATCTGATGAAGCGTGCATAGTGCACGCGAAAGCGCTCATCTCTTTTACTTTTTTATTTTTGTGTATGTTATTGGAATAAAAGCAATATTTGTTCTACAACTGGAGATTTCGTGATATGTTCGTAGCTGAAGTTCTCGTGGTGTATCCTACAGTCTATTTATCTTCACGTTTGGTCTGAACTTTTTGCTGGTAGGATACTTTGGGATTAGTAGCGATATCTCTTCACGTACAAGTTATAGAGCTGAGTATATTTTCTGTGTTATTCTGTATTATAGAGCTAAATTGTCTGCTTGATATCTGTGTCTTACTGCTCTGCAAATCTATAGAAAACAGTATATATATTTTTATAATTTGCACATTCCTTACATCTGTGTTGAAACTGGTCCCCCACCCCCCCTCATTTCCTGCCTTGTCTTTCAGCTGATATAATTTAGCTAGTGCTGTGTCTCCTTTTAATTAACAACCTGTATTCAAACTGGAGAGACAGCCTTACAGAACTATCTTCAAGTTATAGAGCTGAGTATATTTTCTGTGTTATTCTGTATTATAGAGCTAAATTGTCTGCTTGATATCTGTGTCTTACTGCTCTGCAAATCTATAGAAAACAGTATATATATTTTTTATAATTTGCACATTCCTTACATTTGTGTTGAAACTGGTCCCCCCCCCCTCATTTCCTGCCTTGTCTTTCAGCTGATATAATTTAGCTAGTGTTGTGTCTCCTTTTAATTAACAACCTGTATTCAAACTGGAGAGACAGCCTTACAGAACTATCTTCAAGTTATAGAGCTGAGTATATTTTCTGTGTTATTCTGTATTATAGAGCTAAATTGTCTGCTTGATATCTGTGTCTTACTGCTCTGCAAATCTATAGAAAACAGTATATATATTTTTTTATAATTTGCACATTCCTTACATCTGTGTTGAAACTGGTCCCCCACCCCACCCCCATTTCCTGCCTTGTCTTTCAGCTGATATAATTTAGCTAGTGCTGTGTCTCCTTTTAATTAACAACCTGTATTCAAACTGGAGAGACAGCCTTACAGAACTATCTTCAAGTTATAGAGCTGAGTGTATTTTCTGTGTTATTCTGTATTACAGAGCTAAATTGTCTGCTTGATATCTGTGTCTTACTGCTCTGCAAATCTATAGAAAACAGTATATATTTTTTTTATAATTTGCACATTCCTTACATCTGTGTTGAAACTGGTCCCCCACCCCACCCCCTCATTTCCTGCTTTGTCTTTCAGCTGATATAATTTAGCTAGTGCTGTGTCTCCTTTTAATTAACAACCTGTATTCAAACTGGAGAGACAGCCTTACAGAACTATCTTCAAGTTATAGAGCTGAGTATATTTTCTGTGTTATTCTGTATTATAGAGCTAAATTGTCTGCTTGATATCTGTGTCTTACTGCTCTGCAAATCTATAGAAAACAGTATATATATTTTTTTATAATTTGCACATTCCTTACATCTGTGTTGAAACTGGTCCCCACCCCCCCTCCCCTTTCTTGGTTGTAGTTTAAATTTTGTGGCTTTTGCAGGGCCCGCCCACTGTAGATTTGATCTAAGACACTCCCCCAGGACATCTCTTTACCGCATTCTACCTAATAAACCCTTTCTGCACTTGCTTTTAGTCCTTTTTAATTTAATTACATTTTTTCAAACTGTCTGTGGACTAATATTGCTACATATTCAAGTGTGCCTGCTTGCATTGCATGATAATTGTATTTACTACTGCTTTTGCTACTTTTCTAAAAAAAAAAAAAAAAAAAATCTTCTGCTTTTACTGTACTTGTGTTTCTTCCTACTTTATTTTGCTTTTGCGTCATCTTAAACGTTCTCAATTGTATTTATTACTGCTTGGTGTAACTCATTCTAAGCCTTTTAGTTTAAACACTTGGGCTTCAGACCAGCTGTTTTACATTGAGAGGGTTTGTGGTCTGCACTGTAGTGGCAGAACAGGTAGCTTACATCCCTCTAAGCTGGAAACTGCTGATTGAGGGCTCAGTGTCTGTTATTCTAAAAGTATGTTCTGGTTTAAGCACTTGGGCTTTCAGGCCAGTTATTTTACATGAAGAGGGTTTTGTGGTCTGCACTCTTGTGGGAGGAGAGGCTGGACTCTGCCCTTCTGAGCTGGGAATTTCTGGTTGAAGGCTTATTGTGCATGCATATCTGAATTTCTTCTTACTGAAATTGGTACACCTTGTTTGCTGTAGCACAGACTAGATCCAGGCCTGCTGAATCTAGCTTTGTTTGTATAACTTGAGCACTAATCCAGGCATTATTTAAAGTATTCAGTTGTATTTATTACTGCTTGGTAGTAACTTGGTTAAAGTGTAGCTATCACTCTATGTCTTTTGGATTAAGCACTTGGGCTTCAGACCAGTTGTTCTACATTAGGAAGGTTTGTGGCATGCACTGTGGTGGCAGGACAGGTAGCTTTCATCCTTCTAAGTTGGGAACTGCTGATTGAGAGCTCAGTGTCTGTTATTCTTAAAGTGTATTAGCTCTGGTTTAAGCACTTGGGCTTCAGGCCAGTTATTTTACATTAAGAAGGTTCGTGGTCTGCACTTTTTTGGGAGGAGAGGCTGGACTCTGCCCTTCTGAGCTGGGAATTTCTGGTTAAAGGTTTATAGTGCCTGAATATTTGAACTGTATCTTACTGAAATTGGTACACCTTGTTTGCTGTAGCATAGACTAGATCCAGGCCTGCTGAATCTAGCTTTGTTTGTATGCTTGTTATTTCCCTGGAACACTAATTCCACCTAAAACGCAGCTTCTCAGCGCTTCTGTGGATTCCTAGTGATATCTGCATTGCTTACTGTACTTATTTCCTTGCTTCGCTTGAAAGAAAGTTACTGTTTGTCGTTTTTGCATTTAAGTTACGTGTAACACATTGCACTTGTTACCTGGCACTTGCTCACTAAAGCAATTATAAGTCAGCACTAAAAATTAAAAGCACTACACCCTCGCTCCCCATTGGCCCTTGTTTTCAATTATAAAGGAATTCCCAATATTATTCTAGCATGTCCAAAGGTCAGTTGTCAATCTCCTCTCTGGTCCAGCTGGTGAATATGGGAATCTTGAGGCAATGTTACAACTGCCTCATGTACACAGACAACCCTCTCCTCCTCCCAACAAATTCCAACACATGTGAGAGATGCAACCATATAGCCAAACTGGAGGCTAAGCTCTCTCAACTCAGTACTGGCATAACCAGTCAGGAGGAGAAGGAAACCACACTCACTACAATTCCAGTCTCACATAGACCTACCACGACAGCAAACCAAACACATAATCACAAAAACATACTCGGAGGCTCTAAATAAAGATCTGCCTAAGCAGCAGAGACCTCCAAAGCAGACACCCAAGCAACCGCTACCCCAAAACAAAACACATGCAACACATATCTCACAAAGCCAGTGTGCCGAACAGTCACAGCCCTTAAGGCTAAACAACACACCTGATACACTTGTAATAGGTGACTCTATTGTCAGGCACACTGACGTCCCGCTCACCAGGCTGAACAAGGAGAAAGTCACTGTGAGCAGCCTGTCTGGCGCTAGGATCCACCACATAACACAAGCACTCAGGTCACTCCAAGGCAAGTACAAATATGACTCGGTCATTGCCCATGCTGGTGTGAATGACCTGAGACGTACCTCCCTGGACTACATGAAAAGAGACATAGAGGAGCTCTCTGAGCATGTAGCCCAGGCTGGTATGACCCTGACCTTGAGTAGCATCTTACCCTCACCAAGAATGATGCCACAATATGAAGACAAGATGATCAATTTCAACAACTGGCTTAAGTATTGGTGTCATTCAAAGGGGATCCAATGCCTGTCAGCGTGGGATGATATGCACGACAAGCCATGATGCTTTGTTAGGGACGGCTTGCACTTGTCACCCCTGGGCTTTTGGATATTGGCAAAGGCTCTTGCTACCCCCATAGTGCCTTTTTTAGGCAAGGCTCAAAAGACAAACCCACCTTTATTGGTATCACAGTGGATAAGAAACTAAGAGTAATGCTACTCAATGCTAGAAGTCTAAACCTCAAGATGCACGCACTCGAAACTCTCCTTAGCATGGAGAACATCGATATCTGTGCGTAACAGAAACCTGGTTCAGGACTCCCGAGAGCACCCCAGCACTACCAGGTTATACCTCATACCATACTTTTCGGCCCCAAAACTTGGACCGAACCACAAAAGGAGGGGGAGTATCGATATTCATCAAAGATACCCACACCTCCAGGTTGGTGGCAAAGCACGAAGCATCAGAGACTATCCATGTGCAACTAACAGTGGGTAAAACTGCCTTCCAGTTTATAGCCTGCTACAGACCACCCTCCCAAACCCAGGAACCCCACTCGGCCTTCCTGAGAACACTGGAAAATATGAAGGTCTCTCGAAACACCATTATATTGGGTGACTTCAACTACCCAAACATAGATTGGGAGCATTACTCTAGCTCCAACACCCTTGCCCAAAGGTTCCTAGAATTCATAAACTCAAATGCTATGGAACAACTTGTTACCACTCCCACAAGAGGGGAAGACATACTGGACCTGATCATCACCAACATGGGGACTCTATGCTCCAGACCAGAAGTGTATCCCTCACTGGTAAGATCAGACCATAAACTGATCTCACTGGATATTCACATCCCGACCCCACCCCCTACCCAGAAAACCACAGTGAAAAACTTCTCTAAAGCAAATATCACACTCCTCAAAACCGAGGTGGAATCCCTCAAAGCCCCCGGGCCTGTGGAAAATACGGCCCAGACCACAGAATCCTTTGTAAATGCATTCTATGAGCACCTTCAGGAATGCATGGATCATGCAATCCCAAATAAAACCAAGACCCAATCCTCCAAAGGCAGACGACCTGTCTGGTGGACCCCAGCCATAAACAAACTATACAATAGAAGGAGGAAGCTACTACATGATAGAGCAAAATCCCAAAAAGGAAAGGCATCTCTGATCAGTATTAGCAAAAAACTAAGGGCACTCATAAAATCGTCAAAGGCCAGCTTCAAGAGAAAAATTGCACAGGACACTAAAGATAATCACAAGGCTTTCTTTAGTTATGTTAGGAACCTGGGTGGGAATTCACAGATATGCTCAGAATTAGTCCAAAATGACAAAAAATACACTGATCCCACAGACATTGCCAACATCCTAGCTGACAGGTTCAGCGCAAACTCCCCCCCCCACCAAAAGGGCAAATATCTATCCCAGCAGAGTGCTGCCCCCCTGACATCTCAGATGCTCAGGTGGGAGCCGCCCTCTCCAAAGCAAAAAACACAGCATCAATGGGACCAGATGGTGTCCCAGGCTGCGTCCTACATGAACTCCAAGAAGAGCTAAACCCAAACATAAAACTACTGTTCAATCTCAGCCTTACTACAGGATATGTACCCAAAGAGTGGCGTACAGCAACAGTGGTCCCTGTGGTGCCTCAACGGACCCTGAAAACTTATCGCCCCATAAGCCTGACTAGCTTGGTCTACAAAGCTATGGAAAGGATCATTATGGACCTCATAAATAAAGATATTGGGGACCTACAGACACTGGATCCTACCCAGTTTGGCTTTGTTAAGGGCAGATCCTGCCTCTTAAACCTGGTTGACTTCTTTGAAACAGTCACCAAGGCCATTGACGAAGGGAAGGTGGTCCACACAGCCTATCTGGACCTCGCAAAAGCCTTCGATACAATACCCCACTCGGGCATTATAGATAAGCTCACCAGCTTAAATATAAACCCTATGTCACTAGATGGGTTGCAAAATGGCTCAAGGACAGAACCGACATGGTTAGAATTGCTGGAGCCATGTCGGACTCCAAACCAGTTACAAGTGGCGTCCCACAAGGCTCAGTCCTGGGACCTCTCTTGTTTGGTATATATTTCTCGGAGGTACAGGCCAACACGGAAGGACTGTGGCTGACCAAGTTCGCAGATGACTGCAAACTGGGTGCCATAATCGACTCTCCAGCCGACACAAGCATCCTCCAAAAGGGCCTCATAGAAACAGACAACTGGTGCCAGAGCCATGGCCTCAAGCTAAATGCCAAAAAGTGTATAGTCATCCCCTTTGGCAAAAACAAAGTGCCCACAAATTACCACATAGGTGGTAATCCATTAAGTACAGAAGAAGTCATTAGGGACCTGGGGACCCAAGTTGATAGCAATCTCTCATTTGACAACCACGTGGCCAAAGTGGTTAGAAAAACATTTTATATAGCCCACCTAATCATGAAGGGATTCACATCTAGATTATGGGAGGTCATCGTGCCTCTTTACTCATCCCTCATCAGGCCCATAATAGAGTACAATGCCCCTTTTGGGATGTACCTTACCAAACACCTGCAAAAACTGGAAAGATCCCAAAAGTACCTCACCAAGAGGATCAAAGGGCTCAAACAGATGCCATATGCTGCCCGGTTAAAGAAACTCCAGCTCTACTCAGTGGCATACCGACTGCTCAGAGGTGACCTGTGCCTGACGTATAAGGCCATGTCCAACCCGGAATTAAGGGACATGCTGCACCTCAAAAAATCCAAATCCCATCGAGCTACACGCTCGAGAGACTTGAACCTCAGCACTGAAATAAATGGGACATGCTGGAGGGACAGATTCATAACCCAGAGGCTCCCTTCACTATGGAATAAAATCCCAGTCCAGGTTAGGCAGAGTCCCTCATTGACTCTCTTCAAGAGGAATCTTGATGAGTGGATGGGAGATCATAGGTTTACCCTGGGTATCACTTCTGTGTCACTGTTAGACAGAGGCACAGTATACTAACCTCGAAAAAGGGCATAGCAAAATTAATTTAAAATGGGTGGCGAAAGCCAAACATACTCTGGCTAGGCTTATAAATGCCCTAGGGAAGATAGCCTAGTATGAACCTATGAACCTATGACAGCCATCACAAAACACCACTGTAAATCTGTGAAAGTTTAGAAAGCTGTAATAAGCTTCAGGTCTTTATAAGCATAGCTGTGTGTACCCAATATAATTTCATAGGTTTCATAATACTAGAGAAACCCAATATAAACCCAGTATAAAGGATCTTGCCTAAACATGAGATCTTAGTTAGCAACGACGGCCCATATCTAGGAGGATCATAGTTATAATCCCTGGCCAGGAATTTTTGTTTTCCCATCCAGTCATCCATGCTACCCTTAAACAGGGTCATAGGGGGGCTTTGTTTGATGTGAATTGGTAGCCTATTCCAGGAGAGTGGCAACCTCTGACAGACATATTTGTCTCTCCAGCAGGTCCTATTTACGTTGCAGGCCAGCTTAAGGTCCCTGGAGTGGGTGAACCTTGTCCCATTCGACTTGCAGATTTGCAGCATTTCCATTAGGTTTGGATCCAAGATTGCTCTGTAGGCCAGGGGTCAAGTCTTCTCTAAATTGTCTATATGCTACTGAGTACAGTGACAGTGATGCCAGTCTGTCAGTGTATGACGTGCTGGAGACCCTGGATTTTCTTGGTTAGAAATCTGAGGTCTCTGAAGTTGCTGCAGATGCCTGGGAAGGTAGATACCAAAGAGAGCATTGTACTCTATTACTGGCCTGATGAGGGTCGAGTACAGGGTTGTTGTGACCTCTTTCGCTCTTGAGGCAATGCCTTCACTACTGAGTTGTTACTTGGGGTATTATTATTTATATGATAATCTGCATGGATGTCGTTTTTACTGAAGGAGATGATGATGCATTTTTTTAGCATTGAGTTTGAGTCCATGGTCTTGGCACCAGTCATTGGTTTGTGTAAGTCCCTCTTGATATATATTGACACCATTTGGGGATTGAGTTATTGCACCTAATTTGCAGTCATCAGCAAGCTTAGTCAGCCACAGCCTCTCTGTTTTTGCCTGAACTTCTAAAAGGTATATTCCAAACAGTAAGTGACCTGGCACTGACCCCTGTAGAACTCCACTGGTGACAGGTCTGCTGGTTGAGGTAAAGTCCCCAACTTTGAGTGTGATTTGTCAGTGAGCCATTTAGCAACTGGAGAGTTTATCAATAATGCCCGAGTATGGGATTGTGTGAAGGCCTTGGCTAAGTCAAGGTAGACTGTATGCACAGATTTGTCTTCATCTGTGGCTCTGGTGGCAGTTTTGAAGAAGTCAACTAGGTTTAACAGGCATGACCTGCCCTTGACAAAACTGAGTTGAATAAAGGGTTTGAAGATCACCTATATCCTTGTTTATAAGGTCCATGGTGATTCATTCAGATGAGGCTGGTTAAGCTTATGGGTCTGTAGTTCCCAGGGTCTGTTGCTGTACTCACCCCCCCACACTTTTATTACAGGGGATGACAGCTGCTATAATCCATTCAGCAGGGGCAAAACCAGTACTCAGGCTGTGATTGAAGACCGTACTTAATGGAGTTGCTAACTCATATTTTAGACCAATTAAAACGCAACCTGGAATGCCATCCGGTCCCATAGGGGCAGTGTTTTTAACCTTTGCAAGAGCATTAATGACTTGCTCTTTGGAGTTGCAAGGTGAGGGAGATGTAGAGGGAATGCTTTGTGGAATGTTTGGAGGGGACAGGGGATGACATATTTGCTAAACCTGTCAGCTAATAGGTTAGCTATTTTCGCAGGATCAGTGTGTGTGATGCCTTCCACAGCTAGTTCAGCTCACGTCTGGTCATACCTTTTGGGTTACAGGTATAGCTGAAGATTGCCTAATGGTTATCCTTACCTATGGTTGTTAATTTTTTCGAAGTTGCCCGTAGAGGATTTTCCAAGTTGTCTTATTTGTTTGTCCAAGCAGAGGAGGGTGTTTTTCCAGTGCTGCAACCTCTCTTTTTTTATTCTTGGACAGCAGCTTCTTCCTTCTTAGTCATACTCTTCTGTTTTTACAGTAACAAAAAAATATATATATATTTTTTTACTGCATACAGGGGAATATTTATCAAATTCATAATAAACAACACAGATGCTCTTTATGGACATTGCAGTCTGAGACTGATGATGTGATGGGAGTTCAGTGTTATGGGACCTTGCAAGCACTGTGCTCATTTAAGTGCTCTAGTCTTCTCTGTCTTATAAAAATACTAACACTTCAGAAGGCTTATACGATTCATGCATCACAGGTGTGTTTTGTAGTTGGGCTTTTGTCTCCCTCTATTTGCAGTAAGAAATGTAGAAATTAATTTGTTTTCTTTTTCCTATTTCCAGATTTAGTTTTTACTGATCTGCCGCATTTACATGTTTTAATTTTGTCCTGACTTTGTCTGCTGGACTGATTAGAAAAGGTCAGTGTTCATTGACAACAGCAGAACAATATATTGGAGATCACCACCAACTACAAGGGAAGACTCTTCCTTACTGAGTCTCCTCCCCTTCTTCTCACTCCCTTCCTTCTATTTCCTTCTGTTTTTGCAGCTTTCTTCCCTTCTAAGTTCACTGTCGCCTCTATCTCTCCCTAAGTCTTCCCACTTCTCTCATTTATCCTACTTCTTTGTCTACTTTTTATCTACCCTCGCTTGTTTTCCTTTCCTCAGATCCCTCTGTCACATACACATACATACATACATATAGCAGACTTGACTTATGGCTTCTGCTTCATACATACAGTTGACTTATTTACATGCAGAGCTAAACTATACAGCTGTATACTACTTTCCTCTGGCTCAACTTTTTACACCTTCAGCTTCTGTCTACTATATGTCACAAAAACAAACCTCTGTATGCAAAAAGTACCTTCTTTTATTCTCTGTAATTTGTGTCTCTTGTAAATATTTGTCTATTTCTTGCAATGGGTTTCTTTGTAAAACCTTATGATTACTGTTCTCTGTAAATTTTTTTGTAACTATTAATGTTTTTGTTCTGGAGCTTTTCTCCCTGTACCTTCGCTGAAAGTAGGCTATCACTGTAAACAAAAGTAAATAAATAAATGTATTTTTTAGCAGCACTTGCTGTTTAACTGTACTATAGCACGACACAGTGCTTTTGTGAGAGAAAGCATGTGTAGTTCATTCTCTGAGTGCTTGCGTAGCCAGTTGGCTGCTTAGTTGTAGTGCTTTTTAAATTGTCTTGCTGTGCCTGTCATTGTGCTGAAATTTGTTTGTGCTTCTGTGAGCTGCACAACAGCAAACTGTTATTTCCTTATTTACCAGACTTAATTTCCTTCTAATGTGCTGTACAGCAACAGCAGTGGAAGTGGATGTGTTTCATTGTTTTAGTGGGACTGGCTGCTTAATCGTTCTGCTGATTTATAAATTGTCTGCTGTGGGTGCCATTGTGCTCCCTTTGGGCTGCTGCAAGATGAGCATCACACAACAGTGAGGCACAGTGAACTCCATAGTTGCAAGTGATCCATTTCAGAACAAATCTATTGTTTCAGTATCCCTACGTTTTTTCCAACAGTATCTGGAAAATGGAGAATGCAAATTCCTATACATTCCTGCAGTGCAAGTTGATCCAGAGTTCAGTAATTCCCTACTAATGCAAATTAGTCCTGAGTAAGATAATTGCCTAACAAATTCTCCTATTAATCTGTATAATAGAATTTTTATGTACTGAGTTGGTCCCGAGGAAAATAATTTCCTAGTGGTATTCTGTTCATTCTATAGGAATATGCACACCCATATGACACTCACAGCATTTTCCTTGCTTACTATGAGATGCTGGAGTTGCTTCTGCCACTGCTTTTGTAAAGAGCTTCTCTTCTTGCCTTACAAGCTTGCATTGAGATGCCTGTACCAGTCAGACACAAATAAAGTGCCAAGTTCAAAAACAAGACTCTTATTATAGACAAACTGTATAACCAAATAAAAATCCTCATCTGTAGAAACAAGTTGAAAACCCCATGCTCCAAAACTGAATTTGTGAAATTAAAAACAAATATATATATAATCTTATTCATCTGCTCTTACTGTAACTGTCTTAGTTACACTTCTGTGTGCTGTTATCTGTTCAGTCGCTCTTACTCTGCACTTATTACTGCTTGTTATTAGCCTTTTAATTTACTGCCTTCTACACTTGTTTTTTAGTCATTTGTTAATTTAATTGCATTTATTTGAACTGCATTTGCCGTAGTGTTGCTACACGCTTGGGTGTGCTGGCCTACACTACAATTTGAATTGTATTTACTGCTGTTTTAGCTGCTTTTCTGTAACAAAAAAAAATTATAAGCTTGTTTCCTGCCTTTCCTGTAACTAGTCAAGTCCAGATACAGACTTGCTGTGTCCAGGACTGTTGGTAAGCTTCTGAGCCCCCCCAAGCCTTTCTGTGTTGGAGGGAAGCCTTCTAGCTTATCAGTCGGAGTGGTAAGCACTAGGTAGCCTATCTACCATTGGAAGAGTGGGTTTTGGCCCTGAAATTGTAGTTCATTGGCCGTTTGGGCAGTTTTTCCATCTCTTTCTACTTTCTGGTTAAAAGTCTGTTTTGCATTTATTTATTTGCAGTTGGTTTTCCTGGATAGTCCATTGGGCCAAGATGAACCCGTTTTCAATGGAGTCCCGGGGAAAAAAGCTCCAGTAAGAAGGTTACAATAGGTTTTACATTAGATTACAATGTTTACAAGTGAACAAATTAGAGCAAGACATTTCAAGTAGTATGGCTTGAGAAACAAGGTTACAAGTAAGTTTTAGGTTATATTACAATATTTTCAAGTGATACAGCTTAAAGCATAATGTTTCAAGTAGTACAGACAGGTGATGAAAGTTTCAGAACATATAATGCTGGTAACAAAAACATTTCTATGTAAGTACTGAGAGGTCCTAAATCTTGACAAAGCTTGAAAGTATGACACATAATACAGTTTATAAAAAGTTTAGTTAGAACAAGTAGAGAGAGTATGAGTTAGGAGAGGCAGTAGAGGAAGTTAGCAGAAGGGAGGGAAAAAAGAGTTTGCCAGTTTATATTATGATGGATGAGAACGGGAGCATTCCCACTGGGATAGTAGGTGAGAGTGAAGAGATTTTTTGAAAGTGAAGTAGTTAGAGATGATACGAATGGATGGGGGTAGGGAGTTCCAGAGATGTGCTAGGCCATAGGATAGGAGATTTTTACCTGGGGGACGAGTTGGTTTATGCAATTCTATTAAATTTTGGTTGTTAGATCTTAGTACTCTGTTGGGTAGGTGCATTTTAAAGGCAGAGGAAAGGGATGGACATAGTAGGGGGGTGAAAATGAGTTTATGTGCTAGAGTTGAGTGTAGGTGAGATGATTGGAAAGTTCTAGCCATTTTAGTTTGTGGAGAGAAGAACAGTGGTGACTAGATGATTTGTGGCTAGTAGCGAATTTGGCGATTTTGTTGTGACATGAGGAAAGTTGTGTTTTAAGGGAAGATTGTAGGTTAGTTAAGAGTGGGGCTCCATAGAGAAGGGAGGGGATAAGAAATGAGGTAGAGAGAGTGATTTTGATGGAGGGTGTGAGATAACGATTTTGTCGATAGAGCATGCCTAATTTTTGATGGGTTTTTTGATATTTAGTTGTAGGTGGGAGTTGAATTTAAGCTTACTATCAATTTGGACCCCGAGTAATTTAGTCTCAGACACCAGTTCTAGATATGTGTTGTTATTATTAGTGATATAAAAAGTGTTTGTATTGATAGAGGTGACTTTAGAGGGAGTGAATACCATTAATTTGGTTTTAGAGGCATTTAGTGCTAGGTGATTTCTTTTCATCCATTGTTCTGTGATTGAGAATGCATCTTGTGTAAGTTTTTGCAGCGTGGGGAGCGATGTGGCAGAACAGATAATAGTTGAATCATCTGCATATTGGATGATATTTGAGAAAGGAATAGAATTGCGGAAGTCATTTATGAATATATTAAAGAGGAGAGGACCTAGTATGGAACCTTGAGGAACTCCAGTTGGGGTAGCAAGGAAAGAAGAGGTGGCCTTTTTCCATTTTACTGATTGATATCTATTAGATAAGTAACTGGAGAACCAGTTCAGAGAAGAAGAAGATAGGTTAAGCTGAGAGAGTTTAGTTAGAAGAAGTTTGTGAGAGATAGTGTCAAAGGCCTTAGAGAGGTCAAGTAGGAGGGTAGAGACAATATGACCAGAGTCTCAGGCTTTGTTTACAGTTTCCAGGAAGGAGAGGAGGGCTGTCATAGTGCTATGACCAGATCTAAAACCGTGCTGTGTTGGATAGCGATGGGTTGGAAATTAGTTGTATTGTTATTATTACCACCTTTATGTAAGGGTATGATGAAAGCCTTTTTCCAGATTTGGGGTACTATGCTTTCTTGGATAGAGCGGTTTATTACAATACTAATGGGGTAGGCAATGGCTTCTGCAGCTATGCTAAGAAAGTATGATGGGATGTTGTCAGGGGCATTAGAGCATGGCTTAAGTTTTTGAAGGAGTTTTCTTATGGTGGATATGGGTATAGGTTTGAAAGAAAAAGGAGAGGAAGGGGTAGAGAGGGTATTGGAGAGGAAGGGGTAGAGAGGGTATTGGAGAGGAAGGGGTAGAGAGGGTATTGGAGAGGAAGGGGTAGAGAGGGTATTGGAGAGGAAGGGGTAGAGAGGGTATTGGAGAGGAAGGGGTAGAGAGGGTATTGGAGAGGAAGGGGTAGAGAGGGTATTGGAGAGGAAGGGGTAGAGAGGGTATTGGAGAGGAAGGGGTAGAGAGGGTATTGGAGGGGAAGGGGTAGAGAGGTTAGAGGAGAGGAAGGGGTAGAGAGGGTATTGGAGAGGAAGGGGTAGAGAGGGTATTGGAGAGGAAGGGGTAGAGAGGGTATTGGAGAGGAAGGGGTAGAGAGGGTATTGGAGAGGAAGGGGTAGAGAGGGTATTGGAGAGGAAGGGGTAGAGAGGGTATTGGAGAGGAAGGGGTAGAGAGGGTATTGGAGAATGGGGATAGTGGAGAAGAAGAGAGTGTAGTAGTAGTAGTAGTAGGAGTGCAGGTAGAAGTGTTAGTAGAGGAAGTTGAGGGTAAAATGGAAGGAGTGGTGTTGTCCGAGAATGTTGAGGTTAATTTAGAAATAGAATTTATGAAGAAAGAGTTAAATTGTGTGGCCAAATCTATGTCGGGAGCACTGGGGTCTGGGCTGGGGTTGTCGATTTTGCCAGGATTGATAAGGGTGGCGACTCCTTTCCAGAATTTCTGAGGGTTTGTTTTATTGCTGTTTTGGAGTATGGAGAAGTAATTTTGTCAGTCAGTGATAATAAGCTTTTTGACTTTATTTCTAAGTGTTTTATATTCATTATGAATGAGGGGAGACTTAATTTTCTGGTAGAGTGCCCAGACTTTGTTTCTGCATTGCATGGTGACTAGAGTACTTTTGGTTAGCCAAGGGACAGTTTTGATTTTTATTCGCCTAGTACGTAGAGGAGCATGGTAGTCAAGAAGGTTTAAGAAGGTTGAGTTGAAGTGGGCAACGGCATTATCTAAAGGTAGAGTTTTTAGAATGTTCCAATTTATAGCTTTTAAGGAGTCTGAGAAGGTTATAGGGTTGAGGTTTTTTTGGTTGCGAGTAGTGATATAATTATGTGTTTGGTGTATGGGTGTAGGGAGTCGGTATGTGAATGTGGGTAGGTGGTCGCTAAGAGGGTCTGGAAGTGTAGCATTGTCAGAGAAATAATGAGGGTGGAAGACTAAAATCCAGTCTAAAATGCTGCCACTGGATAGGTTTTTTGAGGGGTGGGTTGTGGAGTTAATTAGCTGTGAGAAGATATAAAGGTTGATGTTAAGAGGGTTTGTGGGAGATTGAATGGAGGACCAATTGATATTCATGTCTCCCAGGATTATTATTTCATTAGTAATGTTAGTGGATAGCCAGAACAGTATGTCTTCGAGTGTAGTAATATTATCACCGGGGGGAATGTAAAGGGTGGCTATACATATGTGTTTGTGTATGTTAACCTGAAATAATGCTAGGAGTAATTCTGCATTATTGAATTGGGGAATAGGTTTGTTATATGGAGTAACTGATAAGGTGGATGAGTATAATAAGGAGGATGAGTATATTTGGTGCCCGCCTTTCCTATAACTAGTGTAATCCAGGTACAGATTTGCTGTATCCAGGACTGTTGGTAAGCTTCTGAGCCCCCCAAGCCCTTCTGTGTTGGAGAGAAGCCTTCTAGCTTATAAGTGGGAGTGGTAAGCACTAGGTAACCTATCTACCACAGGAGGAGCAGATTCTGGCCCAGAAATTATAGTTTATTGGTCGTTTGGGAAGCTTTTCCATCTCTTTCAACCTTCTAATTTTAAAAGCCTGTGTTTGCACTTGTTTCCTGCCTTTCCTGTTACTAGTCTAGTCCAGGTATAGATTTGCTGTATCCAGGACTTTTTGTAAGCTTCTGAGCCCTCCAAGCCTTTCCGTGTTGGAGGGAAGCCTTCTAGCTTATCAGTGGGAGGCTACCTGATGCTTACCACTATCTACCACAACAGGTGTGGTCCCTGGCCCAGAAACTGTAGCTATTGGCTGTTTGAGCAGTTTTTTTTTCCATCTCTTTCAACTTTCTGGTTTGAAAGCCGCACTTGTGCCTGTTTCCCGCCTTTCCTATAAGTAGCCTAGTCCGGTTACAGAGTTGCTGTATCCAGGATTGTTAGTAAGCTTCTGAGCTCCCAAGACTTCCTGTGTTGGAGGAAAACCTTCTAGCTTATCAGTGGGAGTGGTAAGCACTAGGTAGCCTATCCTCCACGGGAAGAGTGAGTATTGGCCCAGAAATTGTAGTTTATTTGGCCGTTTGGGCAGTTTTCCATCTCTTTCAACTTGCTGGCTTAAAAGCCTACGTTTGTACTTGTTCCCGGCCTTTCATGTAACTAGTCTAGTCCAGGTACAGATTTGCTGTATTCCAGGACTCTTTGTAAGCTTCTGAGCCCCCCAAGCCTTTCTGTGTTGGACGGAAGCCTTCTAGCTTATCAGTGGGAGTGGTAAGCACTAGGTAGCCTGCCTACCACGAGAGGAGAGGTTCTTGGACCAGACATTGTATTTTATTGACCATTTGGACAGTTTGTCCGTCTCTTTCAACTTTCTGGTTTAAAAGACCACATCTGCGCTTGTTTCCCATCTTTCCTGTAACTAACCTACTGGTAGAACTAGAAAGCCTTAAACTGATACAAGCCTTCTAGCTTAGGAGAGAGACTTTGGAGTGATTAAGTATCAGTTTTCTGTACTGTTTTCTGCCTAAACGCAGATTTTCCAGTGTTTATTGTTATTTAAAGGCTTGTTTTTTTCCACGTATTGTACTTATTTGACTGTCTGCACTTTTAAAAAGTTTTTTTATTTAAATAATTTAACTGTTGTAGGCTACACACTAAAGTGCGATAGCCTTTTCTGATCGTTTGTAGTCGTTTAAAGATGTTTTAAGTTCGCAGGTAGGTACTAGGCTATCGGCCCTAGGGCCCATACAAGCCTAGCCAAAAAATGTACCCTGGCTTTCGCCACCCAAGAAAATTATTTTCCTGTGCCCCTGTCAAGCAGAGCCACAGAAGTGATCCCCGGGGTGAATTTCCCCATTTCCCATCCAATCATCAAGATTTGTCTTGAAGAGTGCTAATGAGGAGCTCTGTTTGACATAGGTAGTCTGTTCCAGAGTATGGGAAGTCTCTGGGACAGGAATCTATCCCTCCAGCATGTTCTGTTTATTGTGATGACAAGGTTTAGGTTCCTAGAGCATGTAGCTTGGAGGGATTGGGATTTCTTTCTTTAAGTGGAGCATGTCCAACAGCTCTGGGTTTGACATAGCTTTGTATGTTAGGCAGAGATCGCCCCAGAGCAGGCGATATGTGGTGGAGTAAAGCTGTAGTTTTTTGAGACTGTCTGCATAGGGCATCTGTCTGAGGCCAGTAATTCTCTTTGTGAGGTATTTCTGTGGTCTTTCCAGTTGTTGTAGATGTCTAGTGAGGTACATGCCAAAAGGAGCGTTGTACTCTATAATGGGTCTAATGGAGTGATGAGTAGAGGGGAACCTCTTTTTTTCTGGATGAGAATCCTTTTGTGATGAGATGAGCCACGTAGAAGGATTTCCTGACCACTGTGGTGATGTGATTATCAAAGGAGAGACTACTGTCCACCTGTGTCCCAAGGTCTCATCACATTTTCGGCGTTAAGTAGACTACCAGCTATCTAAGACTCCTCTTACCTCTAGATACAAACACTTGTGAGAGATGCAAATACACAGCCAGACTGGAGGCTAAGCGCTCTCAACCCATGACTGTAACAGACAGTCAAGAGGATAAGGGACATACTTGCATCACACCACCTGTCACACATGAATCTACAAAACAAGCACCGGTAAAACATACGCATAAATACACAAAAACATATTTGGAGGCACTAGGCACCAATCTGAAAAAGAAACAGTGCCCTCCAAAGCAGACAAGCAAGCAACCTGCACCCCCAAACACAAGCCAGAAAACACATAATTCACCTCAGCAGTTGCCTCACAACAACCCTTAAGGCAAAACGCCATACCTAACATGCTAGTAATAGGAGACTGTAGTAAGGCACATGGATGTTCCACTCACCAGGCTGAACAAGAAGAAGGTTACTGTCAGCTGCCTGTCGGGTGCGCGGATCCGCCACATAACACAAGCACTTAGGTCACTCCAGAACAAGTACAAGTATGACGCTGTCATTGTACATATTGGTGTGAATGATCTAAGACGTACCTCCCTGGACTACATGAAAAGAGACATTGAGGAGCTCTCTGATCATGTAGCCCAAGCTGGTATGACCCTGACCTTGAGTAGCATACTACCTTCACCTAGAATGATACCACAATGCAAAGACAAAATGATCAATTTCAACAATTGGCTAAGCTTCTGGTGTCATTCTAAGGGGATCCTGTGTCTGTCTGCCTGGGATGACATGATAGACCAGCCTCGCTGTTTTACCAGAGATGGGTTGCACCTGTCACCCCTAGGTTTTCGAATATTGGCGAAGGCTCTTGCCGTCCCCATAGTGCCTTTTTTAGGCAAGGCTCAAAGGACAAACCAACCACCGTAACCAGCACAGGTGACCAAAAACTAAGGGTAATGCTACTCAACGCCAGAAGTCTCAACCTCAAAATGCATACACTCGAGGCTGTCCCCAGCATGGAGAAAATCGATGTTTGTGCAGTGACGGAAACCTGGTTCAAGGCTCATGAGAGCACCCCAGTACTGCCAGGTTACAATTCATATCATACCTTCCGGCCTCAGTTACTGGATCGCAGTACAAAGGGCGAAGGTGTATCCATATTCATCAAGGATACCCATATCTCCAGGTTAGCAGTGCAGCATGATGCCCAGAGATCATCCATGTGCAACTATCAGCAGGCAGAACCACATTTCACGTCGTAGCCGGTTATAGATCGCCCACCATGTCCCAAGATGCTCACTCTGCATTCCTTGGGACATTGAAAAATATAAAGGTCCTACCCAACACCATAATCTTGGGTGATTTCAACTACCCCGGTATAGACTGGGAGAACTACCAATGTTCCAACTCCTATGCTCGACGATTCATAGAATTTATAAATTCAAATGCCCTTGAACAACTAGTATGTTCCCCCACTAGAGGGGACAGCATATTGGATTTAATCATCACAAATATGGGCGCCCATTGTACCACACCCGTTATCACCCCCTCCTTGGTCAGATCCGACCACAAACTGATAACTCTGGACAAACTCACTCCTCCACCGCCCCCAATCAAAGAAACCATAGTCAAAAACCTTTCCAAAGCAAACTTCAAACTACTTGCATCCAAAGTGGAAAGCTTCACTATTCCCTTGCAGAAGGATAATGATATCCAGGATGCGGAATCCTACACCAAGGCACTCTATATGCTTCTTCAGGATTGCATGGACCATGCTATCCCAAATAAAATGAAGGCTCCTTCCTCATAGGTTCATAGGTTCATAGGTTCATACTAGGCTATCTGCCCGAGGGCATTTACAAGCCTAGCCCATAGTTTTGTGGCTTACGCCACCCCTTTAGTTTGGAAAAAACTATGCCCATTATTTTGCTGTGCCTCTGTCGAGCAGTGACACTGAGGTAACCCCTGGGGTGTATCTGCGATCTCCCATCCATTGGTCAAGATTCCTCTTGAACAAGGCCAGCGAGGTGCTCTGCCTCACATAAACCGGGATTTTGTTCCACAGCATAGGGAGTCTTTGGGTGATGAATCTATCCCTCCAGCACGTCCTATTAATAACCGTGTCGAGGTTTAAGTCCCCCGCCCTTGTGGCTCTGAGGGATCTAGATTTTTTGAGATGAAGCATGTTCATCAAATCTGGGTTTGACATGGCCTTATATATCAGGCACAGGTCAACTCTGAGTAAGCGGTAAGCAACTGAATATAACTGGAGTTCTTTGTCGGGCAGCATAAGACAGATTTTTGAGACCCTTTATCCTTTTGGTGAGGAACTTTTGTGGCCTCTCCAGCTGCTGCAAGTGTCTGGTCAGATACATTCCGAATGGGGCATTGTACTCGATCATTGGTCTGATGAGTGATGAGTATAGGGAGACTATGACTTCCCTTGATCTAGATGTGAATCCCTTCATGATAAGGTGGGCAATGTAGAAGGTCTTCCTAACTACTTTAACAATATGAGTGTCGAATGAAAGGCTACTGTCAACCTGGGTCCCCAGGTCCCTGATGACTTCTTCTGTGATCAGGGGATTGCCACCTATATGGTAGCTAGGGGTAACCTTGTTTTTCCCGAAGGGTATGACTATGCATTTCTTGCCATTTAACTTTAGGCCATGGCTCTGGCACCAGTTATCCGTTTCTGTGAGACCCTTCTGAAGGATATCTGTGTCAGATGTGTTTTCGACTATGGCGCCCAGTTTGCAGTCATCTGCAAACTTTGTCAGCCATAACCCTCCTGTGTTTGCTTGTACTTCAGAAAAGTAGATGCCAAACAAGAGTGGGCCCAGGACTGAGCCCTGTGGGACACCACTTGTGACAGGCTTTGAGTCTGACATGGCACCAGCAACTCTGACCCTGTGGGTTCTGTCTCTCAGCCAGTTTGCAACCCATCTTGTAATGTATGGGTTTACATTTAAGTTGATGAGTTTTTCAATGATACCCGAGTGGGGTATTGTATCGAAAGCCTTCGCCAGGTCTAGGTAGGCTGTATGGACTGCCTTTCCTCATCAATGGCCTTGGTGACTGTTTCGAAAAAGTCAACCAAGTTTAAAAGGCATAATCTGCCTTTGACAAAGCCAAACTGGGTTGGATCCAAAGTCTGCAAATTCCCTATGTCTTTATTTATGAGATCCATTATGATCCTCTCCATGGCTTTGCAGATAAGGCTTGTCAAGCTAATGGGACGGTAATTTCCAGGGTCGGTGGAGGCACCGCCTTTGTGGAGTGGGACCACAGTCACTGTGCGCCACTCCTGGACGTATCCGGAGGTGAGACTAAGATTAAACAGCTGTCCTAACTGTGGGTTTAATTCGTCGTTGAGTTCGTGGAGCACACAGCCGGGGACACCATCAGGTCCCATGGATGCTGTGTTCTTTGCCTTGGAGAGAGCAGTTCTCACCTGGGCGTTAGAGATGTTTGGGGGCTACAATCATTTGGTATAGATATCTCTCCTTTAGGGGAGAAGTTTGCACTGAACCTGTCAGCCAGTATGTTGGCAATGTCTGTAGGATCAGTAATCTTCACATCATTTTGAACTAATTTTGAGCATATCTGGGAGTTTCCTCCTAGGTTTCTGACATAGCTAAAGAATGCCTTATGGTTGTCTTTAGAGCCCTTAGCTATTTTTCTCTCAAAATTAGCTTTGGATGATTTTATGAGAGCTCTTAGCTTTTTACTTATAGTGATCAGCGGTGTCTTACCTTTTAAGGATTTTGCTCTCTCTTGTAGTAGCTTTCTCCTTTTGTTGTAGAGTTTGTTTATGGCTGGGGTCCACCAGACTGGACGCTTGCCTTTGGTACAAAGAGTCTTTGTTTTGCTTGGGATTGCCTGATCCATGCAGCTCTGCAGGTGCTGGTAGTTGGCATTTGTAAGTGATTCAGCGGTTTGAGTAATGTTTACCGCTCGGGGCCTTAAAGGAGACCACACTAGTCTTTAGAAGTGTGAAGTCGGCTTTCGAGAAGTTCTTTACTGTGGTGTTTTAGACGTCACATGGGTGTGGGACGAGGACCTGCAGCGAGATTAGTTTGTGATCTGATCTCACCAGTGAGGGGTATACTTGCGGTGTTGAACATTGTGCTCCCATGTTCGTGATGATGAGATCAAGTATGTTTTCTCCTCTTGTGGGGATGGTGACTAGTTCCATGGCATTTGAGTTTATGAATTCCAGGAACTTTTGGGCTAGAGTGTTTGGGCTTGAGTAGTGTTCCCAGTCTATATTAGGGTAGTTGAAGTCACCTAGTATGATGGTGTTCGGAGATACATTTATCCCCTCCAGTGTTTTCAGGAAGGCCATGTGAGGTTCCTGAGTTTGCGAGGGTGGCCTGTAACATGCTACAAATTGCAGAGCAGTCTTGCCTATGGTTAATTGCACCTGGATGGTTTCCGATGCATCGTGCGTTGCCAACAATCTTGAGGTGTGGGTGTCCTTGATGAATATGGATACCCCCCTCCTTTCTTGGTATTGTCCGGATTTTGGGGCGGAGCATGATATGAGGTAAAACCTGATAGTGCTGGGGTGCTCTCAGGAGCCTTGAACCAGGTTTCTGTCACAGCACAGACATCGATGTTCTCCATACTGAGAAGGGCCTCGAGTGCGTGCATCTTGAGGTTGAGACTTCTGGCATTGAGCAGCATTACCCTTAGTTTTTTCTTTGTTGTGTTCTAGGGTGGTAGGTTTAGAATTTGAGCCTTGCCTAAAAAGGCACTATGGGGTGGCAAGAGCCTTTGCCAAAATCCGAATCCCAGGGTGACAGGTGCAAGCCATCCCTTGCGAAGCAGCGTGGCTTGTCCAGCATGTCATCCCAGGCAGACAGACATTGGATCCCCTTTGAATGACACCAGAGTTTAAGCCAATTGTTAAAGCTGATCATCTTATCTCTGTATTGTGGCATCATTCTTGGTGAAGGTAGGATACTGCTCAAGGTCAGGGTCATACCTGCTTGGGCTACATAATCAGAGAGCTCCTCTATGTCTCTTTTCATGTAGTCCAGGGAGGTACGTCTCAGGTTGTTTACACCAGCGTGGACAATGATTGAGTTGTACTTGTACCTGCTGTTGAGAGACCTGAATGCATGCGTTATGTGGCGGATTCTAGCACCCGACAGGCAGCTTACTGTGACCTTCTCCTTACTCAGTCTGGTGAGCGGGACGTCAGTGTGTCTGACTATGGAGTCACCAATGACTAGTGTGTCTGGCATTGTGTTTGGCCTTAAGGGCTGTGACTGCTTGACACTCTGACTGTGTGGTCTATGTGTTGCAGGTGTTGTGTTCTGAGGTGGTAGTTGTTTGGGCGTCTGCTTTGGTGGCCTCTGCTGTTTTGGTAGATTTTTGATCAGAGCCTCCAAGTATGTCTTTGTGTGTTTATGTGTATGATTTGAGGTTGTGATGGTATTATGTGAGACTGGGTCAGTGTGTGGTTACCTTCTCCTCCTGTCTGGTCTTGCCAGTCCTATGTTGAGAGAGCTCAGCCTCCAGTTTGGCCGTATAGTTGCATCTCTCGCATGTATTTGTGTTTTGTGGGAGGAGGAGAGGGTTGTCTGTGTACATGAGGCAATTGTAACATTGCCTCAATATTCCCAGGTTCACCAGCTGAGCAGGAGATGACATTAGCAACTGATCCCTCGACATGCTAGAAGGAATAGACAGAAAAACTTAAAGGTTCTGGGGGATGTGGGTGACCGAGAAATGGGGTTTGCTTTTTTGGGGTACTATCTATAACAAAAGTGCTGTATCAAGGTGATAAGTACTGTAGGAGCAAGTGCTGGGCTATACAGATAGAGAATAGTCTACTTGGGAGTCAAGTAGAGCTAATTTATAGTTATAGGATACACTAAATAGAACAGTAGTATACTTTGAGGAAGGTAGTTTTAAGGGAAAATTTGAAGAGTGGACTTTAGGTAGCCCGAATAGTTTAAACCTGATTAACCGGCGCTGCCCTAGTGTGCAACGGTAGCAGCTCCGCGCTAATGCGCGCTTTATAGCAGGGGGCTGGAAAAGACAGGAAATGACCCAAAATGGCCAATAAACTACAAGTTACTGCCTTAAACCACTCCTCTAAGGACAAACAGGCAGCTCAGTACTCCCCACTCTCACTGGTGAGTAAAGAAACTTCCCCCTGACCAAACAAGGAAAATGGAGAAACACAGGAACCAAGACAAAGCCCAAGGATCAGCAAAATCTGGTCTCTGGAACACTAGTTAGGAAAGTATGGAAAAACAAAGATATTTTTTTGTTTTTTTTCAAGATTTTTTTACAGAAAGGCAGAAAACACAATAAATGCTATAATTTTCGATTAATTGCTATCAAAAGCTAGTACACTTGAGTGTATTAGCCTGTAATTTAACTTTTAGGCAAAACTTAAATTAGCAAGTGCAGTAAACAGTTTTAGCTTATAAAGACAGAAAAAACAGTGCAAACTTCAATAAAACAAGCAAAAACAGTGGTCGGAAGTATCAAATAGTCAAAAAGCCAAGAAAAATACTTAAAATCTGGAAAGGTAGTCTTTTCTGGTCTCTGCTGCTACAGGAACACTGCTGGCCACCACGAGGAGCTGTGCTGAGTTCTCAATAGCTCTCAAGCAAGAAGAAACCAGTCTGGTGGACCCCGGCCATAAGCAAACTTTACAATAAAAGGAGGAGACTTATACAAAAAAAAGGCCAAATCTCAAGTAGAAAAATCATCCCTGATCAGCATTAGTAAGAAATTGAGGGCCCTCATCAAGTCAACTAAAGCTAATTTTGAAAAGAAAGTTGCCAAGGATAACTATAAAGCCTTCTGTGGCTATGTCAAAAACCTAAATGGCAACGCTCAGGTCTGTTCTGAGCTAGTACAAAATGGAACAAAATACACTGACCCTTCTGACATTGCCAACATCTTGGCTGACAGGTTTAGTGCAAATCCCCCCCCTTTCACTACCTACAGCGCCTCTTACCATTCTAGGGGATTGTGTAAGTCCAATTATTACTGATACGTTGGTTAACAAGGCTCTATCTAAAGCTAAAAACACTGCCTCCATGGGACCAGATGGTGTCCCAGGCTGTATCATACGCGAGCTCCAAAAGGAATTAACCCCGCATCTTAATACCCTGTTCAATCTCAGCCTCTCCACAGGATATGTGCCCATAGAATGGCGCACAGCAATGGTGGTCCCGCTACACAAGGGTGGGGTCACAACTGACCCTGGGAACTACCGACCAATAAGCCTGATCAGTCTGATCTGTAAGGCTATGGAGCGAATCATTATGGAACTCATAAATGGAGAGATTGGGAACCTCCAGTCGCTGGACCCCACACAGTTCGCTCAAGGGCAGATCATGCCTCCTGAACCTGGTGGATTTCTTTGAGACAGTTACTTAGGCTATAGATAAGGGAAAGGAGGTACACGCGGCTTACCTTGACCTTGCTAAAGCATTTGACACCATTCCCCATTCAGGTATTATTGATAAGCTCACCAGCCTGGGCATAAACCCTTATGTCACAAGATGGATCGCAAACTGGCTCTCAGACAGATCCCATAAAGTAAGAGTAGCGGGATCTATGTCCGAATCCAGACCAGTAATAAGTGGTATGCCTCAGGGCTATGTCCTGGGGCCCCTCCTGTTTGGCATAAACTTCTCAGAAGTACAGGCAAGCACAGAAGGGCTGTGGCTGACTAAGTTTGCGGACGACTGCAAACTGGGTGCTATAATAGAGCCTCCGGCCGACATGGAGATCCTCCAGAAGGGCCTAAGTGAGACTGATGCATGGTTTCAAAGCCATGGTCTCAAGCTAAATGCAAAAAAATGCATTGTAATCCCCTTTGGAAAAAACAGAGTACCCGCAAACTACAACATAGGAGGTAATCCCCTGAAATCTGAAGAAGAAATAGGGGATCTAGGGACCCAAGTAGATAGTCAGCTTTCCTTTGATAACCATGTTGCCAAAGTGGTTAGAAAATCCTGTGTGACCCATCTGATCACGAAAGGGTTTGCATCAAGATCTAAGGATGTAATGGTGCCCCTCTACTCTTCCCTCATCAGACCCATTATTGAGTACAATGCACCAGTTGGAATGTACCTGGCTAGACATCTCCAGCAGCTGGAGAGACCACAAAGGTACCTAACCAAGAAGATTACTGGCCTCAAACAGTTGACCTATGCAGCACGATTGAAAAAGCTAAGACTGTTCTCTGTTGCATACCGCTTTCTCAGAGGCTATCTCTGTCTAACGTACAGAGCCATGTCCAACCCAGAATTGTTGAACATGCTCCATCTTAGCAAAACCAAATCTACTCGAACTACACACTCTAGGGATATAATCCTCAGCACAACAATGAATAGAACATGCTGGAGGGATAGATTCCCTTCGCAGAGGCTTCCCTTACTATGGAACAGGGTCCCGATCTACATAAGACAGAGCCCCTCACTATCACTCTTCAAGAGGAACCTTGATGAGTGGATGGGTAACAAAAAGTTCACACCGGGGATCACACCAACAGCACTACTAGATAGGGGCCAAGGTTACTAGCTGCTAGTACAAGGGTCTAGGGTACTACTAAAGGAGCGGTGAATACCGCACAACGTGGCTGGGCTAATATATGCCTTCAGGGCAGATAACCCAGTACCAACCTATGAACCTATGTGGTAGTTCATGGGTACAGAGTTTTACCAAAGGGTAAAAGTGTATTTTTTACTATTTTTGCCTTATCTTTTCAAAAAAAAAAAAAAAAAACAAACAAAAAAATCCTTGTTTCCCACCTTTCTAAGCTAGTATAGTCCAGTTTTTAGGCTAGTGCTGAATTCAGGGCTGTGATGCTAGTTTCTGAGTTGCCCATACCTTACTTGGATAGAAGGAGGTTTCTCTGTTCACCTGTGAGAGAGGGGAGCTTTGAGCTACCTATCTGTCCCTGGAGGAGTGGTTCCAGCCCAGAAGTTAGTAGTTGATTGGCCATTTTGGGCTAATTTCTATCAGTTTCATTTCCCTACTATAAAAACTGCGTTTGCATGGTTTTGTGCACTGGGCAGTGCCGGTTAGCTACGGTTAAATTATTCCCGGCTCCACTAAGTCTCCTCTTCAGTTTTTCCCTTGAAACTAGTCTAAGTCTCAACCTAAGCACTCAAAAAGCATCTTACAGCCCAGCACTTGCTCAGACCTAATAGCAAGCACTAATATACCCTGACACTGATAGCCCAGCAGGGCAAGGCTTTTTATTCACCCCTCATCAACCAAGTGACTTAAGCAGCTCACCCTACTATTCAGGCTTGACCAAAGGGCAACTTCAGGTGCACTCTCCAGTCCAGTTGGTGAATCTGCGTATCCTGAGGCAGTATTACAACTGCCTCATGTACACAGACAACCCTCTCCTCCTACCACAAAACACTAACGTATGCGAGAGATGCAATTATACAACCAAACTGGAAGCTAAGCTGTCTCCACCCAAGACTGGAACAAACAGGCAAGAGGAGAAGGTTAACACTTGCACCACAACTCCAGCCACACACAGACCTACTAAAACAGCACTGGCAAAAAATGCACATAAATACACAATCATACTCAGAGGCGCTAAATAAAAACCTGCAAAAGCATCAGATACCTCCAAAGCAGACACGCAAACAACCTGCACTTCCCGTCACAAACCAGACAACACATAAAACACAAAATTAGTGTGCTGCACAATCACAGCCCTTAAGGCGAAATAACATACTAGTAATAAGTGACTCTATAGTCAGGCACACTGTCCCACTCACTAGGCTGGACAAGCAGAAGGTTACTGTTAGCCGCCTGTCGGAAGCCAGAATTTGCCACATAACACAAGCACTCGGGTCACAAATATGACTCTCTCATTGTTCATGTTGGTGTGAATGACCTGAGATGTACCTCCCTGGATTACATGAAAAGAGACATGGAAGAGCTCTCTGATCATGTAGCCCAGGTTGATATGACCCTGACCCTGAGTAGCATCCTGCCCTCACCAAGAATGATACCTCAGTATAAAGAAAAAATGATCAGTTTTCAACAATTGGTTAAGCTTCTGGTGTCATTCAAAGGGGATCTAGTGTCTGTCAGCCTGGGACGACATGCTCCACAAGCTGCGTTGCTTCGCAAGAGATGGCTTGCACCTGTCACCCCTAGGCTTTCAAATACTGGCCAAGGCTCTTGCTGCCCCCATAGTGCCTTTTTTAGGTAAGGCTAAAAGTCAAACCCACCTCCGTAAACAGCACAATTAACAAAAACTGAAGGTTATGCTACTCAACGCCAGGAGTTTAAATCTCAAAATGCACATGCTCGAAGCACTCCTCAGTATGGAGAATGTCGACATCTGTGCAGTAACTGAAACCTGGTTCATGGCTCCAGAGAGCGCCCCAGCACTACCGGGCTACAACTCATACCACACGTTTCGGCCACAGAACACGGACCAAAATGCAAAAGGAGGGGGTGTATCCATATTCATCAAGGATACCTACACCTCCAGGTAAGTGGCGCAGCATGATACCTCTGAGATCATCCATGTGCAACTAACATCGGGCAAATCTGCAATGCAAATTGTGGCCTGCTACATATCACCCTCCATGACCCAGGACCACCACTCCACCTTTCTGGAGACACTGGAAAACATGAAGGTCTTACCAAATACCCTGATATTGGGCAATTTCAATTACCCTACCATTCACTGGGAAAATTACTAGAGTACAAATTCCCAGGCCCAGCGCTTCCTGGAATTCATCAACTCAAACGCCCTGGATCAGCTGCTAAACTCCCCTACCAGAGATGAAAACATATTGGACCTGGTCATCACCAACATGGGCGACAGGCGTTCCGCACCAGAGGTCAACCCGTCACTGGTTAGATCAGACCATAAACTAATCACTCGATGTCCACACCCCACCACCACCCCCAACTAAGGGAAACCACAGTAAAAAACTTTTCTAAAGCAAACTTCATTTTACTTAAGACAGATGTGGTAAGTTTCACAGCCCCCCCCCCAAAGGATAATGCTGCCCAATATGCAGAAACCTTTACAAATGCACTCTGAGCACCTACAAGGATGCATGGATCCTGCCATCCCTAGCAAAACCAAGACTCACTCCTCTAAGAGAAGGAAACCAGTTTGGTGGACCCCTGCAATAAACAGGCTGTACAATAGGAGGAAGAAACTAGTTCAGAAAAAAAAGCAAATCCCAAGAAGGAAAGACATCCCTGATCAGTATCAGTAAGAAACTGAAGTCCCTCATGAAATCATCCAAGGCTAACTTTGAAAGAAAAATAGCTAAGGATTCAAAAGATAACTGCAAAGCCTTCTTTAGCTATGTTAAGAATCTAAGTGGCAACTCGCAGATATGCACTGAACTAGTGCAAAATAGCACAAAATATACTGAACCTTCTGATATTGCCAACATCCTGGCAGATAAATGCAGTGTAAACATCACTCCCCTCTCACCTCCAAAAGGGCTCACAACAATACCGGAAAAGTGTAGTGTCCCAAAAATCACAGATGCACAGGTGAAAACAGCCCTTTCAAAAGCCAAAAACACAGCGTCAATGTCCCAGGCTACGTCTTGCACGAACTACAGACCGAGCTAACCCCCTATCTAAACGCACTGTTTAACCTCAGCCTCTCCACAGGCTACATGCCCATAGAATGGCGCACAGCAACGGTTATTCCTCTCCACAAAGGAGGGGCCACAACTGACCCTGGTAACTATCGCCCCATAAGCCTGACTAGCCTGGTCTGTGGAGCGCATCATCATGGAACTCATTAACAAAGACATTGGGAACCTCCAAACACTTGACTCGACCCAGTTCGGCTTTAAGGGCAGATCATACCTACTAAACCTGGTTGACTTCTTCGAGACAGTCACCAAGGCCATAGACTAGGGAAAGGTGGTTCATACAGCCTATCTTGACCTCGCCAAGGCTTTCGACACCATTCCCCACTCGGGTATTACAGAAAAACTCACCAGCCTGAACATAAACCCCTATGTCATGAGATGGGTTGCCAGCTGGCTTACAGACAGAACTCACACAATAAGAATAGTGGGCTCCAGGTCTAACTCTAAACTAGTCACAAGTGGTGTCCCACAAGGCTCGGTCCTGGGACCCCTACTGTTTGGCATATACTTCTCAGAAGTACAGGCAAACACAGGAGGACTATGGCTAACCAAGTTCGCCAATGACTGCAAGCTGGGAGCCATGGCTGACACCGGACATCCTCCAAAAGGGCCTTACTGAGATGGACACCTGGTGTCAAACTCACGGCCTCAAGCTAAATGCCAAAAAATGCATAGTCATCCCGTTTGGGAAAAACGAAACACCCATAAATTACCACATAGGTGGCAGCCCCCTTAATACAGAAGAGGTAATAAGAGATCTGGGGACCCACGTAGACGGTAATCTATCCTTTGATGATCATATTGCCAAAGTAGTTAGGAAATCTTTCTATGTGGCCCATCTAATTACTAAAGGGTTTGCATGTAGAAATCGAGGTTATAGTGCCCCTCTACTCGTTACTCATTAGACCCATCATAGAGTACAATGCCCCATTTGGGATGCATCTCACAAGGCACTTCCAACAGCTGGAAAGATCACATGCAGCCCGACTGAAAAAACTCCGGCTGTACTCAGTGGCATATCGCTTACTCAGAGGTGATCTCTGCCTGACTTACAAAGCCATGACCAACTCAGAATTGATGGACATGCTCCACCTAAAGAAATCCAAGTCACTGCGAGCCACGCGCTCTAGTGAGCTAAACCTCGCTACAACAATAAATAGAACATGCTGGAGGGATAGATTCCTGTCACAGAGACTCCCCATGCTTTGGAACAAAATTCCAAATTACATCGGGCAGAGGCCCTTACTAACACTCTTCAAGAGAAGCCTTGACGAGTAGATGGGTAACAGAAAATACACCCCTGGGATCACTTCATAGGCTCTGCTTGACAGAGGATCCATTAATTAATCAATGGGGCGGTGAAAGCCGACACACTCTGGCTAGGCTTATAAATGCCCTTGGGCAGATAGCCTAGTACCTTCCTTTGAACCTATGAACAATGGACCTAGGGGGAAAAAAAATTCACCACTTTCAAAGACAGCCATAAGACTATCTTCTGCACTGTTAGGAAACTTGGAAGCAGTAATCAGCACCATACTGAGTCAATGCAAAACAATATCATGCAGTCAGACCAGAAGTCATAGCCAACATACTTGCAGATAAATTTATCCCTGACTGCACCGCCCCCCCCTCCATTTAACACTTTGGATGCAATTTTAATGGGGCAAGAGGACAATCAAGTCATAAAGGTACTATCTGAGGCAAAAAAAACACTAGCTGATGGGCCCTGACAATATGGTAGAGTGCTTTGTCATTTTGATAATACTGTTACATGACCCATTTGTAATGCTGTTCAACCTCAGACTCTGTATTGGTCTAGTATCCCCCCTTCCTGCTTCATCCTATGGCTCCCTACCCAGTGCTTCATGTCCATCACTTGATCTAACAGCTATCTCCTTAGCCCCCTGGACATCTTCGATAGTGCTGGGGCCAACGTGGAACTTAAGGGCATCCTCGGGGATTTGGCCATTTACATCTACTAGAGAGGTATCTATTTTTATGACCTACCTCTGTTGCCTCCCCCACTCCCTTTGGTCCCTTGTGGTACATTAAAGAGGTGGGCATTCACTGAGGATGTGCAGTGTATTGCCCTGCCTCTGCAGAAACTCAGTCTTGTCCCCACTGCATTTCCCCTTTGGCCAACACCTCCTAGTATGTTGATCTCAACCAGGGATCATCACAGGAGACTCCTGCAGAACTACCTGTCCACCCACCAAGGATGATAACACCCATTCTTCCCTGTAGCTCCATCAGATGCCGGAGACACTAATCAAGCCTGGGTCATTTGGCCTGTAGTTGAGGCTTTATCTCTCTCTGCCATCAGAGCAACAAGATGGTCTCATACCTGTGATAATTTTCAGCCTCAGCCTGGGAGAGAATTGAACTTTTTACCTCTTGACTGTGAAGTAAACACCTTAACCATTATGCAAGTCCCTAAGATCATATCACCCCAGATTCTACTCAAACCCACAATCCCTGACTTAGGAGGCCAGTGCCTTATCCATTAGGCCACTTTGTCAAAGACTCTTTGTGAGTATGTTGCACAAGCTGTCCTGCTTAAATGCTTATTAATTTGTTTGCTGTCTACATTTTGGTTGTAAAGCCCAGGCTAAGGCAGAAAATGGTCTGGTGGAATCAATTCTGTACCTTCCCCAGTCAACAAATGTACAAAAAATAAAATAACCTATGTAAATAGCCATAAATTAAACTGATAGACATCATAAGGTAGCTTGCCAATGACAACATACATTTGGAGAATTTTTACTTCTTCCTGATGTGAGCGGGGACTCTTCCAGGTGGCAGGGACAGTTATACTGAAAGCTTTTCCCTATCACCTACCCAAATGCATAACATACATTGTAACATCTTAAGGTTAAGGGTTTTCAATAGGTGGGAGAGGCAACTTTTATTTTATGAGCCTTTAGGGTCAGTATTCCAGACACAGGAATCTGAAGATTTATGTGGACATTAATAATGTAGCTCTGACTGTGACTTATGGGAAGGACAGCAACAACCAGTAGAGCTAAAGAGAGAGATTGATATGTGCAGTTTAATAATGTAAAGTGTTAAAGGAGGAAATGTGGACAATAACAAGAACCTATTCCAGTCTGGGTATTTATTATAGACAAAATCTGGCATTAAGTTGCAGTGTGACACTGGTTTGTACTGTTGTTTAGTGCTTGGTATGTGTTTGACACTGCAACTTGGTGGCAGATTTTTGCCTAGGCTGTTTCCTCAATGTTTATAGGACTTACGCACATGTTCTTTGGATTTCTGTTGGTAAATTTATGCCATTAACTTTTTTAGCCTCGAGAGAATATTGTCAAATTTGCAAATCATCAGTTATCTTTGAATGGGTCCCAAATTAGAGGATAGGGTGTAGCCACACCCCATGATATTTTTGGCATTGCATTTGTACAACTGATCAGGAAGAGCAGGCTTATGCTTGGGTAAGGGAAATTGCTGAATCCTGTACACTGCTAGCACCCAGCAGGGGGTGAATGTTGGGACAAACAGCATAAATGTACACCAATACCAAGCAGATCATTTGTATGCTCTAGCTAAAATTACACATCCATAGACACTCCTTCTCAGCAGTAACATTTGTCAAAAATAAATCAAAATACTAAAAACCAAAACAATTCTAATTATATCAAAAATAAAAACATTTAATTCAGTTAGTTAGGTAACAGCTTGCTCTGATAAGCTGTCACTTAACTGAAGCTTAATAGTTAGCAATACGTGACCTGACAGTCAACAGACACAGGAGAGAAAAAGAGACCACTGAGGTTTTCTTAATGCCTTTAATAATGTTATTGAAATTAAACCAGTGCTGTAGATTGGTAAGGTTATTTTGGAACACTTTGGTGTGCATAACAGGACTCAGAATGATCAGCAGTCAGAAGGATCATAGTGTATGACCTAGGGAGATCTAGCTAGTACAAGGTTTGTTTAGTTTTGTTAACTATCAGAATCATTACAGAAGCTACAAACTAGGAATTAACTGCTGAGAAGTGATCTGTGTCTAAACTTTAAAGATAGTGCATCCTGTTGCGGTTTAACATGTATCACGCCACTTTGTGGTTAAAATGCTGTAATAATTTTCCACCCCATCTTATCAAAATTACGGTTTCTTTTTTTTTTTAAACACCTTTATTAAATTATCACTTGTGACACTGGCAAATTTACATTTATGCAAAAGTAATTTAACTGTATTAACAAATCAACATTAACAAACATTGTACTTCACATATATTGTATATCATATAACCTAAGCGACAGTACATGAATTAATCAATTTCTGCCTCTTTATTTAAACAAGAAATATCTTTATTAAACCATCACTTACAGCATAAGCGATCATACATTTATATAAATGAAAACAAACCACACAGACACAATCCTAGTTGCAAGCGTTTTACATCACAAAAATATGTTACAGAGACAGAATTTCCTAGACATTATAGAGTACAACACCCCTTTTGGTATGTACCTCACAAGACATCTACAACAGCTGGAAAGGTCACAGAAATACCTCACAAAAAGGATTACTGGCCTCAAACAGATGTCTTACACAGACAGTCTCAAAAAACTTCAGCTTTACTCTGTCGCATATCGCCTAGTCAGAGGCGATCTCTGCCTAACATACAAAGCTATGCCAAACCCAGAGCTGTTGGACATGCTCCACTAAAAAGAAATCCCAGTCCCTCCGAGCTACACACTCTAGGGACCTAAACCTTGTCATCACAATAAACAGAACATGCTGGAGGGCTAGATTCCAGTCCCAGAGACTTCCCATACTCTGGAACAAACTACCTATCTATATCAAACAAAGCTCCTCATTAGCACTCTTCAAGAAAAATCTTGATGATTGGATAGGAGATAGAAAATTCACCCCGGGGATCACTTCTGTGGCTCTGCTTGACAGGGACACAGGAAAATAGTTTTCTTGGGTGCCAAAAGCCAGAGTACCGTTTGGCTAGGCTTATTTAGGCCCTAGGGCCAAAAGCCTAGTACCTACCTATGAACCTATAGGATTATAGGAGGTTACTAGGCTAATGGCCCGGGCTCCTTTACAAGCCTAGCCAAGAGTTTATCCCCAGAAAGAAACCTCAGTCAGCACGTGTCTCCCCTGTCAGTGAGCGGCACAGGTGGAACCCCTGGGACAAATTGAGGGTCAGCGAGGTGCGCTGTTTAATGTGTATGGGAAGTCTATTCCAAAGACTGGGCAGCCTCTGGGAGACAAACCTGTCTCTCCAGCAGGTTTTGTTGATGTTGCATATTAGATTCGGGTCTTTTGAGCAGGTAGTGCGTGAGGAGTTAGACATACGGATATAGATTAGAATCCCTCACTGACCTTAGATGATGGATAGTTTGGGGTGTGTCCATATGCTTTAACGGACTGGGGGCCGTTCAGTGTTGTAGTGCATTCATTAATATCCATGTATGCACTCCCTACATTGACATCACCAAGGGTAAAGTTCAGTGAAATTTTCAGTGCTGTCATGCAGGGAAATGTACTTTTTTGCAAAGAGTTTAAATTTGAACAGGGCAGCAGTGGAGGCACCAAAATGTTTGCCACATAAGATAACACAAAAAGTTGATGGAACAGTTTTGACATTGCTATGACAGTGCTACTTATGGTGATTTGCTGCAGCAACATTTAAGATTAAAGCATAAACATGAAACTCCATGGTATATAACATGTCTGAAATATGTATGGTCTAAAACTATATTAATTAGAAAGTCAGATGCTGGCATTATGTTTCATGGCTGTTGAGTAAGAATGGGATACACTTTAATATGGAACTGTTTAAAAGCAGAATCACAAATGAGTTATTCTGGGTAATTTCTGGTTAAAGTGATTTGTTCATAGAACATTCCCTAAATTAGCACTACATCAGGTACTGCACGAAGTGCCAAACAACATTTTCACAGCTTTGGGACAGGTGCCTAGCATCTGACTTTGTTTGTGGAAAACCTGTTTATATCAGTGCTTTCCTTACGATCTTGGCACTGAGCTTAACCTTAGCGACATCATGGTAGTGAAAGCGTGAAGTGCGTGTATAGACTTTAGTAAGCACACTGCTGAGCGCATGTGTAGAGGTGCACCCAATGAAGTCTATGGATGGAGTACTCATTCTGCCTGCTGTGACATCAGGATGGACCACAGTAGATTTATTTGGGCCATGGTTTAGTAAAAAGTTTATGAAACTTTTTATTAAAAAAACACAGCCCAAATAAATACTAAATTAGAACAGTGTCGATACACTGAGGTACTTAACTCGCTAGATACTACAGTGCACCCACGATCATGACCAAATCACTTGAAAAAGTATAATATTCCATTAATATATCATGATGCACTTTGCAGTGCATGCATTTGTTTGTTCACCATCTGGCCAAAATAGGCTGCCATGTTAAAAAAACAGATGGATACTTATGCATTCAAATCTGAAGATTTGAAGACCAAACGTGAGACGCTGTTTGTGCAAAAAATGCAATTTATGGATGTTGTCAATGTAATTTTTGTTGCATTACCTATTTTAAGTACATTTTTTTGTAATGACTCGCCCTTAGTACAGCTACCTTGTACATCTGCCATGTATTCTGCAGTAATTGTGGACATCACAGATGATGCAACCTTTTTCTTTCAAACGCTTTTTTCTTGAAGGTTAATTGAATTATGAGACAGGAGAAAAAGGAGGATTTAGAGCCCACCAGTTATGAAAGAGCTGTATTTAAAAATGCCTCTGACTACCATTACCTAAAGATCCATCTGTAAGTAACCACTGCTCCTTCCATTTATGCCTGTTTAATTATTTACTGGTTGAATGCATTTATATTTGCATTGTAATGGCTTGCTAACTCTGGAATTCCTGTCTTATAGTGATTGTGAAGAAGAAGTTCGTTTAAATGATGCTCATTTTAAGCAGCTAATTATTTCTGCATTAAAGGACCTGCATGGCGAGGTACTGTGTACTAAACTAAGAAATGAATTACTTAAATTGAAAAGTTTCTAAACCAAGACTCTTCCTGATTAATTATCACACCAGTTGTCTGCCCTGTGCAAGTAAAATTACTTTAAATGGCATTAAAAACAAAACACCTCAACGTGTTGTGTTGGAAGTAGAAGTAATACTGTAATGTTGACTTCAGTAGATATTTGTGTTTGAAGAAATTTAGGGGACACACACGAACATATGAAAAGTAGCATAACATTCTGCTGTGCATAGCACACTTCATTTGAATGTTTCCAAAGCACTGTATATTAGTCCCTTGTTATACTGGGTACATAACCTCCTAGCTCTTCATTGCTTAGTTTGGTAAGCACACACACATCCTCGGACAGTAGAGGAATTTATTACTCAAAGCCTTTTTTGAACTTAAGGAGTAGTATCTTTATAGAAGGAATTTGACTTTTTTTTTTTTTTTTTTTTTTTACTGTCCCCAGTTTTCAGTCTGTCAACTTTATTTGCATGTATGTTAAATAAAGCATGTTTTGAGTGACATAGACATGAATAAAAAACCCTAAAGATGTGAATGGCTAATAGCAAAATAACATGTCAGGATCACGGGTATTAAAGTTAACAAGGGATTCGGAAATCTCGATGGAAGAAGCACATCTTAAGGCATCTAATAAAGTAGAGCATTGAGGTACATTCATAAAGCACTGTAGCAGGTAGCAAATTTCTTAATAAGCTCCTGACATATGTAAAGGACCGAAGCCCAGAGTAGTCCTAGCATCCCCATGACAAATGAACACTGGGGAAGGAGAGCGCTAGTATGGTACCAGTAGGTCACTCAGATACCTGGAACCTTTTTTGTGTAGGGCCTCCGACACCATCACCAAGACTTTAAAAGTGAGTTTGTATAAAACATTGAGTCAGTGCAGTGTCTTTGAGCCCCATTCTTGAACTTCACTGCAGAATTGTGTACCCACTGCAGGCTGCTGGGCTTGGTGTTTGAAAGTCCAAGGTAGAAGGAGTTGTATTAGTCCTGATGAAAAACACCAAAAGCTGCACAGTCAGAAGTACGTCCTGGGATAGACTGCTATACATAAAAATAATGGATATTTCTCTGTTGAAAAATGGCTGAGACTTGGACGGATTGTTGAGGATCACACCAAGGTTTTGCACCTTCAACACAGACTTCAGCATTTTATCCGTGTACACAGTACAATTTGATAGAAGTCGGAGAAGAGCTTCAGGTGGCATGAAAAGCCATTTCCACAGTCCTCAATAGGTAAGGCTTGAGCTTATTAGTGGCCTTGCTAGACAGTGTTTCATCCAAATGGTCCTCAGTAAGGTCCCAGTAACTGATATCTTTCTTGTGAAAGTATCAGAAGTTGAGTGCTGCCAGCATTAGTTTGATTTTTCAGACCTAGCTGTCCTATCTTAAGTGGGAGCAGGTACATGGTGAAGAGACTGGGACTCCACAACTGAGGGTAGACATACGAAGAGTTCCCCCCAACAGGCTACTATGTGAGTTTACCTTGGAATGTAGGAAGAAGTTCAGTCCGACAGTACCCCACTGTAGGCTTTTGGGTGTTTTAAAAGTAAACTGCAGCAGAGAAATCAAGGAGCACCAAATACAGAATAATGTCTTTGATCTTATGCCACTGAAACCTCATTAGACAATTGCCTAACAGCAGCCACAGTGTTGTGGCCAGCTTTAAACCTGGACTAAAATAGCTCTCGGAGTCCATGAAAGTAGAGAATGGAACCACACTGTTTGCACACCACTTTCGTTATAATATTTCCAGTGATGAGAAAATTGGATATAGGGTGGTTACTTTTGCAGAACACCTGGATCCCATGTGCAGTACTTCAACACTGGTGATCAAGGCCTCATTTAAAATGGGTGGAAGCATTCCAGCCTTCAAGGAGAACTCAGCAGTTGCAAACATATCCTTAGTAGCCTAGTTCCTGGTTCCAGCCCACAAGTTGTGGGTTACAGGTTGAGAATAGCTATCTGGGTTCAGTGAAATCAAGGTCATCAGGCTTGTCCCAATTCCAATCTGGCATATCGTGGTTCTAGACAAAAGCAAGCCCAGTGTGTTCCTGTAAGTGTGAAGAGTTGAGCAGCTACCTGTCTTATCATGTGAGGTTAAAGCCTTACTTGTGACCAGTTAGGCTAGTTTCTAGTCTGGCCACTTGAAAGAGCATAACTGATCCGTCCCTAGTTGCGAAGATATCCCTAGATAAGCAACATGCATTCATATGGGAAATTTCTGAGTGATGCATTATAATACCCATTTGCTAACCAGGTTAAGCCATCAGGGCACTCAGTCCTTTGCCAGGAACGACTGTGGGTTAACGTCTGGTTAAGTTACTTGCTCAAGGTCACACAGTAGGTAGCTGAGGACTGAAGAAATCAAACCTTGTACCACAGGAACTATGGCGCACAAGATTAATCCTGTGTGCCATCTGCCCTAAAAAAAGTCAGTCCGGTGCCACCTTATCTTCCAGAAAGCCAGTATGTTTTAATCACCATTCCATCCTAAATACTACTGTGCATGTAGTGCAGAGCTTACTGTCATAACACCACTCCCTAACAGCAACAGGAGGAGGTTCCCTGTGGAACTTCATAAAGATGCTGAATGGATAGAGGTGAAAGAAGCGGTAAAAAGTTCAGATGTACAGCATATGAAATGGGATGAAGTAATGACCAGAGAAACTGAAACAAAAATAAGAAAAACTTCTAACTGGAAAATCCCAGGCCCAGATGCAGTACCTAGCTTCTGGCTAAAAGTATTAACATCTTTATGCAAAGATTTAGCCCTGAGTAAGAACTATTTGTATGTGCTTCTCTAACAGACACCAACTTGGTTAGCAGCAGGAAAACAGATGCTCCTCCTTAACAGTGAACCTACAAGCTATCCTAAAATCTGTAGACCAATAAATTGCCTTCCAATGATGTTTAAACTATATACTGGAATTGATGTAAATAGAACTTATAGTAATTTAGAAGAAAACTCAATGTATATAATATGTACACACACACACATATTTTATTTATTTATTTATTTAGCAGTTGTTTACTGGAAAAGTCCAACTTAGAATGAGCCAATTTTTAGCAGAGGCCCTGAGAGGAAAACTCCAGATGCGTGACTTTGTAACATGGGAGGAAACCGGAGCACCCAGACCCAGAGGAAACCCACACAGATGCAGGGAGGACATGCAGACTCTGCACAGAAGGCACCAAAGCAAAGAATCAAACTGGAGAACCTCTTGCTGTGAGGCTACAATGCAACCACTGTGCCATACGAAGAACAAAAGGGTAATAAAGTCATATGGAGCCAAGGATCATTTGTTGTTAAATAAAGTCATGGATAAAGTAGTGCTTACAAATGTATAACATACACCCTACATTAATATTACATTACAATGAACATGTAACAGTGGCAAACCGCTCTGCAGCTAAGCCATGAAAAAGGTCAAATTGTTATCTCAGGATAAAAATTCAAAGGGGGATATTCCAGGGTGACCCTTTGTCACTGTTGCTCTTTTGTCTTGCCCTTAACACATTAAACTGTCTACTTAATAGATTAGGTCATGTTACAGTTTGGCTCCTAGAAAACAACACAGTGTAAATACTTCTCATCTTCTTTTTGTGGATGGTTTAAGTCTGCGTAGTTCATCAGACGAGGAACTGAAAGCACAACTGCAAGTGATTAAAACTTTCTCAGATGGTTTAAGAATGTCATTTGGTCTTGATAAATATGCAAAAGCAAACTTTAAAAGCAGGAAAGCTGCAGCAGCAAGAAAATAGTCTGACTGCAATGTGATATAAAGGAACTTGAGCAGGAGGCAGTGTATTAATGTTTGGGAACTGATGAAGGATCGACAAAACATAAACACATAAAGCAAAAGCAGATACATGGGTAAGGCAAATACATGGATAAGACAAATACTTTTAATAATAAAATGTATCTGTGCTTTTGTTTTATGTGAATATTTGTTTTGGCTTATCGCACAGTTTATTCCTCGAGGATTATTTATTTTAAGAATAAAACATAAATGTGAATAAAACTTAATAAGGAATATTTTAGAAGACTAAAATTAATACCGAAGACTGCCGTGCAAGGGAGCCCGCAGGATTTTTTGCAGGGGGGTGCAAACCCAAGCCCCACCCACGCCGCCCCACCCCCTCTGCTGCTCCGCCCACTCAGCCCCACCCCCCACCCCTGCCCACGCAGCCATTCATACTTGGCTATTTTTCCTCCTTTGTCATAGACACTGTTCAAATCTCTCAGTGTGCATACTGTTTTATGCTTTACTTCTACAATGATTATAGATATTTGGATTTCATTTACAACTTTTATTTCAAATTTTATAGCACAAACACTGATAGACATTTACTAAACCTAAACAAAGCAATAGTCTTACAATGAAAAGAGACTTAGCATTAAAACTTCTCTACCTTTCAAACCCACACTCACCAAAACAACATTGAAACCCGCATTCAAAGAAAATGCATCTGGCCAGTGGCAGGGTAAGTCTACCTTTGGGCTGTTTTCAAATCATAGACTCTTTGCACACATTTCTATAACCATGCAAAAGTTATTTGATTCACCTCCCTGACTGTATTAATTATACTATATAATAATTGAATTATATCCCTTGTATAATACAGCACCACTTGTTAGTGTGTTTTAAATTTATAGTTCTGAACATTTTTCCTTTAAGTAATGAAACAAATCATATGAACCAATAATGACAACCTGCCCAATTCAGAACATTTCAACCATAAAGGGCCACTCTACTCAAACTTCTGTCATACAATCCACCAATATCAATCAATATGCAGAATCTTTGCAGAAGTAACTCATCTGAATAATTCCACATTAAAGAGATCTGAAACCAGTGAAGAGGTTGTTGCTAGAAAGCAACTTTATATTTCAGTGTTTCATCTACAAATTCACTGCCTGCTGCCCTTGAAAAATAAATTGCTTACGTTATATTAAAAAATGGTAAGCTGGTATATTGCAATAGGGAATGGGTGGCAAGCTGAAAAACAAGTTAATAGTTATTAGGCATCTCATCCAAAGGAGGACATACACCCCCTTAAAATACAAATCTACATGTTGTGGGAGTAGAAGCTACAGCCCTCTGTATCAAGATGCAAGTATGCTACCTGCTGTGCTGCTTTAAAAATTCCATACCACAATAGTGATACTATTTGCTAAACAAAACAGTTGCACATTTTAAGTAGGCTTAGCATGAACAGCAGTAAAACTCTCTTCCCTGAAGCTCACAATTCCTTGAAAATGCACTTGAAAATAAATTCCACCTGCTAACTCTAGGACATTTCACTCTCTTTAACACACACCTCAACCTCTAAGTGCAAGAAATCTGGACAAAGCCTAAAGTAAATAGGAGCAGATTATAAATATTGCTCTCATGAACTTAGAACATTGCTAGAATAACAGGATTTATGTTGGTATGCATTTTTCTAAAGGATATGACATCTAAAACTCAAATGTCTGTCATTATTTAGCAACTTCAATGCTTTTTAGGAGGAATATGGGGCAAAATCGGGACATTCTCTAAAAACCTGGACAGCTGAGGGGTATGCTTTCTCCTCCTTATACATACATACATACAGGCACACATACACATCATACCTCTCAGTCTGTTAACACAAGAAATCTGGACAAAGACTGTTATAATGTTGGGGATAAAGGCCCAAAACTAGGGACACATTAGACAGTTGCTAGAATAAAAGGATTTATGTTAGAATTGAATTTTCTGAATAATATGAAGTCTGAAACTGAAATGCATGTCATTATTTATTAACTATATTCAGATATAGTTGGTTGTCTCAGTACTCAGTGGCTTGCATTTTCTCATCTCTTGAAAGGCCCACTCTGCTTAACTTGTGTATTATTTCCTTAGTCACTTCACCTTGGGTTGCAAAGCAGCTTCATCACTAGTGTGTGCACAAAACATAATGCCTTCAATGAGTCTTGCAAGAAATCACATGCAATCATCATGGCACAAAGGTTCTACTGAAGATGCTTCCAATTTTTCTTATACACGAACATGACAGAAGCCAGAAACAGCTGTTATTCCGCAGCTAGATGCAGCAGTAGCAAAACAAATTGCAAAGAACCAAAATAAATTGGAACCAATTGTATCTGCCAGTATTTACTGTGCAACCCATGACATTCCTCTCTGTGGAAAAGAAAGCTCTGGTGGAAATTTGTGTTACTTGTTAGATTTTTGTATTGAAGCTGGTGGGACAATACTGGAACAGCACAGTGAAACAGCTGCAGGAAATGCTTGGTACACATCCCATAGGGTGCAAAATGAGCTGTTGGCAGAATAAGAACACGTACTTTAAAAGAAGATTGTTTGTGCAGCAAACAGTGCAGTTGGATTTAGTGTATTGGCAGATGAAACTGCAGATATCTTAGACATTGAGCAGTTGTCATTGGGCATTTGGTTTGTTGATGATGATTGTATTCGAGAAGAGTTTGAGGTTTTTGTTCCCGTTGTTGTGAGTGATGCACAGTCTGTATCAAATGTCATTGTCAGTGAATGCATAAAGTGTGATCTAGACCTGGAAAATTTACTCAGACAGGCTATGATGGTTGCTCCATAATGGCAAGCATCCAGAATGGTGGTCAGGCAAAGATTTGTGAAAGTATCCAAAAACAGCCTTTATCCACTGCGCATCTCACAGACTAAACCTTGTAGTCAATGATCTGAATGATGTTCCTGAAATATGTAGTGCTGTTGGTGTTATCAAGATTATTACTTTTGTCCATGACAGTCCAAAACGATGAGCATTGGTACCAAATATACCTCTTCTGTGTGAGACATGATGGACCGAGAAATATAAATCCATTCATGTGTTTAGTCAGAACTTTGAGAAAATATTTGACTTTCTTCAGAAGAGCACTGCTGGTGAAACCAGACAAAATGCACATATATTACTCAGTGCTTGCTCTTCATGCACGTTTCTTATTTTTCTCTTCATTATTGCAAATTACTCATCAGTTCTTGAGCCTGTTGCCCAGATGTTTCAGTCTGTTCAACTTGATATAGTAGAGGCTCAACAACACATCAACAGACTCATTGAAATATTCAAGGAGCACTGTAACCATGCTGAAGAACACTTTAGGAATGACATTCTCAGTAAGGCAAGATCACTAACAGATAAATTTAGTATTGAGTTGGTGTTGCCAAGGATTTGCAGTCGACACACCGAGCAAACACAGTAGGCGTGGATTTTGACAGTTATTACAGAACAAGTATTTCTATTCCCTATCTTGACTCATTAGTTTCTTCACTGACGTCTCGCTTTTCCACCATTAACACTGCTCAGTTCAACTTATTTTATCTGCATCTTAAAATGATGCAAAACCTACAACGTGAAGAATTCTGAAAACAAATTGCCGTCAGTAATGAACTATATCATATTGCTACTATATCTGAATGATCGATTCTTGTCTGATGCATTGACTTTGAAGTTATAAGACAACCTAAAGAATCCAATGGGCTACTACTACCTTTGTAGTCAATATCTTGCAGATCTTCTATCAATGATGTTACTGAACAAAAGCAAACAAAAAAGTGTCAGGTATGGGTTAAAAAAAAAAAAAAAACATTTTCTGATGTGTTTCAGCTACACCAATAATTAACACATGCATCATGCTAACCTGGACAACAACAAAAAATAAATACATAAAACTAGTTGATTTTTGCTTGTGTACATGTTTATGCAAAGAAAACTTAATACTGCAGTAAGCACCATTGTACCTCTCAACTGAACAGATTTTCACAGAATGTCCAGATTTTTGCCTCAAATTTTTTGTGTTCTTCCTAAAATCTGTACTTTTCTGGCAAATAGCTGAGGACTGAAGTCATTAAATAATGATAAACATTTGAGTTGGAGTCCACATCCTTCAGAAATTTCATGGTAATGCAAAACCTATTATTCTATCAACTTTCTAAGTTTGTAAGAACAATATCTAAAATCTGTCCCTAGTTCTTCCCCCATCATTTTAGGCTTTGTCCAGATTTTTTGCTCTAAGAGGTTGAGACTGAGGTATGAATTATGGATAGGAATATATGTTTTATGCACAGTCTTCACAGTTTCCCTTAAAATGTCAATGAACCTCACATGAACTTGTTTATATTCTCCTGCTTTGACAATATGGCTAGTGTTTTTTTAGTTTTTCCTTTCTTGTCTTATATTTAGTACATCTTCAACATTATCTCTACTAAACATACTGTATGAACAATCATATGTTACTACCTACTATACTTTTAATTGTATGTCTAAACCAGGGGTGGGCAAACTGTTTGATTCGTGGGCCACATTGAGTTCTAACATGTGACAAAGGGGCCGGAACAGGAGCAGATAGATGGCATGCTTTGAAAACATCACCTCATTGGGGGAAAAATACACATCTTGGGATATGGAGAAAACATGCGCTTTAATTTCCAATGAAAATGAAGAAAAGCATTACAATAAAATCTCTGACTTCGAAATGAGTCTTTAAACACTGAAAATCAAATAAATGACCATTTTATTTTAAAGCACTGAAAGTTCTGTTATCCTTCAGGATATCACCATCACTCTCCTCCTGACTGTCTTTTTTTTCAAAAACGGTAGGAGATGCAGATGTACTTGTCCTGTTCCTTTTATTCAATTTGTTATTTTGAATGAAAGCATAAAACTGGCCTTGGTACTTGACTCTTGAATGGCAGTTTGACGGTGAAAAAAAACTTTGCTGAGCCTTCAAATTAGCTGCCACCTTCTCAGCAGCAGCTTTCCCGTTCTTTTGTTGAGAGCTTGCTAGCATAATTAGCGTGCTTTGTGGCAAAGTGACGGCTAATATTATACTCTTTAAAAACCGCCACAATTTCTTCGCATATCAGGCAAACAGCAGATGATCGGTGTTCAGTGAAAAAATATTTAGTTGTCCACTCCTTATTGAACACTCGACATTCTCTGTCCACTTTCCTTTTCTTGGGTCCGCTCATCTTCATAGAGGGGCGGTGGGTCAAAGGGTAAAGTGCAAACGTGGAGTAATAGGCCTACGCTTCACCTCAACAAAGCCAATATGTCTAGAGTGCGCCATCTAGTGAGGAAACATCAGAATTGCAGGGGAAATAAAACATTAACAAGGTTAATTTATTAAATTTTTTCAAGTTTGGCGGGCCGAATCAAAACATTTAACGGGCCGCATGTGGCCCCCGGGCCGTAGTTTGCCCATGCCTGGTCTAAACCATTATGCTTATGTAAATATCTTATGCAATCATATATCTGCTATATTTTATAACTGTGTAAACCACAATGCTCACATAAATATCTTATGTATAGTATGTTAGCAATTGTTCTGGAGCTTTTCTCCCTGGGCCTCTGCTGAAAATGGACAGCTTTGTCCAGTCAGACCTCCTCGATAAACAAATGTAAAATAAAAAAACAAATCTGACCTTTATGTGGATTAAAAAAAAAGAAAAGTACATCATGTAACAGAAACCAAACAATGGCTCTCTGAATTTACTATACTATTCTGTAACTGAATGCACATTACTTAATGTTAACTGATAAAACAATTAAATAAAAATACAGTATGACAGGGGAAGAAGAAGAATGCTTTATGATTTGTAAACTGCTCATAACTTGTCACAATCCTTGAAGGGTATAAAACACCTCTTTCTAACCTTTAGAGTCTGGAAAAAAGATTTTCTCGATAAGCAGCAATAAAGACTCCAGCATATAATAAAATGCATACACACCAGAACATAACAGTTAAACATACTGTGCATGTCTCTCTGCATATCTGTAAATTAGTAAGCCATGTCTTTTTAAACCTGTAGTAAATGTTATGTTCTCCGTGATAACGTTATATATGTAGTTCTTTGCATACTCTCACCTTAGTAAACATCCTGTAGTGACAAGAACACTGTCTCTTTGGGAGTTACTTTGCAATATGCTTAAATCAAAACTACTTGCAGAAGACAATGTTAATCCATCCTGAATGCAACCAATACAACACTTTATTAAAATATCTATTAATCTACTAAGAAAACAGACTTCTGCCTCAAAGTAAGAAGTAATTAAAAACAGTTAATAACAACAACAACAACTCCCCCTCTTTGGTCTGACATCCTGTGATTTGTAATGCTAGCTACTCTCCAAAAAAATATTTGTTTGGGACTTCCTTATCAATTAAGGTAGATCACCAGCAAAAATCAGCACTCCTTGAAGATGCGACATCAATGCAAACAGCACAACATAATTCTCCTGATAAGTACTGCAAAATATTCTATTTGCCATTTCCTATTTTACCATCTGCATATGGGCAGAAGCTGGAACACAGAGGTGAAGCAATCAATACCTTTATTTGGCCAAGATGGGTTTTACAATGCACCTACTGGAACTTCACCTTCAACAGGGTCAGGCAGCAACTACTAAATAAACAAAACCCTATGTTTAATAAAATAAACAGATCTAACATCACCACATTTCATATTTTGAAAGTTTACTATTACAAATACTAACCCATCTCTAAACTTGAGTACAGCGTGGTATTCTAAGAAAATAAAATCTAAAATTTGTCACATCAGGACAAAGTCCAATAAAAAGTGTTCCAAATTTCAAACCAAATTATTTATATGTAGCACAATTGAAGTTACAGACACTCCCAATCCCACAGTGTCTGAAAACTTTTAAACTTAGGGTGCATACATACTTTAAATAAAAATACTAATAACTACATGTAAACATTTGAAATATGCACAGATAGAAAACAGTAGCACAACTCAATCTGGTGCAGGCTTGTATTTCAGCAGACCGCAAAAAGTTCAGGTGTACATCATAACACTCCAGCTGGAACTAATTGTTAATAGTTGTTGTGGTACAGCTCTCTAACAAGGGGCACAGGAGCAGAGCAGAAGTACTACATACTACTACAGAAATAATGGGTGACGTCTGACAGGCCAAAATTAATTCAGACAGCAGTTATACCTTTGGTAAGGCCACCTCCAGGCAGACAATAGTTGACATGGATGCAGATGCCACTCTGTCCCTAATGGGTGATAACAGCCCCATAAAAAAAAGTAAAACGGACAGTATCGTTCTCTCAGAACATGCAACACAAATGTGCAACAGGCAACTAGGACACACAACTCTGTTCTAGTTTCAATTGTTAAAACATATACAAGGCTCCAGAGAGCACCCCTGCATTACCAGGCTAATTCATACCACAACCTTTGTCCACCTAACCTGGACCGAAACACTAAAGGTGGAGGTGTGTCCATATTCATTAAGGATATCCACACCTCCAGGCAAGTTGCTCAGCATAATGCATCCGAGATTATCCAAGTGCAGCTAACTTTGGGCAAGGCCGCAATCCAAATTGTAGCTTGCTACAGATCCCCCACCATGCCCCAGCATTCCCACTCCTCATTTCTTGATACACTGGAAAATATTAGGGCACAACATAACACCCTAATAATGGGCGATTTCAACTACCCCACCATTAACTGGGAAAACTACCCATGTACCAACTTATTTTGCTCAACGTTTTCTGGAATTCATAAATTCCAACGCCTTGGATCAAATTATCCACACCCCCACTAGGGGCAGCAATATCCTAGACCTGGTCATTACAAACATGGGCAACCGGTGTTCCACACCATAGGTCAGTTCATCATTGGTCAGATCCGACCACAAGCTAATCACCCTAGACATCCACATCCCACCCCCACCCCCTACTAGGTAAACCACCATAAAAGATTTCTCCAAAGCCAACTTCTCTCTTCTTAAGACAGAAGTGGCAAACTTTCACGGCACCCATGCAGACAGACAATAGAGGTACGACTGCTGAATCTTACACAAATGCACTTTGTAAGCACTGACACGAGTGCATGGATCATGCAATTCCTAACAGAACCAAGATGCTATCCTCCAAAAAAGGAAGCCAATATGGTGGTGACCTGCCATAAACAAACTCTACAACAGAAGAAAGAAACTGTTGCAAAAAAGAGTAAACTCCCTGGTCAGCCTCAGGAAAAAGCTGAGATCCCTCATCAAATCCTCCAAAGCTCATTACGAAAACAAAATCGCCACTGATTCTAAAGACAGCCACAAAGCATTCTATAGCTATGTCAAGAATCTCAATGGCAACACTCAGATCTGCTCTGAGTTACAGCACAATGACACTATATGTACAGAACCAACTGATATTGACAATATCCTGGAAGATAGGTTCAGTGCTAACTTTACTCCCCTCTCACCCCCTAAAGGGCCCATCTCTATACCGGAAGAATGCAAAGTTCCTGTAATCATGGCTACACAGGTAAAAACCACACTCTCCAAAGCCAAGAACACAGCATCCATGGGACCTGACAACATCCCAGGCTGCGTTCTACATAAACTACAGAACAAACTGGCACCCCACCCAAGTACCATGTTCAATCATAGCCTTACCTCAGGCTTTGTGCCCACTGAATGGCACACAGTGACAGTCATCTCACTCCACAAAGGGGGAGCCACCATGGACCTCAGGAACTACCGCCCCATTAGCCTGATGAGCCTGGTCTGCAAGGCTATGGAATGTATCATCACAAAACTTATTAGCAATGACATTGGTAATCTCCAAACTCTGGACACCACTGAGTTTGGGTTTGTAAAAGGTAGATCATGTCTCCTAAACCTGATAGACTTCTTTGAAGCAGTTACCAAAGCTGTAGATGAGGGTAAGGTGGTCCACACAGCCTATCTAGATCTCACCATCTCCTACTCCACAACTAATATAACTACATCAGATGTTGCCAAACCTGGGGTGTACGTTATAAACTGAAGCCCATTTGGTGTAGCTTTGATAGAATGGTCCAAGACTGACTGAATTAATATCAAAGTACTGTGCAAATACATTGACCATCTGCTCACATGATCTAATGAGTGGAGAAATATGCTTTGACAAAAGCAATAGAATTTACATGCTCAGCAAGTGGCAATTGACAACAATATACACTACAGACATTAAACAATGAAATACTGAATAACAAAGGTAGGCAAAGGGGGAGGTGAAAAAGAAGAAGCAGCAGCAAAAAGAGAGGGAAGAGTAAGCAAGAGGAGGAAAAAAATTCAAGCAGGAAGCCAAAAGAGTGGAAGGTAAAGGTTAACAACTGCAGATGCCTTTGGAATAAAATGAGAATCCTGCAGACACTGGCAGATTAAGAGCGAGAGGGCAGCAGCTGCCAAGACTAGCCAGATGCCGGGCTGAATCTAGAAGTGCACAGGCCTCAGGCACAGCGCACATTTACATTTGTATTATGCAGGTACCTAGGTCATTAAAACTGAGAGGAGTATTCTATTAGAGACCTTAGAGTGAGAAATAAATAAGCTATATTTAGCACAGGAGCCCAGGACAAAAACAGAAAGAACAAAACACACTTGTCCTGCTTTTATTGAAGACAACACTTTTTTTGTTCTTTACAATAAAAATCCCTGGTGCCTTGGTTCACTAGTCTTCTTGGGAATAAAACTCACAATCACTACAACCCATATAAATAGTTAACATAATTAATTAAATCAATTTATTTCATATTCTTAAAGTAATAGTACTCAAATTATATAAAACAACTCCAATTTACTTTTACATTTAAACCATAAGGTTTATAAGTCCTATATTTTAAAATAAAATAACTTTCTTACTTCAATACCTAAGTTTTAATGTTACATTCATTATTCTGGATGTTGTAAAAGTACAAAGAACTTTAAATTATTCACATTATGTTTACAGTCTTATATCCATTTTACCACCAAGTTATTTATGCAACCTCAATGGATAGCATTCGATAGCATATATATATATATATATATATATATATATATATATATATATATATATATATATAGCATTCATAGGTTTCGATAACATATGCACCTGGCTCCTGACAGAAGCTACAAATTCCAACCAAAAAAGTCTGTGACATTTGACACCACAAAGAGATTAGCTAACAGCCATTCTATATCCATATTTAATCCCTTGGAAACCCTTATTCATACTAACATGTGGCATCGGCATGAGTGACACACTTACCTTTCACTTATTCATTCATGTGCACAGTCCAAACGTCCTCGAATTCAAATCTCCAGTAGGCGCGAAAGAAAATGATGTAAACCCTTAGTCGCAAACAGACACAGAAGACGAAAACAGGTTGCAAACACCTGTTGCGTCTGTGCGACTGCACGGGATGCAAAGGGCGTTCTTAAAGAGGAACGCCCTTTAAAAAAAAAACTTTTTTTTTATTTAAATTAATTTCTCGGCTAGCCGGTTCCAGGGGGGTGCAAGTGCACCCCCTTGCACTTGCCTGCGGGCGCCCTTGCTGCCGTGACAAATAGGAACAAAGACCAGGATATAAACCAATTTGCTCTTCCCCCGTTCTGAAGGAAGGTATGGGCCTCCTCGAAATTGAATACATGTATAGATCTGCAATTGTAGGACTGCATACATATCTACTGACCTCATAAGATGCAAACATGGTGAAAGTTTTAAAACATGAGAAGAGCCAAGTCTAAGCCGACTCCCCTGCTTAGGTTAACAGAAGCATGTTGGTGTCAAGCAGGAATGGAAATCGGACAAGAAGTCTAGTGTAGAGAAAAATCAGGTAGCAACTGATTATGCCAAAAAAAAAACAAGACAGAGAATATAAGGAGAAGGATCAGATGAAAATGCAAGAATATAGTTGCAAGTACAGAAAACTTCTGGAACAACCTCATGTCGATCAAGTCTGATGCAGGAATGGTTAAGGAGAGCTGAATTTAAACCAAAAGACAAAAGGTTAATATTGGTGGCCCAGGACAGGGGACTGTGTACACATTGGCTTACAAAGTCCATTGAACATGTTGGAAAAACAGACAAATGCAGGTTTTGTAAAACAGAATTGGAAGCAGTTGCACATCTTGTTGCTGAATGTGATTGCTGGATATGATACACTAATGGCAGAGGGCCTGTATACTGATACACATAATGTGGCAAGACTGTTTGCATTGGGGATTATGCAGACATTACAATGTTGCAGTAGCTGAGAAGCATTGGAAACATGGGCCATAAAGTATTATAGAAAATTATGTTTATATCACATGGGATTACCCATTTCCAACAGTTAAAAAAATAGATGCAAGAAAACCATATACAGTAATCCATAAAAGAAAACAAAGTACCAGTGATCATACACCCAGTGATTATAGTACCATGCGTACAAAGTCATAAAGCACCAGGATTTGCAGGCAGAAATAAGGCCAATGTAGGAGGATACCCAGACAGTTCCAATAGTAATAGGAGCAATAAGTATTTATTTATTTAGTTTGTTTACTGGGTAATGTCTGATTTGGCATGAGGCCCATTTTCAGCAGAGGCCCTGGGAGAAAATCTCCATACATACAAATAATTTACAGTCATATTTAGATATGCTACCGATACATGTAATGCCATTTGAATTACCGAAGGAGTCATTTGTGGACACATTGCAGGTCCTGCGAAGAGCACTTTTGGTTAACATCAAAGACTGAATCATACTTCGACTTAGGAATGGGGCCCTTTCCCATCATGATATTAGAAATCCAAAAGATTTGAAGAAATTATGTGCCAAATGGAGCAAGATGTAGAATTCCAGTGGCAAACCAGTTAAGGGCCACAGGCACAGAGTTATACTTGGTCACCCGTAGTTAGTGGTACAAAATTTGTACATTTCCATTTTTTTTAATCATTCATGCAGCCTAAAGTCTGAGATAAACTTTTCAAAAACATAAATAAGAGAATTTGAGCTGTCTTGATAAGTTTTAGATCTCTACCAATTCTCCAGTGGATGTGATAAAGAAAGGTAGCTTGAAACTGAACTGGACCAGGTGATAATTAGACCATGACACTGGTTCTGTCTTCGCTTGGAGTTATGTAAGTAAACTTCCCATAACAGATGTTGTAGTAGATCACTGTTACAGTAGCCTAAGCTATATGGGTTGTACCGCTGTGGACTGGACAGCTTCACCACGCTAAAAAGCTCCTTGCATTCCATACAACATGTTTACCATAACAGTAGATGTTTTAATAATCCAGCATTACAGCAGCTTCCTCTCTATCCAGACCCCTTCTCCTGTTTATTCTTTTTGGTAATGCCAGGGTATGACCATTTTCACCCTTTTGTATGTAGTTTACTATCTGTTTGTTTCGTAACATTTTCTTTCAGGGCTGTTGCCTTTCTCCTAGCCAAAAAATGCTCTGAAGCTTTATGTGCTCCAGTTGTCCTTTTATGGAGCTCTGCTTGAGCTTCTAACTGTTGGAGTAAATGAACGGCACCCTTTAGCTTTGTGAAGCTGGCTGGTCCTAAGAGGCAGGACCTATATAGCTTAGGTTACAGCAACAGAGATCTGCATGTTGAACATCACATGATCTAGTGAGTGGCAGAGGTAACAGCCTGTGTTTATCCAATCCTTTTCATAGTACCAGCACAGTCTGTAGCAAGAACTGTAGAATCACAAGTGTGGTTGTTTAAAAAAAAAATAGTAAGTAGAATAAGTAGGGTATTGAGGGAGGGAGGAAGAGAGGCAGTCATGTTCAGAGGTGAGGAAAAAGCTAGGAAAGGAAATTACAGGAGAGAGCGGGATAGAAATATGTAAAGCTCTTATGATGGCCACAAAATATAGGAAATCTATAATATTTGCATGAACATGCCTGCATAAATATTTCTACACACCAGATAGATTGAGTAAAATGTTTTCTGAAGTGAAGAGGATTTAGTGAAGATGAGAACAAAAACAAACAGAAATTTGAATTGCATTTTTGGGCATGTGGAAGCTAGTGAACTGTAGATGGGATTGGAATTAATTTGAAAAATATTAGTGAATGAGTGACAATTGAACAAGATTAATTTCTGTCCAAGGTGGGTGGATGTGCCACAAGAATGAATGCATGTAAAACATTTATAACTTGGGGACAATAAGGAATTGGAATCAATCCATGCGGTAAGTATTGGGGAGATGACGAAGTTAGTGAAGGAAGCATAGGAGTTGGAGTGAGAAAATACTGAAGTCCCGACCAAGTAAACTACATGAAAGATGGGAACATTGGAATGCAAAAATAATGATTAGGAATATAATAACTACGCATACGAAAGAGCATTATTGAAAGGATTGAGGGTTCAAGAAAAGAATCTGGGAAAACCATTAAGCATGAAAGGTCAGGGCACAGAGTATTAGGTAGTAGTACTGTATTAGGCTGCATGAATGATAAAAAATTCTTACATTTCCATATTTTAAGCTTCTGCTAGGAGGTTGAGCCTGATGTTTAAATTTTATATAGCTAGGGACACAGTAGCAATTAAGAACATGAAAAACAAACACACCAAACACCAAGAAAGTTTAGTGCACCATGCTGGAAGACTGCATAGAGGTATGTAAAATATGATGTTAAAATAAACAGCAGTGGAAAAGTCCTACATTTAATGGTTGTATATGATTTGTTGGACCCCGTATAAATATTTATACCTTCTTATGACAGAATGCATGTTTGCTTTTCTCCTTGTCAGTCTTGGTCAGTAATAATTTATTTTTGATCCCTCCAGCATTGATGCCTTAGTTTCTGAAATTCATTATGATGTAAGATTTTTCTCGTTATTCTACTATACAATTTAATTTTTTAGCTACTTGAACCTTCCTCCTTTCTCAGTAGCCAAACTCCTATTTTTTTTTTTTAGAAGTTCCTGAAATTGTTAATTTTGCTTCTGACCAGTTAAATACTCTATTGCTGGACATTTCTGTTAAATTTAATATAGTAACATCTGCCTTCAAAGCTTAGATTTCAAGTTACTTAATAACGCCTGCAGCAAGCAGCGTACTTTAGAGGAAAGCAACATCGGACGTAACATTTAAACTTCAGAAAAACTTCAGCTAGATTCTTTTTCATTTGAAAGGATAGAAATAATTAATTGCAAAATAAACCAGTTTTAACATAATACTTGACTGAATTGGCTTGATTTGTTTCCTGATTAAATGTTTTCAGAGTCTGCTCAAAGTCATCCATTTTATTTAGCTAAATTTATTAAAACTGCTAAACCCTAGTAACTGCATTCCACTCAAATCTTCTCAAAGCCAGATTTCTAACATCCAAGGTATTTTGAAGGCTATCACTGATTTTTTTTGTTGGCCTTTTCTCATGATGATGATTCTGTTTCTTCACTACACTCAGGACTACTTCTGACATGTTTAATATGAAACAAAATGCTTGAAGTGTAGGTCTTGTTTGAATGAATTATCACAGTAGGTGATATCCTTAGTCTGCTTTCAAAACTGGAACAATAAATATGCTGGCCTTGATGGCTGTACAGTTGTTTAACATTTAATAACATTTTAGCAGTCATTTCATGATCTTGGAATTTGACTATCCATATCTTAATCGCGCATCTTGTTTAGATTTACAATCGTGATCCTATAAACTGCCACACAGTTTTTCTAGTTAATTATAATAAAGCCTGTTTAGATTCGCAAAAATGATTTGTGCCCTGTAAGCATAAGAGAGAGTGTTAGTAAAACGGATAAACGAATGAAGGTGCAAGAAAAGAATCTGGCAAGACCATTAAACAGGAAAGGTCGGGCCACAGAGGAAAGTATTTTGTATTAGGTTGCATGAATGATTAAAAAAAAGGAAATATAAGAATTTTGTAACCTGTGCTAGGAGGTTGAGCATGATGTTTAAGTTCTATTTAGATAAGGACACGATAACAGGAATGTGAAAAAGAAACTTTTTTTGTTGTTCTGTTTAATTGTAATATAAACATTTTTCTAACAGTCTTAATGGCATAATTGATTTAACTAGTTGGTTAATTTTCCCTTTCAAGTCTGTTTTCTTGTAAGTGAGGCAGACTGATGATCTGTCGTTAACCCTACCTGATGTTAATGATTCAGCCATTAAACTGATTAGTCAAACGAATGGGCAAATAATCTCTCTTGCTGTTCATTTGCATAGCCATCGGTTTTGATCAGGTTTCCAGTTTTTTTTTTTTTCTCTTGTTCAATGTAGTGGAAAAAGTGAGGAGGAGATTTATACAGTATATTCATTTTTAGGTGGTGCAGCTGTTAGCATTGCCGCCTCACAGCAAATGGTTCTCCGGTTAGATCCTCTGCTGGGGTGCCTTCTGTGTGGAGTCTGCATGTCCTCCCTATGGTCGTGTGGGTTTCCTCCCACATCGCAAAGACATGCTGTAGGTGGATTGGGCACTCTAAATTGGCCCTAGGCATGAGTGTGACTTCTGGTGAAGGTTGGGCGCCGGGCTGGCAACTCGACACCGTAAAACTCCACTGCCAATCATGAGCGGACAGGTGATCCGCTGTGGGTGACCCCTAACCGGAAAAAGCCAAAAGAAGAAGACGATTGTAATTATTTTACATTTCTTTTAATTAATAAACATTTTTCTGTTTTAGTACAATATGGAATAGGACAGGGCTACACTATCTCACTTTTATGTAATAGTCTTACTAACTGGATCTTATTTAATTACCCCAAGTTATTTAATTATTTTATTGGGTTTATTGCTATTGCAGACAATGACCTACTTTATACTATTTCTCCTTGATCTTTTTCTTCAGCATATTTTGTTTGAGGTAAAAGGGTTTTCAGTAGTTTGTAATTATAAGCTTGATCTGGCAACTTTTAGCTATTTGCCTTAAATAATAATTGCTATTACACAATAAGTTTTGATATTCCCCCTGTTAGCTTAGTTGTATCCTTCGAGTGTTTAGACACAACTTTTTCGGAAGAGATTAGTTTAATAATTTTAATGAAGATAGTTTGCATTGGTCATGGAAAGTTATCCAAAACTTGTTTTAATGTAAGAAAGATTTTAAAAGGTTGCTGATTTTTTGCTTTTCTTTCTTATGAAAGATAGATGTTTAAGATGACCTTCTTCCATAGTTTTTCTTTCATTGTAATTCAGTGATTCTTTGTGTTTCTAAATCTTTGTTCAGTAGATTACATTTTGATGTATCTGAAGTTCTTTTGTACCCTGAGGGGATCAGCGTTTTTTTTTTTTTTTTTTTTTTTTATGACCAGCTTTTTTCCTGCTTTCTTACTCTGTGTCTTGAGCCCATTTTGTTGACTCACCACTGGGGAGTCCTTAGCATGATGACAGAAGTTGTATTCATGCAACCATGGAGATGTGGGTGTATGGTCATTTCTGTTAGGATGTAACCATCCCCTAGTGGCTGATAGTATTTGCAGTATTTGCATCACTGTTCCCTCCCCTTGTGTGTGCATGTTCCAACAAACAAGTTAATGAGAGCCTCTGTGACTGGCTTCATAGAGCTCCACGTGCAAGCCACCAATTGTAACAGGTGAAGAACTGACGAGTCACTTTAGACGCTCGCTGCCACCCTTCCCAGCCTTGCTTTTCCAGCAATCAAGCCTCTGTTTGAAACGAGGTTTATTTTATTTATTTATTTTACATTTGTTGACTGGGTATGCCCGACTGAGCTGAAGAGCCCTTTTTCAATGGAGGCCCGGGGAGAAGAGCTCCATATATTAGACAATTATACATAATAAAAACAATTAAAGGAGAACCTCACCCATAGAGTCAAAAAACATGTTTATTTCATCATGGTTTGGTGTTTCCTGTATTTTAACACCACTCTGGGACCATTTACAGATTTTTAAATATTTTTATACGTAATTTCTGAGTCTGACCACATGGGGTCTGGCATCTTGAAATAATTGATTGTTTGTCCCATAATGCAGTGCTTGGCTGTAAACAATTATGTCCTTTATGCCTGTTTCTTCTGAAGCTCCTGTCACTGCATTGATTTTACATACATACACTGCTGTCTTTCAGTCAGTTAGTTTTAAGTAACATTTCATGCCATTCAGTGACTACTTGATGCACAAACAGTGCAAATGCCACAGAACAGATTTTAAAGTGCTTTTTGTTGCTGCTGCTTTTTAGAATGGCCAAACTGCAGTGTTTTGTGAAGCCTTAAGTGTAGCACTTTGACTCCACTCCCATCCCCCTTCACACCTAACTTCCCTAGCTGTCAGAGTGCTAAGGGTAATTTGAGCTGTTACCACCTGTGATTGACAGCCCACAGCAGGAGACTTGACTCATGTACTGTTTCCTTGTTCTAGCCTTTGCTTTCTGTATGGGTAGGGAAAGGACCAGGCAGCTGTGACACCACAGCATGGAAGGTCATAGAAATATCAGTTTGGGGAAGGAATTGGCCAGAAAACTACCTGTATTCATTGAAGAATTGGAGACTGCAGCAAGCTTTATCAGGGCAGGACAAAAGTTTTTTGAAAGTGAACAGTAAGGTACTATTCTAGTGGAGAAAAACAGTAAATTTTAAAATATTTCAAATGCTCTGTTGTTTATTCATAGCAGGGACAGTAAATAGGGAGAAAAAGGACAGAGAAGTTGAGCATTTAATAAGAGAATCCCATTGTTGTCCTTTAATAAAAAGGTAATACATAGTTCATACAATACAATAACAAGGGAAGTAAATATTGTGGGAAGAAATAGTCAGGGAATTGTTATGGCTAGGCTTGTATAGGCCCTAGGGCCGATGGCCTAGTATCAACCTGTGAACAAAAAATTGTCAGAAATGTGTTCAGTGAGAATAGGAAATACGAACTTAGGACATTACTTAGTGTAAGAAAGATCATATTAAAACATCTACAAATCTACAAGAAAATTTATAGGAATGTAAAGGTCCAGAAGGTTGTCTGAATTTTAGTCAGAGCTACTCAGCCACACTTCTGTTTGTGACTAACTTTGCCTCCCTAATCGTAACTGTGGATTAAAAATTTGTAAATTTTAGATTTATTGCCTAATTGCTAGAGTTTTGAATTTATTGACATTTCTGCTTTTCCTTCAGATTCATATTCATAGATTCTTCTAGATACATTTAATGGACTGGGTATCTAAAATATTGTTTGATTTCTTTATTTTTGCCATATATTCCTAATAATTTATTAGTTAATTTATTAGAAATGTTCATTTTTATGTATTGATGTTTAGGATTTTCTATGTATAGAGAACATGTTGGATATTTATAAATTAAATCTGCCTATTTGTAATCCTAACACAACACAACTATTCATAGTAACTTTCCTCTTCTGCATTCGTCAAACTTGCACTTTTTTTCAGTATTCCTTTTTTTTTCCACATTTTTTTGTGCTTAGATAGGAGCATTGGGTCTTTCAAAAAGAAACATGTCTAAACTTTGTTTTTCTTTGAGGTGGTTGCATTAGATACATTTTCTTATGCTTTGGAATAGTTATACTGCAAATTCAAAGCTAAATTGGCAATAGATATTAAAACGATCACCAAAGACAGTTGAATTGTCTATTTTTTCACAGTTCATAATTTTGAATTATCACAGCTAATAAATAGATGAGCATTATTCAACAGTGAATAAAGTTATTTTGATGGTTTGTTTTAACCAGTTCAACATTAGCTTCTTTTTTACATCTTTTAATGATTCTTTTTAATTTTATAGTCACAAAGTATCTGACAATACTGTGTGTTCTTGGGGATGTTGGTTTGTGTTTGCCTTATGATCCTGTTTAATGGACAGCCTTATCAGTACATTTACATTGGCCTCGCATCTTGTTCCGTGGCATGAGGGGATCCACTTTGCAGGCATGCACATTAAAAACAACTTCTGTGTCTTCTGTTATATAACCAGAATGTGGAATAATCTTTATTGATTATTTTCATTCTTTGAATGTTGGTAAATATTCCTAAGAACGTTGACGAGTGCATATATGTTTAAAATTTAGTTTAATCATTAACTAAACATTTTGCTGTTACTAAACTAAGTTTTATCCACAGTAATTTTTAAAATTAGTGTTTTCGTATTGGTAGTCTCTACTATTTTTTTACATTTGTGTCATTACTAAGTTAATTTTGTTTCTTTTTTTAATTAATTGATAACAAATATTTAAAAGTGCAACATAGACTGTGTGGTGTTGTATCATTAAACCTAAAATTATATGGATAAGTGTAAATGGTTTTTGGTCCTTTTAAATGTTATCATATGGATAAATGTAAATGGTTTTGGTCCTTTTGAATGTTATTATACGGATAAATGTAAATGGTTTGGGTCCTTTGGAATTTTGTTATCGTATAGTTAAGTGTGAATAGGTTTGGTCCTTTTGAATGTTATTGTATGGATAAATGTAAATGGTTTTGGTCCTTTTGTTATTGTTGTCATACAATTTTCAAACTTATTGGGAGCAGTAGGAGCCCAAAGGGCATGAATGTAAATTTAAAAAGTGTGATCCTCTGCCTTGAACTTAGGTAATCTCCTGTGATCATTGCATTCTAGAATATGCAGGTAGGTGCCTCTGAAGTCCAGAGTGACAATGAATACTCTGGGCATCATTGGTGGGAGGAGGGAGTGCAGACTGAGCATTTTGAATATGAATACTTTTAGAAGGAGGTTGAGTTTGGAGAATAATTGTAGACCTAGCCATAAGTCCATCTCTCTCATAGGTTCATAGGTGTGTACTAGACTAATGGCCCTGGGGCCTTTACAAGCCTAGCCAATAGAAATGCCTTGGCATTGTGTCATCCGTCGTTAGTTCCCAGTGCCTCTGTCAAGTAGAGCCACTGGAGTGATCCCCGGGGTGAACTTTCTATTTCCCACCCACTCATCAAGATTTCTCTTGAAGAGGGCTAGTGAGGTGCTCTGCTTGACATGTATGGGAAGTCTATTCCATAGCATGGGCAGTCTCTGGGTTATGAACCTGTCCCTCCAGCATGTTCTGTTGTTTGTGATAATGAGGTTGAGGTCCCTGGAGTGTGTGGTGCAGAGGGATTGGGATTTCTTTTAGGTGTAGCATTTCTAACAGAGCTGGGTCAGACATGGCTTTGTAAGTCAAGCAGAGAACGCCTCTTAGTAGACGATAATAATGGAATCTGATTCTTTTTAAGGGGATATTTACAGCTTGACCATTTTTTATTTAATTTTTGTTATTAAAGGCCATTTACTATAGGGGTCCTACTGTGTTTTAAGTTACCACCATCTAAGGAAAGGTGTTTAATAGGCATGCATAGATGACATCAATGTAATGTCTGGCCCATGATTTTGGAGTTATGAATAATGGATATTTAATTAAAACAATGTAAACAGCCTTCTCTTGTAAGACAAGGTAGTATTATATGTGATTTGATGCAGCTGTAGTCCCCATAAATGGTACATTGGGCAAATGCTATAAAATGATTGCATCTAATCTTGTATATATTCTAAGTGTTGTGAACTGTAATATGTTTGAGTATTTCATCATGAAAATACTACTGATTCATAATGTTGGCATTAATGTATTTTTTTAAACAAGAAACATCTTTATTGAGTTATCACTTATGACATAGGCAGTCGTACATCTGTAAAATTAAAACAAACCATGTTGACATATTTTCAGTTGCAGACATTATATATTACTTATCTCTAGAGTCATTGTCAGTCAAACATTGCATAGTTCATTCAATTCCTGCCTTCCCTTACTTCATTCCTCCTCCAAAACATTACTCTGCATTTATTGTTCTCACAATTCCCATTTTTCTATGTAATTTGCTCATACCATTTTATAAAGATCCCTGTTCCAGTTCTTTTATGTCTGTTACTATATTCACTACTTCTAATAAAGTTGGTTTAGACTTGATTTCCATTTTCTAGTAATTGCTTTTCTGGCAGCCACCAAAATTAAACTCAGCAAGACCTTACTATGTCTAGGCAATTCCAAGTCTGTATCACAGCTCAAAAAAAAAAAAAATAATTTCCTTAGTTACACCAATTTGCTCACCCAGTATTTCTAAAGGTATATTCACAGTTACCTCGTTCTTCCCTGTCACACCTCCAACATTTGCAATTTACCTTAGGAAATATTCATCAAGCGACTGCTTGGAGTACAAAAGTATGTAAGCAAACACTTCCAAGCAAAGATTTTAAGTCTTCTAGACTTTGTTCCGTATTTGGGAACCATAAATATATCCTCTATTGTTGCTTTGTGAATTACTTATCCAGTCTCTCTACCCAGTCCTTTCTAACTTCCTCTGGTTGATCTCCTTTCTCCATTCCCGTGTTGGCTTAGTTCTTAGAATACTTTCTGCTACTTTTGAGTATAATATTCTGTATTGTTATTGTTATTTTCTGTAAGGATCTGCATTCAAAATCCCAGTCTTTCCTTGTTTCTTGAGCTCCCCCCTTGTTTCATCACCCTTTTCCACTTTGAATTATAGTTTTCTGCTTGAGCTCTGATTGGAAGCCTTAACTTTGTAGCTGTGAAATACTCATTCAAATCTGGTAATCCCAACCACTTTGTTCTGTTGGAAGGATCAGCTTATCCCATTTGACTCTTGCTCTTTTCCCCTCCCAGATAAAATCCTTCAGCTCTTTATTAATTTCTATCCGCTCCTTATTAATTGTTATCCACAACTTCTTCTATGTATAAAACTAAAGGGACTAAAAAATTTTCATTGCTTGTATGCTACATAGAAAAAGAAATGTAAATATGCTAATGCAAACCTTTTTTAGTAACAGGTTTATGAACCCTAGTTTGTTGGAAGAGTCAAATTTGTTTTGAAATGAGGGTTGTGGTGTATAAATCTTGAATGTAAGGTATGCTTTGGTTTGTTGGAATTAAGGAACTGTGTCTTTAAAAGCAAATTGGCACCAAGTACAGTGTTTGATTAATGCTGTTTAAGGTTGTCTGTTACACTGATATAAAGCTGCCAAACACAGTGGTATAAACTTAATTTTTCCCACCCACTGAAGTAAAGCACCGACTTATGGGAAGAAATAAAGGGAACATATTATGGTCTTGTTGGGTTGTTTTGAGTATAACTGCATAAGAAGGTGAAATAATCTCTTGTTTATGGCCTCCACTGACTTCCCATCCTCTTCTATTTTAATTTTTTTTTCTTTAAGTTTTCTTGAATCAGGAGGACTGAAAAGGAAGCTCTTGCTGACAGGAGCATTAAGTATTTGCTCTTATTTATTCAGAAAGACATACAAACATTAACTGGGCATGTGTGCTGGTCCAAAGACCCTTTTTGGGCATGACCACCTATCTCCCAACCCATAGATAGATCCTTAGTTGCATATCTGATTTTGGACCGGGATGCCACTTTCCCCTAGAAGCAGTATCTAGAATGTTATACCAGCACTTGATCACAGACTCACTTTCTGAACTGTGCGATTCAGCCTTGAAAATTTTATCTTTTGGATCTTGTCTTTAATTTTTGCAAATAGATTCTTGTTTTAGTATTTTGCTGTGATATAGTTCCATACGAGTCTGGCAGTTAATCACCCTAAAAGCAAGTGTGGCCAACATATAAAATTTTTTACTAGATCTATTAAGAATCCTACTTTCCTTTTTTTGTTAGGAAGATTGTTTGGGCTGTGTACCTGTTCAGACCCTTTGGCTGTATTCAGGGTCATGACTGTGGCTCTGACAGAGTTTTTTTTTTTTTTTGTGTAAGTACAAATATTGCCAGGATCGGTGCACCCTATCAAACCAGTCATGTTTCTTGAGTGCAGAGAGGGTTGCAAATTCATTTCTGAAGAAGCTGCTAAAAAGGCATCCTCAGATGTGTTGAAAACTTGAGAAGATTGCATTTCCTGTGATTCCCTTAAGCCTAGGAGATGTAGAATCCATGTCTTGTGTGTCTTATCTCTTGAGACTCCCAGTTAAAATGTGTTGTCATAAGGTTGAGAGTTTCACTAAAGGAACCACCCTACAGAGGAGAGACAGATTATCTATTTATGTATGTATGTATGTATTTTTTATAATCAGAGTTGTAACCATGAAGGAAAACTTGAGAAAAGTACAGACAAGGGTCTCTCCATTTTCTAAAGGGTAGTATTAGTCCCTAAAAAAAAATCCCCTTTTTTCTCTTAAAAGGGCTAGATGCTTGAAGTGGAAAGCTGAGAAGGTCATTGCTGTGAGCTCTGCAGTCATCTTAAAATCTTGCACATCTCAGCCTATGAGAGTGATTTGAGGCTTGTAACATTCATGAGGTGGGTGGCATATGTTGGTTGTATACGTATGTGCCTTCAGAGACCAATGGGGATTAGTGAGGCTTGTTACATGGCCCTTTTTGGGTGATCTGCTGTGATTCACCTTTCTCTGGTTTTGGCACATGTACACAGGTGGTCGGTATTCTTGAATCCTGTTTAGCTGATTGCACCACAGCTTATGTGCAGGGTTCGACCATTTCAATGATGGTGACTTCATCTTCTGGCCAACCAGAGCATTGCTACAGTGCCTGTGAGGGTGTGCTAACTGCTGCCTGCATGGCAGCTTCCAAAGGAGTCTGACATAAACTGCCACGTGGAGTAGATGCCAAACTTGGAGTCTGAAAAGCTGCACTGTTTGTGGTGCCTTTGGGGACTGTCTGGAATTATGAGTGATCTTCTGCTCTTTGGCATCCTTTTAAAGGGTCTGTCTACTTTGACATTGTTGTGATCCTCATTTCTGTGCAACCTTTTAAGGGTTATGAATTCCCCCATAGGTGCAGAAGGATACTTAACAACTTGATAGCCTGCAATAATGGCTCCAGTTTGGAAGACAGTGATCTGAGAAGGGTGGTATCTCGTCTTCTTCTCTAGATTTTGTATATAAAACCCAGTCGAATTTGGCAGTTGACCCCTTTTGTAGGACACACTCAAGCAAAATAAAAACTTTGAATATAAAACCATGTACATGATCTGGAGGCTACTGCTGCAGAAGCTTTTCAGTCCTGCATGAGGAATGTCTTAGGAGACAGTTTCTCTGAAAATCTTTCACCAGCAAATGAATGAGGAGTAAACGTACTACAAATGGAAATCTAGCAACGCAGATTTCCTCAACAGAGCTCATGTTTAGTCGATTCCTTTGAAAAAGAGCTCTGGGACTGAAAACAAATTCAGTGACTGAACATTCTCACCTAGATGTACATACACCTGCAGCAAAAAAGGTGTTACAGACCAACTTACCCTTTTTTCCAGGATCCAGCTATGTGCATCCCCATGTTGTAGAGAATTGGGTCTACTCTGTGACATTTGCCGAGCGTTCGAAGTTTGGCTAGCTGGGTGGACATCCACCTGTGGCTAATTTCCATCAGTGATGACTACTGCTGTAACAGTTAATAAAAAACATCTTGAAATTTATTGTAGAATAACCATGGTTATCAGTGACAGGAAAAATGTAAAATCATTTCAGATGTGTGCTGGCACGGATTTAGAAATTCAACTACTGAAAGTCATTGCACTGAAAGGGATTACCTGCAGAAAAGTAATAATTAGAGAGAGAGACAATCTTCAGGTAAGAAGTTATATTTAGGGATTAATGTTTAAAGCTGACAAAACAATAGTGTCCAGTCAGCTAGCTGAGAAAACAAGTGTTTGAGGATCATAATCTTGTAGTTTTGAAATATTCTACTGTAGGGACGCAGTCGGTCATTAGTCAACAGTTGATGGACTGGAGATTGAAAAAGCAGATTCCATACTTCAGCTGCATAGTAAAGCAATAGTTTGTACACAATTGGAATGCCCAATGCAGCTGCAAGACAGATGCATCAAATCTGAAGTTTTAGGAAGACAAGCACCACAAGTGTCACAGCCAGACCTGTTGTAATAAGAGAGACTGAAAACTGGGACAGTCTAGTGTTGCATCGACATACTTTTCATGTACATTTTTTGTGTGAAGCCTCACTGCAGCTAGAAGGGCCAGAAAAAGGTCAGGTGTTCAGTGCAAGCAGTCCTGTTTATTTCTCCGGATGTACTTACTATACTATTGAAGCCAGACTGACATATAAACTTCATAGACTTTGTATAATAAATAATAAAGACCAACTTTTGCATTTTTTTTAAAATGTTAAATGTGTACAAACTTTTGATTTTGATGTAACGTGTGCATGACATAGATAGCATATTGTTAAGGTTAATTTTATAGTAATATAGGTCACAGGTGTGTACTAGGTTAATGGCCCTGGAGCCTTTACAAGCCTATCCTATAGGATTACCCTGGCATCATGCCACCTGACCTTAGTTCCCAGTGCTTCTGTCAAGTAGAGACAATGGAGTCCTCCCCGGGGTGAATTTTCTATTTCCCATCCACTCATCAAGATTTCTCTTGAAGAGAGCCAGTGAGGTGCTCTGTTTGACATGTATGGGAAGTCTATTTCATAGCATGGACAGTCTCTTGGTTATGAACCTGTCCCTCTAGCATGTTCTGTTGATTGTGGTAATGAGGTTGAGGTCTCTGAGCATGTGGTGCGGAGGGATTGGGATTTCTTTAGATGTAGCATTTCTAACAGAGCTGGGTCAGACGTGGCTTTGTAAGTCAAGCAGGGATCGCCTCTAAGTAGGCAATATGAGACAGAGGATAGTGGAGTTTTTTTGAGTCTGTCCATATAGGGCAAGTGTTTAAGGCCTACGATCCTCTTTGTGAGGTACTTTTGCGGCCTCTCCAGTTATTGCAGGTGTCTAGTGAGGTACATGGCAAATGGGGCATTGTACTTGATGATTGGCCTAATGAGGGAAGAGTAGAGGGAGACAATGACCTCTTTCTTCCTGGATGCAAAACCCTTAGTAATGAGATGTGCCACATAGAAAGTCTTTATGACCACAGTGGCAATGTGGTGGTCAAAAGAGAGGTTGCTGTTAACCTGTGTTCAGTGGACTACCATTGATGTGGTAATTCATGGGAACCAGGTTTTTCCTCAAAGAGGATGATGACGCATTTTTTGGCATTGAGCTTAAGGCCATGGTTTTGACACCAGTCGTTGGTCTCAGTGAGGCCTTTCTGTAGGATGTCAACATCACTTGGGGAGTTAATAATAGCTCCCAACTTGCAATCGTCTGCGAACTTTGTCAGCCAGAGTCCCTCCATGTTGGCCTGGACTTCAGAGAAGTAGATAACAAACAGGAGAGGACCTAGGACCGAACCCTGTGGAACTCCACTCATGACTGGTTGGCAGTCTGACTTGGAGTCAGCTACTTTCACACTGTGGGTTCTATCTGTGAGCCAGTTTGCAACCCACATAGTGATGAAGCAAAGATCCAAAAGTAAAAAAGCCAGCACAAAGGTGTATCAGGTGTAACTTTTAATAAAAAGTTAACACATACAGACCAGTTTTGGCATACATAAAAAAAGCCCTCCTCAGTGTAACCAAACCAAAGACCCAGCACTCCTTATATACACAAACCCATGTATAACAAAGATCTTTCATTGGCTGTTCACAATTGCTCATTCAATCCATGGGGAATCAAACCCCCTAGTTTAATTATCCATCTTTTTTCTTTGTTATTAAGAATATTGTGCCAACCAATTTTATTAGTTCTGTCCCCCTTGATAATATCAATAACCATAAATCTAAATGATGCTGCAGGATGAACAACCACATGTTTATATAATGCATTGGTAAGCCTTTTTGATTTAATGTCACTCATGTGCTGACTGATCCTAAACTTCGCAGGCCTGGACATATGGCAAACATAAAAGGCCAAACATGTACAGGTGGCTAGGTATATGACCCAATCAGACGAACAGTTAGCAAATAATTTAATATCGTAAACATAACTAGTGTTACGACTACTGAAAGTTTTTGTCTGAGTCTAATACAGTGTGCACAATGGCCACAACTATAACAGCCCTGAAGGACATCCACCGATAAAGTAGATTGTTGAAGGGGGGCAACCATCCGGGCTGGCAGCTTATAGTGATTAAAATGAGATGCCAAAGACCTACCCTTCCTGAAACCAAAATGACATTTTTCCCCAATAAATGTCCTGATCCTCTCATCTGCTTGTAAGATGTTCCAATTCTGTTATACAACTTCACAAAAAACAGTAGTATTCCGAGAATCATTCTGTTAGGGGTTGATTCAGAAGTGGATTGTTCTTTATATCATAAGAGCTCCTGTCTATCCATACCACTCACCTCCCTACATGCCATTGTGATCACTCCAGATTTATATCCACGTTCCTTTGCCCCTATTTATGCCGATTTGTTTATGGCCTTTATAGAAGAACATCTTGTATATAATCCCTTACACAACCTTTATTTGCCAGAACTGGACATCTGGCGACATTACCTGGATGACTGTTGGCTTATATGGAGGGGGGTTTGGAGTATTTACAGGAATTTGTGGAATACCTTAATGGGAATAAATCGGGTATTGAGTTTACTTGCACACAAGATCTAAATCATATTACCTTTTTGGATGTTCTCATAACTAAAAACACCAATGGGTCTTTGGAGACACAGGTATTCTGCAAATTTCCTGAGTACAACTCCCTTCTCCATGCCAGCAGCTATCATCTGCCACATGTCATTCAGAATATTCCGAAGTCTCTTTTCATGAGAATAAAACGCATTTGCTCTGACAGGGATCAACATAATCATCACAAGAGGGATATGATTGGGAGAACGTGGATATAAATCTGGAGTGATCACAGTGGAATGTAGGGAGGTGAGAGGTATGGGATAGACGGGAGCTCTTACGATATAAAGAACAATCCACTTCTGAATCGACCCCTATCAGAATGATTACCACATATGGTCAGAATACTACTGTTTTTTGTGAAGTTGTACAACAGAATTGGAAGATCTTACAAGCAGATGAGAGGATCAGGACATTTATTGGGGACAAATGCTGTTTTGGTTTCAGGAGGGGTAGGTCTTTGGCATCTCATTTTAATCACTATAAGGTGCCAGCCCAGATGATTGCCCCCCCCCCCCCTTCAACAATCTACTTTATCAGGGGATGTCCTTCAGGGCTGTTATAGTTGTGGCCATTATGCACACTGTATTAGACTCAGTCAGACAAAAACTTTCAGTAGTCGTAACACTAGTTATGTTTACTACATTAAATTTTTTGCTAACTGTTCGTCTGATTGGGTCATATACCTAGCCACCTGTACATGTTTGGCCTTTTATGTGGGCCAGATGTCCAGGCCTGTGAAGTTTAGGATCAGTCAGCACAGGAGTGACATTAAATCAAAAAGGCTTACCAATGCATTATATAAACGTGTAGTTGTTCATCCTGCAGCATCATTTAGATTAATGGTTATTGATATTATCAAGGGGGACAGAACTAATAAAATTGGTTGGCACAATATTCTTAATAACAAAGAAAAAATATGGGTAATTAAACTAGGGGGTTTGATTCCCCTTGGATTGAATGAGCAATTCTGAACAGCCAATGAATTATCTTTGTTATACATGGGTGTGTGTATATAAGGAGTGCTGGGTCTTTGGTTTAGTTACACTGAGGAAGGCTTTTTTATGTATGCCGAAACCGGTCTGTATGTGTTAACTTTTTATTAAAAGTTGCACCTTTGTGCTGGCTTTTTTACTTTTAGATCATTGTCTCTTTAAGCAGTGCACTGCTGTACTTGCAAGGGAACACACTAGACACCTAGTGATGTAGGGTTTGATCCATAGCTTAGTGAGTTTTTCTATGATTCCTAAGTGGGGAATGGTATCAAAGGCCTTGGCCAGATCAAGGTAGGCTCTATGAACCACCTTGCCTTCATCCACAGCTGTGGTGACTGACAAAGAAATGAACCAGGTTGAGTAGGCATGATCAACCCATCACAAAACCAAACTGTGTGGGATCCAGAGTTTGGAGATACCCTATTTCCTTGTTTATTAGGTCCATGATGATGCATTCCATAGCTTTGCATATCAGACTCAGCAGGCTAATGGGGAGATGGTCCCCAAGGTGTGTAAGTTCTCCTTCTTTGTGGAGAAGGATGACTGTAGCAGTGCGCCATTTGGTAGGGACAAAGCCTGAGGTGAGGCTGTGATTGAACAGGGCAAACCGGTGAGGTGCCACTTCACTCTGTAGTTCATGTAGAACACAGCCAGGGGTATTGTCAGGTCCCATAGAAGCTGTATTCTTGGCCTTAGGCATATTTCCACATTTTATAGTTGTGTTACATATGGTGGGGTTATAGCATTAATGATTATCTAGCTACAGTGATTTGCATGTCACATCTTACACAGAATTTCTGGTAAATTCTTTTGAAATATAAACTTCATAAAGATTACATCACTTGTTCTGCCTGTTGACTTCTGCCATGACAGCATGCTTATTTTGTGCCACATACCAAAGCTTATACATCTACTGCTACCCAAACTTGGCTCCAATAAGTGACCAAGTTCTCTCAGCAGGGCTGTTGAGACACACCCAGACTGTTCTTCTGAAAGTAGTTGTAGATGCTAGCCCTTATTCAGAACAGGATCTCGAGTTCCTACTGCTTCCTCTTCCTGGTTTAAGAAAGGATAGAGTGGTTCCACTCCTTTTAAACCTTTGTGATTTCAGTCTACACATCTAGTTTCTTTGTCATGGCAATTTTTCATGGTCTCGTGCTATGGTTACCATTAGGCTTCTGGATGGCATCACTTGACATAATGGATGCCATTGCCTTTTGACACCTCAGCATTTTGGGTTTGTATAGGATGTTCCTTTTATTTTCTTTGAATGGACATCATTTCCATTATAAAGTTTTGCCAGTTGGACATTTACCAAAGTTTTAGTCATGGTGGCTGAAGTCTTGAAAAGAACCTCTGTGTGTACCTCTACCTAAATAATAGGCTTCTGGTAGTATTGAGCAGTCCTGTTGCATTCCCAGGGATGGTCATAAGCTGGAAGAAGTCTTTTCTGGCCATGTCTCACAGTGTACCTTCACATGGGCAGATCTAGACACTTTTTTAATGCTAGGCATTCTTTTCCTTTAAGAGGGCCTAGGAAGTCGAGGCTTTGGCAGTCTGATTGAAGATACATTGCAGAGTCCAAATGCAGACCCTGCTGCTGCTTTTGGTGGTCTTAATGGTGCTGTTTTGCAATGGGCTGTGAGTTGACAGTTTTCACAGTCGCCACACTCGCAGATCATTTGGTGTCAGACCCCCTTCGCTTGCCCTGAAGCGGTGGATAGTCTCCGCCAACCTCCTGGTCAGCCTCCTTTTCATGCAGCCACATTTGTTATATGGCCTTAGTGAATGCTTTGTTGGTGGCTTGGGCAGTTTACATCAGATCCCACACAGGTCAAGGCTTGTGGTCACCAGCTCCATTGACACAGAGGGATAAAACACTGATTTTTGACCCTAGTGACTTGAATTTCAGTAGCAGCTTGAGTGCCTGTTGAAACTGGCAGAGAGGGAAGTGTGGAGTGCTGCAGCATTGCCAGCTCGCCTCTCTCTGGGGAGAGAATATGAGGGCACGTTTCGGGGTAGGGCACACAGTCTCTTGATAGAGACCCCAGTAGAAACTAATGACAATACAGAGTGCTGGCTTCTTGGAGGTGGTATTCTTGAGGGATAATTTACTAGTGGAATTGTGTCGCAGATGTCGCAGGGTTAGAGCAAAAGTGAAAAAAGACAAACCCCTTATGGCTTAAATGCTGGCCCCTCTCAGTCAACTGTCAACCTAGTGTAAGGGGAGTAAATGGGCTAGTTGGCCGAGAGAAGAGCTGATGGTCAACAGACAGTGCGGGCAAAAATTCTCACCAAAAAAAAGTCAAAGTTTGTGGCCTCATGTGACACTTCGGACTCCCTGGCCTTGAAGACCTTGGAAGCAAAGCTGCTTCTGGAGTCTCTTCCTATTTAATCTTGAAGCTAATTCATTGCCTGCTACCTAAGTGAGCAAGGGAACATGTGGTCCTACCCTCTTCTAAGGAAGGCAGTGCTTGTATAGTATTGGGCCACTGATGGAGTTATTTATTGCTTTCTCAGCAGTTTGCATCCCAGGGTAAATGAATGAGTTGGCAGACTTGCTGAACTGCTGTTCAAGTACTCCTGGAGTTGCACATTTTTTTCAAGTCAAGTGCTACAGAAATTGTCCTGTTTTGCAACCCTGGGAAAATGTGTTCTTCTTTTTATTCTGTTTTGGTGCAACAGAGGAAGGAGTTTAGCAAATAAATGTATTCTGCATGCTAGTACACTGGTGTTCAGGGAAGAAGGAAGATAAGTAATTCTTGCACCTTTTGGTAGCTGAGAAGGGTTTGGTTTCAAGCCATCAGGTCTCTGTCCATATAATACACTCTTTTGATCAAGGTAACAGATGTCCTCCACATTTAGGGTGGTAACACTATCCACCCCAGGGCCTGGCTGTTGATGTAGGGTTGGTATCCCTGGACTTTCAGTAGACCTATATTTCCATGTGAAAATAGTTTTCCATTTTGACAAAGCAGTATCCTCTCCCACCTTAGACATTTAGCTTGTAAGAGCTCCTCACCTGTCGTGGGGCCACAGAAGAATTAGACCTGTGTTATTCCAGTGTTAAGATACACACATCAACCATTTCTTATTCATTATGGCTCGGTTTAAGCCCTTTATATCCTTGTAGAAGACAGGATTATGGCTTGGCATGAGGTAGTCAAGCAGCACTTCTTTTGAGACCTGAGCTTTGTGATTGGAAAACTTGTACATACACTTTTTGAGACCACTGGCTTTAAAGTTCATTCCCTTAAAAACAAATTTTTCTGTGTGTCACCTTGTTTGTCAGAATTTTAAAGCTACAGATCCTTGTCTAGAGAACCTAGACCTTTCTAAAGGGTCAGAGGTCATCTTGGGCCAACCATGGTTCCTAGTGAAAGTGATTCATTAATTGCCTTTCACCCAGTCCATTCATCTTCATTTTCTTTGCTGGGGCAGAAACCAGGGCAGAGAGACTTAGACTGGGTGCAGATCACTAACTAAGGATCCAATATTGTCTTCTCTGCATGACTTCAACCTGTGGATTATTAGATCCAGGACTACCAAAATCCTCAATTTCAACTCTTCAGGCTCTGCTTCCCCTACCCACAATCCCCCATTCCCCAACAGATACCTCAGATCCAGTTTGCTGCCATTCTAGTCAACAGCTCGATCCATGGGTCTACTGTAACCTATCGTTTTTGGTATCCTTTTCTGGGTTTTTCCCCTACGATTTAGTTATATCTAGTATAGGATAGTTAAGATAGTTAGCTAGATAGTAGGGTTTCATTTAGGGTTTGCAGCCTTTTTGTGTGTGTACAGTTAGCAGTGGTCTTTTCTCCTTTTGAGATTTTTTGCTGTATTGACTTTCTGTTTCTTGTAAGGTAGGTTGCTCCTTAGGGTTAGTGTGTAGGTTAGCTTAGTGTTTGCTGTTTAGTGTTCTGTGTGACTTGATAGTTGGTCCTTATCCATGGATAAGGGGTTCAAAAATGTGTTGCTTGTGGGCAAAAGCTGCCCTCACAAGATGTGCAAGACAAGTGCATGTGGGGGCTCCCCACCTTGATTTCCTCTGTTCCATTTTTGAGGGATCCAGGTTAAGGGCTGTTAAAAAGAAGAGGGCAAAGTTAGTCTTGAAAGGTTCTTCTTTGGCTCCGGACTGCTCAGACAAGTCTGACTGTCCTAAGGATTCAAAGGTAAGAGATCCTACTCTGTCTCCATGCCTGGACTGTCTTGTGCTTCACCAGACCCAAAGGTCCCAAGAATTGTGGGTGCCACAGTAACAACTCAGATTCCTGTGAGCCAGTCACTTTCTATTACTAACCAAGAAAAAACACGGTTAGCAGCAGGAAAAAGTCAACCCACCTCTAGAAAATTAGTTATATTCATTTATTCACAGGTAATTCCAAGATAAAAAATCAGACTGAATGCTTTCTTCCCCCATATAACAGAGACTTCATCAGAATAAAGGAGTCGCCCATTCTGGCTCATTTATATACAATAATAATTAATGACATCACAATTACATGAAGAGTTTTAAAGGCACCATCCTTTAAAACCAATGGGCGACTCCTTTATTCTGATGAAGTCCCTGTTATATGGGGGATGAAAGCACTCAGTCTGATTTTTTTATCTTGGAATTACCTATGAATAAACAAATGTAATCAATTTTCTAGATGTGGGTTGAATTTTTCCTGCTGCTAACAGTGTTTTTTCTTGATTTGAAGCTGTGGCTGAACACTGTGGTCGTGTTTTTGGTTGCTTCAGTGCAGATTACTAGCAAGGCTCTGCCTCCATCCTTCACCATGCCAAGCTTTCTTGGCCAAAGAGACTCTACTTGCGTAGCTTCCTCCTCCTCCCCATCCACTCCACAACAATTTCACTGGAGTCCTCTCTTTCTCGGCCCTGGTTCTGAGTCTCTCTGGCTCAGATCCAATAGGTGGGCTCTTGATTTACAAAGTGACCCAGCAAACCCCATTCTTTGGCTTCTTCTACTCAATCAAGGTTAGTTTCAAAGCTTCAGACTTGGAGCAGCTGATGAGGTCCTTTTTGCAGACTCTGATGCAACTAGATCTTATCCTTTCAGGTGCTGGACCCATTCCCTGGTACCTCTGTTCCTTCACCCTGGATCCAAGGTCCTTGGGCCTGGCTGAGTTTCTACCTTTGAGATTGGATCTGTTAACTTGGCTGTGCTTGGCTCCAACTCCTACCTTGGTCTTATTGACTCTGGATTTGCTGGAGCCAAGTGGACCTCGGAGTCATGGCATTGAGACTGGACTTTCAGGTTCAATGATCCCAGCTACGGGTTCACCCCCCCCCCCCGCTCGTAGTTTCAGCCTTCGACAGCTCAGCTCCAATCTTGACATCTGAGTGAGATGTAGTTCTCCTGGTTTCGGGCATGTCTTGGGTTTCTTTGGATCCTGAGACTATTGGCTCCAAGAGGCCAGCTTCTGCCTCCCGGGTTTGGGCACATCTTGGATTTCTTTTGATCCTGGGACTGTTGACTCCAGGAAACCGGCTTCCACCTCTGTCTTTGATGTCGTGGAGAGGACGCTTTCCACTCAGGAGATGGGTCAGTCTTCCACAGCTGGTGTTCCATCCCCATTCTCATCTCTGCCTCCAGCCAGTCATCAGACTGCTTCTGGACAGCCCATGCTGTTTGGTATTCAGCCCTTCCCCATTGCAGGGCTTCCTGTGTCTTTCCTCTCCTCCAGCATTGCTGGAGTGTGAGGTCTCAGGTAAGAGGTGGTGCATGAGGAAGCACCTTGACTATCCCAAGGAGTGTGTTACCGAGGATATTGACCTCGAAGAAGGAGAGGGGTCCCCTGTGTCACCGCATGATAATGCCTCCTTTGATGATCTCTAGGAGCTTCCTTGCTGGTGCAGGACTGGACCACTGAAGCCTCTTCTCCAGAGGAGTCAGTATTTTTGGAGGTCTTTGATGTGGACCCATACATGCCGTGGATGGTTCTTCCTCCATGTGCACTCATTGACTTAGTGCCTCAGTGGGTGTGGAAGGAACCCAACATGGTAGAGAGCCTATTCCTAAGTAGCATGTCAAAATTCTTGCTCCTCCCAAGGATCGGCTGCACTGGAGTAAGAGCCTGGGGTGGATGCAATCATGGCGACTGCCACAAAGAAGGAAATCTATATCCAGTCCCCAGACAGAGGATCCAAGGCTTTAGACCATCTAGGAAAACTATCTTGTACCTCAACTACATTCTTTTTGTGGGCACTCAACTACTTATTCCACTTGACAAGGCTTCAGAGTGACCTTGTGGAATAAGTGTCAAGGCGTATTAAGACACAGCAGTCTCCGGAGGTTCAGAAGGCACTGGAGCTATCTACTCTTCAGTCAATTACCAACATCTCCATGCAGCTTATTTCTAATGCAGCTAATGGAGCATGCCAAGCATTTGGCATTGGCATTGCCATGCAAAGCCACACTTGGATGCAGCTGTACAACTTCGCTGACTGCTTCAAGGCATCATTTGTTAATGTCCCGTTCAATGGCTGTTCTTGTTTGGGCCTAAGATTAAAGGGGCAGTTACTGTAAGTGAACAGGATGGGAAGGTGCTGCCCACCATAGGAGTGCATTTCCTTACCCCTCTGCAAACCTTCTCAAAGAATCAAAAGGGGGACAAGTGTCTCTTTTTTTTAGAAAATTTCAGCAGCAGTCTCAGGACACTCTTGAGGGTTCCAACCACAGCCAAGGGAACCATAATGGGCATTGGCCACAACACTAGGGTAGTCCACAAAATCATGGTTTTCATGGAGCTTTCTTTAGCAAGGCCCTTTCAGCAATCCTAAAAGGTTGCCCAACTGTCCTGCTGTGGAGGCATTCTGGGGTCGCTTGGCCCTTCAACCAGAAGCTTCAGAGGCCATCACCTTTGACATATCAGTTTTGAGTCATATCCAGAGGTAATACCATTCCTTTTTTAGAAATTCCAAAGCTTGATCACAAAAGTATCCCAGACATTCCATCCCATCTGAGACTGGTGGCAGCAGTAGAGATTCAGAAGCTGCTGGCAAATTGAGTCATCCAAGAGGTCCCACCAAACGAGGATCTAGAATCTATTCAAGGTTTTTATTGGTGCTAAAAAAGAACACTGACCTCAGGCCCATTTTGGATCAGAACAAAGTGAATCCCTTTGTGAAACGGACCAAATTCTAGATGATTTGGTTCAGTCCATTCTAGCTGTACTGAGGAAGGACGACTGGATATGCTCAATAGACCTCAAGGACTCCTATGATCATATCAAGGTAGAGAAGTGCTCCAGGAGGTTTCTGCATTCGGCTGGGGCCAATCATTATCAATTCATTGCCTTGCCATTCATTCTCACCACTGCCCCCCCCCCCCCCCAGGGTGTTAGCTAAGTTATTGTCAGTGGTTGAAGCCTGGCTGTGGTACAGACATTTCAGGTCTTTCGGTACCTGGATGATTGGCTCCTCACTGCTCCCATGAGAGCATCTCTAATCACTGCCCGGGATGCCTTAACTCCAGTTGTGTGTCCATTTAGGGATAGCTGTCAGTTACCTAAAGCCAAGTCTACAGCCAGTCTAGACATTAGAGTTCATAGGTTGTTACCTGAATACAGTCAAACCAAATTGCCAAACTCCCGAGCTCCAGAACAATCAGCCTTTGATCCCAGGCATTGTCTTTACTTGTCTTTCCAAAGCCCCAACTCATGCAGTTTTGAAGTTCTTCGGCCAGATAGCAGCTTCATTAGGGTTAGTTCCTTTAGCGAAGTGCAACATGAAGGCTCTGCAATAGACTGCCACAGTGCATTGGTCCTATTTTACTTATCCAGTGGAATTTTCCCCTCAGGTTGACAAACGTGTGTCATGATCAGATTTGGTTGGTTACAGTTTCCCTTAATAACCAATGGGAGATCATTCATTCATTCTTCCCCATCCTGTCCTGAATAATTTGAATAGATCTATTCATCTTCTGTGTTTCTTCCCCTAATTTCTCTAACAAGGGTGAATACTTGCTGCATTGCATGTATGTGTATAGATAATACTTTACCCGGACAGAACAAAAGCCTTTAGAAATTCCAGCCAGCTGTTTGTTTCCTTTTCAAAATCCATATTGGGCAGATCTGTGTCTAAATCATTATTATCACAATGGTTGTCAGACTGTATTGTCTTTGCTTTCACCTTGAGAGGCAAGGCTTTGCAGGGTAAACTTAAGGGTCGCTCTACTAGAGCTATGGCTACTTCTATGGATTTCTTTTCTAGAACTCCTTTGGATGATTGTACAGCGGCTACTTGAATGGGCCATCATACCTTTATTTCTCACTACAAGCTGGACATTTTTAAGCCCAGAGCTGCCTTTGTCTCCACCATGTTATGAAATATCCTTTTTTAGATCCTTCCAGGGATTTTTATGTGGCTGGGGACACTGTCCCACAAGTTGAAGCCAGATGGAGAAGACCACAGCAGATGTGAAAGTTATGTACTTACCATAAAGATGGATCTGTGTTGTCTGTCTCCATCCGGTTAAACCCCGCCCCTGTCCCTTCCTTTTCATGTAGTCTTGGGGCTTAAAGATGACCAAGTGGAGGAGGCTGTATTGCCCTCTTTTTCTTTGAGTACTTTATCCTTCTCTTTTGTGTGAGCAAGGTAATTTAGAGTTTAATTAAGATGGGGTAAACTTGATGTAAAATATCTTCTGGGAAACTGGGGATTGTGGGTAAGGGAGGCAGAGCTTGGCAAGTCGAAGTCTTAAGGATTTGGCCAGTGGTGGATCCAATAACCTAAAGCTTGAACCAGGCAGAAACTGGCAACTTGGATCTGTCGTTATGGTAAGTACATAACTTTTGTTTTTCTCCGAATGATCTGTGTCATTCTAGGAAGACTGAACTGCTGTTCATCATCTTTTCCAGCAATGGTAAGGCTTGCATTTGTATGGGATGGAGTCTGTCACATTTTTGCTTCTTTCATGACATTCCAGGTGTTGCAGTTAAGCTCAGTTGTACTGTTCCCATGTGCATGATTTAATAACTGCAGAGGAACAGTACACATGGCAAATAGTTAACGCAGTGGAGTATAATGGCTTGCAAAAGTTGAGATTTAGCTCTGCACATCTGACAGACTCATGTTTGACCACTAGATGGCAATAATAATGTTGGAGAAATCAAGAAACTCCAAAGGAAAGGACCATCATGAAATAACTTTGTGGAATGGTGTAACATTGACTGACTTGATGTAGTTATGGCTTCTGACTGTAGAATTTCTACAGGGCTATAGCTGGTTTTGGGTTCCACTCACTGCAGCATGTACGTGTACAGAAACGATATGATGTCACCACTTATCTTGTACGAGTGGATCAGCATTTTACATTGTAGTGACAATATATTCCACATGAAAAGATATGACAAACACAATGGGTTTAACAAAAAGGGCATAGTACAGCTTCCCTTATGAGATGTCTTGCATTGCATGCTGCTTAGTGCATGGGCCCAGTTGACCCTGCCGAGATAAGAAGCACTCAAAAAAATAAGAAAAAATCTGAGTGGAAAATTAGATATTAGAGTGTAGAGCTCCACTTGGATGTCCCAGGATTGTTAAGCATGCCACTGCATAGGGAGATGGAGAAAAAGGAAAGCAGTGATATTGCTGGACCACCACACTTTTAATTTAAGGAACTAAATAACCTCCTTTGGAGCAACGTATTCAGTTTCAAACAGTGGAAGCAAAATTGGTTGTCACTCCGAATCCTCAAGCACTTCTTTCTATTCTGGTGTATCATGGGGGGCCATACCAGGGTGTGAAGCTGTGCTTTGATACTTTTTAACATTCCTCTTTTTGTTGTGGTGTGTCTGCAGAGTAGCAGCATGCTGTGATTGTCAGTAAAATAAAATATAAAACTGTGATATACACAATAGGGTGAAAGAAGCTATTTGTTATGTGTTATATTGCTACCTGGCTCCACATCCTTGGAGCACACTGTCAAATACATTGCTAGTTGTTTATGTTACTCTCTGAAGGGAAAGACACTGTACCATGACAAATAACTGGAAAGACGAGGATTAAGGCAAGGACTTCTGTGTGATACAAAACTGCAGAAGTTTTCATTTAGCAATAACCATTTGGGAATCTCCACATCCATACAAATGTAGCCAAGCTTGTGTGTTGTTAACATTGTTTGACTTGAGCTACAGTATACAATTTAATCTTTAATAGGCACAGCATCGATGAGGTAGGTAGCTAAGGCTTTCAGATTATTTTAGCACTCCTTTCGCTGCTGTGCGCTAAATGTGCTTGGTATTTGTTTTAGGCCATGTAATCTGAAACAAAGCCATGATTGCAAAATAAGAAGTTATGTACTCACCATAACGTTCCATGTGAGTTGTTCATCTAGCCTTTATTCTTGACTGATGGGTTCGGAGCCGATACGGCCACATGCAAAGCTCGAGGTCTTCCAGTAGCTCAAGGCCAAGCCCCCTGTCCCATGATGCACTGTGAATTACCTCAGATCTTGTTTGCTGCATATACTATAACCATATATAATATTTATTCCCCTATAGAAGGTAAGAAGACCTCGAGCAACCAGGATGAAGGAACATCTAGGTCAACTATCAACCAGGAGGGGGTAGGAGGGAGGGACGTGGAACATTATGGTGAGTACATAACTTCTTAATGTGAAGTTGTTTAATCTTGCCGTTCATTCTTGACTGATGTGTAGCATCCCAAACACCATCAATCTCTGGTGGCTCACGGGAGTACATTTCTCAGAACCGTGGACCCAAAGGATGCTCTATCCCTGGAGGCCTTTTCCACTTTGTAATGAATGATAAAGGTATGTGGTTTTGACCAAGTGGCTGCTGCACAAATGTTATCAAGGGGAAGTTTGGCTGACAACGCAGAGGATGTAGAGACTGCTCTGGCTGATTGAGCTTTAATCTTGTGTTGCAAGGGCATATTAGCAGCGGAATAGGCAAAAGTGATACAATCAGATAACCATTTAGACAGAGTTGTTTTAGCCACTGGTTTACCTTTCCTGGATTCAGGGAATGAAACAAAAAGTTGATCTGATTTCCTGAAATCTTTTGTTCTATCCAAATAAAATCTTAGCTGTCTGTGAACATCAAGTTGGTGCAGCATATACTCTAACTTGTTGGAATGATTACGGAAGAAAACTGGTAACTCGATAACTTGGTTAATATTGGTTTCTGAACAAACTTTAGGCAAAAAAGAAGGATTTGTCCTAAGTGATACTCTGTCAGCATGAAAAATCAAATAAGGTGGGTTGATAGATAAAACCTGAAGCTCTGACACTCTGCGGGCAGAAGTAATCGCTACCAGAAAGATGGTGTTCCATGACAAATATTTGAGGTCACAAGATGATACTGGTTCAAACGGAGGGAGAATCATACATGAAATCATAAATTTTAGATTCCATGGAGAATAGGGAGTTTTCACAGGTGGTCTCATATGAAATGTCCCCTTGAGAAAGGCTTTGGATAACTTGTGGGACATGATATTTATAATGTCAACTCCAGGATGAAAATTAAAAATAGCCAGCTGAACTCGAACTGTTGCTGCTGCCGCTCCTTTGTTAAAGATCATAGTCAAAAATTCTAATATGGATGTCATGGGGGCTTGGTTGTTGCGTCTTTCGGCTTTTCCCGGTTAGGGGTCGCCACAGCTGAACTCTGGTCCGCTAATGATTGGCAGTAGATTTTTAAGTGCCGAGTTGCCAGCTCTGACTCACAACCTTCAACGAAGGTGCGCCCATTCACACATGTCTCTACACAGAAGACGCTCTAGCTGAGAATCGAACAGGACAACGTCTTACTGTGAGACGACAACGCTACCGCAGCACCACCACCGCAATATTATTTTTAGAGACCCATATGGAAAATCTCTTCCACTTATTAAGATACAATTTTCTAGTTGAGGGCTTGTGAGAAGACAAAAGGATCTGTTTTGTCTCATTGGAAAGTTTATGAAGCCTGGCTATGAGGGGAACTGGAGCAGCCAAGCTGTCAGCTTCAGTGACTGCAGAGAGGGATGTGTCAGTAGGTCTGGAACTGGGTCCAGACTCCAGGGATCCCCCAAGAGATGAGGCTGAAGGAATGGGAACCAAATCTGCCGAGGCCAATGAGGGGCTATAAGAAGGATGGTCCTTCCCAGGGATTTTGCTTTCTGTAGAACATTGTGGTATTGGTGGAAATGCATAGAGGAGACCTGGGGGCCAATCGTGTACGAGTGCATCCCTTGGGGCTTCTCCCAGAGGGGGAATCAGGGCAAAGTAGCTTCTGCATTTTGTGTTGATGTGACTGGCAAAAAGGTTGCAGCAAGGCTGGCCCCATTTGCGGAAAATCCTGTCTACAATCTCTTTCTTGAGGGACCACTTGTGTGGCAATAGGATTGCCCTGCTTAGTTTGTCGGGTCTCCCTGGGATGTGTGTTGCCAACAGAAAGCGCTGGGAGGAAACAGCCCACTGCCAAACTCTGAGGGCTTCTCGGCAAAGGGGGTAAGATCTGGTTCCCCCTTGTTTGTTCAAATACCAGACGACTGACATATTGTCTTTCTGAATAGCAATCATTCCTAGAGGAAGAGAGTCCTGGAAGTACTGCAATGCAAAAAGTACTGCTCTCATCTCCACGATATTGATATGCAAATGTGACTCCTGATTGGTCCATGTGCCTTGGGCAGTCTTTCCCTGAAAATGCCCTCCCACCCTATCAGGGAAGCGTCCGTGGTCACAATGGCTACTGGAGGGGGTAGAACAAAGGGGTGTCCTATGGTGACATGAAGAGACGTCCACCACCACTGGAGGTCTTTCTTGCAAGAGATTGTAATCAATATTGTGTGATCCATGGGTAGTTCCTGGTAAGACCACTGAGTGAACGACAACCATTGAAGGATCCGCATATGCATTCTTGCTAATGGTATGGCTAGGATTGCTGCAACCATTATACCCAATGCTTTCAGAACTTCTGAAGCTGGTGCTCTTGTCTTTCGATACCAATGTGCTGACATGCTGACGAAGAAGAAAGACTCTCTTTATTGGTAGCTTTAGAGTGGTGGTTGAGGTGTCTAGCTCTGCTCTGATAAAAACAATAAGCTGCGATGGTGACAAGGCAGACTTTTCTGAGCTGACTGTAATGCCTAGATGACTGCAGAGTGACAGATTGTACTCCCTTGCCTGAATAAGTTGATGCCTGGTGGTGGCGGTAAGGGACCACTCATCTAGGTACGGAAACACCTGTAATCCTAGATGCCTCAGGTGAGCCGTGACCACTACCATGCATTTGGGGAACACTCTGGGGGCTGTAGTGAGACCAAAGAGCAGGGCTCAAAACTGAAAATGATTGGCTATCAGCCGGAAACGCAGGTGATCTCTGGATGGCCTGGCCATCTTTATGTGATAATGCGCATCCTTGAGATCTATCAAGCACATCCAATTGTCTTTCCCTAAGAAGGGAAGTATAAACTGAAGTGTGACCATCCGGAACTTCTCTTTCTTTACGTATTGGTACAGTTTGCTGCGGTCCAAAATGGGTCTCCAGTCCCCTGTTTTCTTTGGAACCAAAAAGAATCTTGAGTAAGTTCTAGATCCTGTTCGGTGTGCTGGGACTGACTGGATGACTCTCTTTTTTTTTTTTCTATCAACTTTCGGACCTCTATATTTGCCTGTTCCCTGGAACTCGGTGGAACGTCCGGAATTCTCCTTGTAGACGGAGGAGGTGTGGCAAATGGTATGAAGTACCCTCTGGAAATGATGCTTTGTACCCAGCTGTCTTTTATTTTTTTCCAGGCTTCTGGGTAAAAAGATAAGTGACCCCCAACTGCCTCCAGAGCAGAACAGTTAGGCCTCCTTTCAGGAGCACTGGTAGGGTTGCCCAGAGAAGTGATCTCTGTCACCCTGATGTTGTGGACCTCCCCTGCCGTGAGGGCAGCGTCTTACACTATTACCCCCTCCTCTGCCCCTGGAGGGGGGTTCACCACTGATCAATTTCAACAGTTGGCTAAGTTTCTGGTGTCATTCAAAGGGGATCCAGTATCTGTCCACCTGGGATGACATGCTCGATAAGCCACGTTGCTTTGCAAGAGATGGCTTGCACCTGTCACCCTTAGGCTTTCGAATACTGGCCAAGGCTTTTGCCGTCCCCATAGTGCCTTTTTTAGTCAAGGCTCAAAAGACAAACCCACCACTGTAAATAGCACAAGTAACCAAAAACTGAGGGTAATGCTACTCAATGCCAGAAGTCTAAACCTCAAAATGCATGCACTCGAGGCACTCCTCAGTATGGAGAACATCGATGTCTGTGCAGTAACAGGAACCTGGTTTAAAGCACCCCAGCACTACCAGGCTATAACTCATACCATACTTTTCTGCCACAGAACCCGGACCGAAACACAAACAGTGGGGGTGTACCCATATTCATCAAGGATAGCCACACCTCCAGGTTAGTGGCACAGCACAATGCCTCAGAGGTCATCCATGAGCAATGGGCAAAACTGCAATTCAAATTGTAGCTTGCTACAGATCACCCACCATGACCCAGGACCCCCATTCCGCTGAATTCATATTGTAGCTTGCTACAGATCACCCACCAGGACCCCCATTCCGCGTTTCTGCAGACACTGGAAAGTATGAAGGTCCTACCAACTGCCCTAATATTTGGTGATTTCAATTACCCAAACATTAACTGGGAGAACTACTCAAGTACCAACTCCCTTGCCCAACGCTTCCTAGAATTTATAAACTCGAACATCCTGGATCAACTGGTCAACACCCCCACCAGAGGTGACAACATATTGGACCTGGTCATCGCCAACATGGGCGGCTGGTGTTCTACACCGGAGGTCAACCCCTCGCTGGTTAGCTCAGACCATAGACTAATCACTCTGGATATCCACATTCCGCCCCCATCCCCAATCAAGGAAACCACTATGGAAAACTTTTCAAAAGCAAACTTCACGTTACTTAAGACTGATGTGGAAAGGTTCACAGCCCCCATGCTAAAGGACAACGCTGTCCAAGCTGCTGAATCCCTTACAAAGGCACTCTATGAGCACCTGCAAGAATGCATAGATTGTGCTATCCCAAGCAAAACCAAGACTCACTCCTCCAAGAAAAGGAAACCAGTCTGGTGGACCCCTGCCATAAACAAGCTTGTGCAATAGGAGGAGGAAACTAGTGCAGAAAAAAGTTAAATCCCAAGAAAGAAACACATCTCTGGTCAGTATCAGCAAGAAACTACGATCCCTCATAAAATCATCTATGGCTAGCTTTGAAAGAAAAATTGCCAAGGACTCCAAAGATAACAATAAAGCGTTCTTTAGCTATGCAAAGAACCTAAATGAAAACACTCAGATCTGCTCTGAGTTAGTGCAGAATGGCACAAAAAACACTGAACCAACTGATATTGCCAACATTCTGGTAGACAGGTTTAGTGCAAACTTCACCCCCCTCTCACCCCCTAAAGGGCCCATAACCATACCAGAAGAATGTAGTGCCCTGGCAGTCACTAACACACAGGTTAAAACAGCCCTATTCAAAGCCAAAAATACAGCTTCAATGGGACCAGATGGTGTCCCAGGCTGTGTCTTACATGAGCTCCAAAATGAACTAACCCCTCACCTAAACACACTGTTCAAATTCAGCCTCTCTACAGGCTACGTACCCATAGAGTGGTGCACAGCAACAGTTATCCTGCTCCACAAAGGTGGTGCCACAACGGACCCCGGGAACTATCGCCTATAAGCCTGACTAGCCTGGACTGCAATGCTATGGAGCGCATCATCATGGAATTCATTAACAGAGACACTGGGAACCTTCAGACATTGGATCCTACCTAATTTGGCTTTAAGGGCAGATCATGCCTCCTAAACCTGGTGGACTTCTTTGAAACCGTTACCAAGGCTTTAGACGAGGGAAAGGAGGTCCACATAGCCTACCTAGACCTCGCAAAGGCTTTCATCACCATTCCTCATTCTGGTATTATAGACAAGCTCACCAGCCTGAACATAGACCTCTACTTCACGAGATGGGTTGCCAGTTGGCTCATGGATAGAACCCACACGGTGAGAGTTGCAGGCTCTAGGTCCGACTCTAAACCAGTTACAAGTGGCATCTCCCAGGGCTCAGTCCTGGGACACCTCCTGTTCAGTATATACTTCTCAGAGGTACAGACAAGCACAGGAGGTCTATGGCTGACCAAGTTCACAGACGACTGCAAACTGGGGGGCCATAATTGACTCTCCAGCTGATACAGACATCCTCCAGAAGGGCAGAAGGGTCTCACTGAGATGGATACCTGGTGTCAAAATCATGACCTCAAGCTAAATGCAAAAAGTGCATAGTCATCCCCTTTGGAAAAAACAAAGTACCCGTGAACTACCACATACGTGGTAGTCCCCTAAATACAGAAAATGTAATGAGGGATCTAGGGACCCAAGTAGATAGTAATCTCTCCTTTGATAATCATATTGCCAAGGTGGTTACAAAATCCTTCTATGTGGCCCACCTAATCACAAAAGGGTTCACATCTAGAATAAAAGAGGATGTGAGAGTGTTCGATCTCGCCGTTTGTTCTTACACCTGGGTTCGGAGCCGATCCTCGGCTCCGCGTCGGCCGCCCGCAAGCTCTGCATCGAGAAGAAGCTTGAGACAACCCAATACCCACAATCCCCCTCTGCCCTTACCTCAGATCTAGTTTGCCGCTGCAGCGTTCGCATCACTGGGTCGAGCTCGAGCACCTAAAGATAAGATTTAAGAATTTTTTCTTCTTGTTTCAGAGTAATTTTATTCTAAAAAGTTTGTTTAGTGACAAAGTGTGTGTGTGTGGTACGGTTGAGGAATTCTCGGTTCCGTTTAAGTTTATTAAACTTATTAGAGTTTCCCTCGGGCCTACCACCCCTTACTGGATTGACTACCGGATTGACATTTCCCCTTTTACTGGATTCGACAATTTCACCAGACTTGACTTTACTACTGGACTTGACTTCTCACTTTCTACCCATATTAAGTGTAAGATGTCTGAAAAGGCTAAATCTGGGTTCAAGCGTTGCCAATGTGGGCAAAAGATGTCAGTTACTGACAATCATAGTTCCTGCGTCTACTGTCTTGGCCCTCTCCATCTGCAAGAAGACTGCTCAATTTGTCATTCTTTCAGTGGGAGGGTCATGACAGATAGGCGCAGGAAACTCATGGATAGGGGTTTGTTAAAACCTACCTTTCAAGAGGCTCTGGATGCTTCAGACCAGGCATCCAAATCCTCGAAGGAATCGAAGACGTCGGAGCCCAGGTCATCGGCTCCGAGCTCTTCAGTTAAAGTTAGAAGAAGAAGTTCCACAGACTTTGGGGCAGAGTGTTCAACTGTTGTCAGTTTCCGAGCCTCGAGTCTTGGAACCGGTGACGGAGCTCCCTCCCCCGACACTGTTGAGGTCGGCTCCGTCTTCGATTCCTTCGACCCGTTCTTCCAGGCCCCTCTGATACTGATGTAGACCGCGTGCTGCAGAAGTTAATGGAGAATACGGCCTTATCCAAACTCATCTCGGTCTCCTCTCAATTGGTGTCGAGACTTGAAGGCCTTCCACTATCTCCATCTGTTCCTCCTCCGAGACCTGTCCAGTCTTCAGAGCCGGAAGAAGCTGAGCTGCTGATTGTGGAGCCCTCGGTGCCAGAACCGTCCTTTTCTCGGTCGGCTCCGTTCACCTCGACTCCGTCGGATCCGGTACCGGAGTCTCGGAGCCGAAGATCCATCCTGGGTTCCGGGACCGAGAGTCGGACCGATATTTCGGTTCCGACGCTCCCTCTCGGGGCCTTGGCTCGGATCGACTCGGTTCCATCCTCGGGGTCGATGCCTTCGGTGCCTGTTTCGGGGATTCTTCCCATTTCTTCGGAACTGGGAGATACCTCAACTCGGGACCCGGGGGCCTTCGATCTCATGAGGAAGGTGTTGTCTACCCAGACAACCACATCAGCAGATACAGCTTCTCCTCCCCATAAAGGTCCGTTACCTCCTCTGCACCCACGGCTACAGCTAAGCGTCGAGCACCTGTGTCTCAGCCACCCCTGGAGGGTGCCCCCTCTTCCTCGGAGGCTTCTTCGGATGCTCCCCCCGAAGAAGTCCCTAGGAAAAGATTGTGTAAGAGGAGACACTTAGATTCTCCACAAGAATCCTTAACATCCGATACTGACTTGGATGAGTCAGAAGGGTCCCCAAAGTCACCTTCAGAAGATGTCTCTTTTTCTGACATCTTGGAGATCCAAAAGCAGAGAGGTGATTGGCAGTCCCTCCCCCCTTCTGAGGATGAGTCAGTCTTGCTGAAGGCATTTGGTGCTCGCCCTTCCTCCTCCTGGGTCACTCCGCCCTTCGATGAGTTAATGGAGCTGATTGCTCGAAGGGCGTGGGAGGCTCCTGACACGGTGGAGCCAGTCCCTAGAAAGCCTAATAAGTATATTACTGCACCCCAGGACAAGGCTTATCTGACAAAAGGAGTTCCAGTGGACGCTATGGTGGTGGCAGCGGCCACGAAAAAGGAGATGTCGGAATCTTCCTCATCTGTCCATCCCCCTAACAAAGATTCTAGGACCATGGACAGGTACGGGAAGCGCATTTTTAGTTCAGTGGCTTTTTCTATGCGATCCCTGAACTATTTGACCCACTTCACACGACTACAGAGGGATCTAATCAAAGAGCTGGGAGATACCCTCCAGGGTATTACAGATGCTGCTGTCTCGGAGAAAGTTACAGCACAACTCAATACCCTTACATCCATTGTAAACTCGTCCATGAGGCTGATCTCATACGCAGCCGAAGGTTCGAGTAGGGCAGCAGCTTCAGCGATTGCTCTTCGTAGACAATCCTGGATGCGCTTGTGTTCATTTGCGGAAGCCTTCAAGTCTTCCTTTACTAACGCCCCATTTGACGATGCCACTCTCTTTGGCCCCAAAGTAAAGGAGACCCTTACCCGGTGTGAGCAGGAGGGAAAGACTCTGTCTGCTGTCGGAGTCCATTTTTCCACCCCATCCAGACCGTACCCCAAAGGGCAACGCGGTGGGAAAATGTGGTTTCGAAAACCCCAAGGTTCTTTCCCAGGCACACAGGGTGATGCCCCGTCTAGAGGCAGAGGAGAAGGCTGAGGTGGAAGACGCCACCCTGGCGGCAGAGGGGGTCCGCAAAATCAAGGTGACAGGGATACCCCCCCTGGAAAACCTTTCCAGCACTCCTGAGAGGAGGCCCGACTGTCCTGCTCTGGAGGCAGTCGGGGGTCGCTTAGCTTTATACCCTCAGGCCTGGCAAGACATTACTACAGACAACTGGGTAAAAAGCGTTGTTACCAGAGGTTACAGAATACCATTCCTATCCACCCCCATTCCAAAGAGAAGACTCCCAGATGTGCCGCCCCATCTGCGAGAACCAGCAGCTATAGAAATTTCAAAGCTGCTAGAAAAAAGAGTCATCCAACCAGTCCCAGCGGACCAAAGAGGATTCGGAACTTACTCAAGGTTCTTTTTAGTTCCAAAGAAGACAGGGGACTGGAGGCCGATTCTGGACCTAAGCAACCTCAATACCTTCGTCAAGAAAGAAAAGTTCCGAATGGTCACGCTTCAATCAATCCTTCCATTCTTACAGAAGGACGACTGGATGTGCTCAGTAGATCTGAAGGACGCATACTACCACATCAAAATGGCCAGGGCGTCCAGAGATCATTTGCGCTTCCGGCTGGGAGCCAGTCACTTTCAGTTTCGAGCCCTGCCCTTTGGTCTGACCTCAGCCCCCAGGGTTTTCACCAAATGCATGGCAGTGGTAGCATCTCACCTGAGATGCCTAGGATTCCAAGTGTTTCCGTATCTGGACGACTGGCTCCTTTCTGCCACCACCCAGCGTCAACTGATACAGACCAGGGATTACACTCTACAACTTTGTGTTCACCTCGGAATTTCCGTAAATTTCGGAAAATCTTTACTACAACCATCACAGCGTATCTTATTCATAGGAGCGGAATTAGATACGCATCAGTTAATTCTAAGGCTTCCTCCAGAAAGGATAGCTTCACTACAAAGCCACATATCTCTTCTTCTGTCATCCAGAAAATCCCCAGCAAAACTGGTACTAAAGGTTTTAGGTCTCATGGCAGCTTCTCTCATTGCGATACCATTGGGGAGACTGCACATGAGAGTTCTACAATGGCTACTGTTTGCTCAATGGTCATTCCAACAGCTACCTCTGACTCACGAAATTCTGATCGCAAATACATGCAAATCTCACCTAGCCTGGTGGCTTCGGACTTGGAACCTTTCCAGCGGAAGACCATTTGTGCTACCCGCACCGACGGCTACGGTGACCACGGACGCTTCCCTGATAGGGTGGGGGGGCATCTTTCAGGGACAGACAGTCCAAGGCGAATGGACCAATTTAGAGTACAATCTGCACATCAATGTTCTAGAGTTGAGGGCAGTGTTCCTAGCATTGCAACACTTTGCTCCCCTTCTTCCTCTAGGGACTATTACAGTTCAGACGGACAACATGTCTGTAGTCTGGTACATAAACAAACAAGGGGGAACCAAGTCCTATCAGCTATGCAGAGAGGCCATGAGAATCTGGCAATGGGCGGAGTCCACGGGTCGCTTTCTGATAGCAACGCACATCCCGGGGTCATCCAATGTCATAGCCGACAGGCTGAGCAGAGCAGTCCTGTTGCCGCACGAGTGGTCCCTAAAACAGTCAGTTGCGAAGAAGATTTTTCGCAAGTGGGGCCAGCCTTCCTGCGATCTGTTTGCGTCTCCAATGAACGCTAAATGCAGGAGCTACTTTGCCCTATTACCCCCTCCAGGGGAAGTCCCCAGGGACGCGCTAGTTCACGATTGGCCCCCGGGTGTCCTGTATGCTTTTCCTCCTTTTCCCCTGATTGCGAAGTTTCTGCAGAAAGCCAACAACCTGCAAAGGACGATCATCCTCATTGCCCCATTCTGGCCTCGTCAAATTTGGTTCCCCTTTCTTCTGGCACACCACATTCGGGGACCCTGGATCCTGGACCCAGAGCCAGATCTACTGAACCATTCGTCAGGGGCTCCCCACCCCTCGCTCCTGTCTCTCCATCTAGCAGCTTGGCTGCTCCGCTTCCCTACTTAGCCAGGTCTGATCTTCTTTCACCTGCAGTTCAGAATATATTAGTGGCTTCCCATAAAGCTTCCACTACAAAGACCTACACTAGTAAATGGAAGTGTTTTGTATTCTGGGAAAATACACAGCAATTGGATCCTGTCATAGCTCCTTTAAACAAAATCTTGGAGTTTTTAACAGAATTGTTCCACCAAGGAGCTTCTCCTGCCACTTTAAAAGTGCAATTGGCTGCCATCTCCAACTTTCATGTGGAAGAATGTGGGGCTCCTATTATGGCCCACAGACTTTGTAAGGCCTTTTTTAAAGGGTCTTTCCATATTAGACCACCAGTTAGATCTCCTACATCGCCTTGGAATCTAAACCTTTTATTATCCAAATTGATGTTACCCCCATTTGAACCAGCATCCTCTTGTCCATTGAAGTATTTGTCGTGGAAGACCCTCTTCTTGGTAGCCATTACATCCGCTAGGCGAGTATCTGAGCTTCAGGCTCTTTCCATTAAACACCCTTATTTGATCTTTCACTCTGACAGAGTATCTCTTCGCACTAATCCATCCTTTCTCCCCAAAGTTTGCTCTATTAATAACATTAATCAAGCCATTGAATTACCCACCTTTTTCAAAAATCACTCCAATAAATTGGAGTATATGTTACACAAGTTGGATGTCCATAAACAACTTAGATTTTACTTGGATAGAACAAAGGATCACAGGAAATCTGATCAACTTTTTGTAGCCTTTGCTGATAGCAGGAAAGGTGTAGCGGGTTACTAAACGAACTCTTTCCAAATGGTTAACTGATTGTATTATCTATGTTTATGATTCTTCGAATCAATCTTTATCTGTCAAACCCAAAGGACATTCTACAAGATCAGTGTCTACATCCCTGGCTCATGCAGCTCACCTACCATTAGACACTATTTGTGCAGCTGCCACTTGGTCTAAACCACATACATTCATCTCTCATTACAAAGTAGACAGGGTTTCTAGGGACAGGGCAACCTTTGGTTCCACTGTGCTCAAGAATGTCCTCCCGTGAGTTCCTCAGGAACATGGAGCTAGGGATGCTACCCAGGTGTAAGAACAAACGGCGAGATCGAACACTCTCACATATAGAAGTTATGTCCTTACCATAACGTTCCATGTGGAGTGTTCATCTCGCCTTTGTTCTTACATTCCCACCCTCAGGAAGAACGTTCAGTTTGGTGCTTGGTCTGGGTTATTCTGCTTCTGCATTTGCAGTTGTTGTATATATATGATGTACATGTGTATATATATATATATATATATATATAGATATATGTGTTCTTGCTTCTATGTAAATTTTTGGCATGAGTGTGTTCTCTCTCTGACTGCTGGTTTGCTTGCAAACTAGATCTGAGGTAAGGGCAGAGGGGGATTGTGGGTATTGGGTTGTCTCGAGCTTCTTCTCGATGCAGAGCTTGCGGGCGGCCGACGTGGAGCCGAGGATCGGCTCCGAACCCAGGTGTAAGAACAAAGGCGAGATGAACACTCCACATGGAACGTTATGGTAAGGACATAACTTCTATTTATTGTGCCCCTCTACTCATCACTCATCAGACCCATCATAGAGTACAATGCCCCATTTGGGATGTACCTTACAAGACACCAGCAACAGCTGGAAAGACCACAGACATACCTCGCCAAGAGGATTACTGGCCTCAAACATATGCCCTATGCAGCCCAACTGAAGCAACTCCAGCTGTACTCTGTTGCATACCGCTTATTCAGAGGTGATCTCTGCCTGACATTCAAGGCCAAGTTCAACCGAGAATTGATGGACATGCTCCACCTAAAAAAAAAACAAATCTCCAAGTGCCACATGCTCTAGGGATTTAAACCTCACCACAACGATAAATAGGAAGTGCTGGAGGGATAGATTCCTGTCCCAGAGACTCCCTATGCTTTAGAACAGGATTCCATTAGGCAGAGCCCCTCACTAACACTCTTAAAGAGAAGCCTTGACAAGTGGATGGGAAACAGAAAATTTACCCCGAGGATCACTGCAGTGGCTCTGCTGGACAGAGGCACAGGGAACTAATGGCTCTGCTGGACTGAGGCACAGGGAACTAATCTAAGGGGGCGTCAAAAGCCAACACTCTGGCAGATAGCCTAGTACTTACCTATGAACCTATATTTATAAACTTATGACTGAGGGGTATATACCTTTACAAGGACAAAGCCATGTCTGACCCAGTTCTATTAGAAATGCTACATCTAAAGAAGTCCCAATCCCTCCATACCACACGCTGCAGAGACCTCAACCTCAATACCACAATCAACAGAACTTACTAGAGGGACAGGTTCATAACCCAGAGACTGCCCATGCTATGGAAGACTTCCCATATATGTCAAGCAGAGCACCTCACTGGCCTGCTTCAGGAGGAATCTTGATGAGTCGATGAGATATAGAAAATTCACCCTGGGGATCACTCCAGTGGCTCTACTCAATAGAGGCACTGGGAGCTAATGTCGGGTGGCAAGATGCCAGGTTAATCCAATGGACTAGGCTTGTAAAGGCTCCAGGTCCATTAGCCTAGTACACACCTATGAACATGTGTCCTGAAAGGCTCCTTGAGCTTTCCGGAACCACATTTTCTCTCCCCTTTGACCTTTGGGATAAGGTCGAGTAGGGGTGGAAAAACAAACTCCGATGGTAGAGAAAGTCTTTCCCTCCTGTTCACACCTGGTCAAGGTTTCCTTCACTTTAGGCCCAAAAAAGGAATGAGCCATCAAAGGGGGTGTTCACGAAGGATGACTTGAAGGGCTCCATGAAAGAACACAGGCGCATCCAGGAATGTCTTCTAAGAGCGATTCCTATACCCACTGCCCTACTCGTTCCATCAGCTGCATAGGATATGAGATGCATGGATGAGTTGACAATAGAATTTAGGGTAGAAAGCTGAGCAACAACTTTATCAGAGGCACCGGCAGCCACTGTACCCTGAAGAGTATCTCCCAGCTCCTTAAGGAGATCTCTTTGCAACCTAGTAAAATGGGTTAAGTAGTTCAGTGAACGGAGAGCAAAAGTCGCTGAACTGAACATGCATTTCCCATATCTATCCATGATCCTAGACTAGGAGGATGGATAGATGATGAAGTCTCAGACATTTCCTTTTTGGTGGCCGCTGCCACCACCATGGCATCAACAGTGACTCCTTTGGTTAACAATGTTTTGTCTGGTGGGGCTGATATGAACTTGTTAGGCCTCCTAGGGATAGGCTCCAAGGACTCCAGTGACTCCCACGCCCTTCGAGAAGCCAACTGCATGAGCTCATCAAAGGGTGGAGACACCCAAGAGGGGGAGGGTTGAGACCCGAAAGCCATCAGGAGAATTGACTCATCCTCAGTAGGGTTTTTGGACTGCCAATCACACCTCTGCTTAAAGATCTCAAGTATCTCAGCAAAGGAGATATCCTCAAAGGGGGACTGTGGGGACCCTTCTGACTCATCCAAGTCAGTATCGGATGTTAAAGACTCCTGTGGGGAGTCCAAGTGTCTCCTCTTGCACAATCTCTTCCTAAGGACCTCCTAGGTGGGGGCTTCTGGAGAGGTCTCTGAAGAGCAGCGGGCACCCTGTTGTGCTACCTGAGGCTCTGGGTCTCTACGCTTAACCTGGATGATGGAAGCAGCAGCAGACACTTGTGCTTTAGGGGATGAGGAAGCAAGGCCTGAAGTCAAGGATGTCTTGGGTGACAAAGCTTTCCTCATGGCATCGAAGGCAACACAGCTCCGATGGGAAGGAATCGATTGATCCGAGGGAACCATCAAACTCTCCCACACTGAGGCAGTGGGCTCCGAGCCGAAGCCCCGAGAGGGAGAGTCGGCAACGACAAGTCGGTTCGACTATCCTCTCCAGATCTGACTGGAGAGTGTCGGCTCCTAGAATCTCCATCAGCGCCGAGGATGTCAGAGTGGATGGAGCCGAGGACACTGGAACAGGCATAGACCCCAACGGCTCCACGATCAACAGGTGTGATTCTTCTGGCTCCAAAGGGCTGGCATGGCTCAGAGGAGGAGTAGTCAAAGCAGGAGTAGTGTTCTTCGGCTCTGAAGCCACTTGGGTCAGAGCCGACAGCTATTTAGAAAGGCCTGGTGCCTGTAGAAGCTTCTGCACCAATCGATCCATATCCAAATCTGAAAGGCTGACAGACTACCTAGATGAATGCACCTATGGTGCCGACTGAAGTAAAGGTGACTGAGGCACTTCAGAAACCGGCTCCAAGGCTGTGGGCCGACTCTGAAAGGAAAATGACAGTCTGCTCCGAAACCTGTAGAGCCGATGTCTCATCAGATTTTTTTGATTTTGATTGTTTTGTGTCCTTAGATTCAGCAGATGACTTGGACTTAGAGGATTTGCTAGGAACATCCTGGTCACTCAGTGCCTCTTGAAAAGGGTGTTTTAACAAACTCTTACCCATTAATTTCCTTTTCCTCCCTAACAGAACCCTGGAAGAAAAGGAATGGCAGATAGCACAAGATTCTTGCAAGTGGACAGCCCCTAAACAATATGCGCAGGTAACATGCCCATCAGTGACTGACATTTTTTGATTACAGTCTGGACATTTTTTAAAACCAGACTTGGGATGTGTGTCCTTATCTGCCATGATACCACGCTAAACCCACGCGGATCAAAAATCAATGAGAAATTGCCAACAATAGGCTCTAAACACACACGCACACACACACACACACACACACACACACACACACACACACACACACACACACACAAAGAGAGCCTAAGATAAAGGTATTCAAAAAAAACTATACTATAACTATAACTACTATAGAATATCTAACACACACTCAAATTAACTAGGCCAAAAAAAACGAGGCCAAATATGTAAAGAGTAAATATAGTAAGCATATAATATCACACCAAAAAACTCTTGTACTATAATTATAACTACTATAGAATATCTAAGACACACTAAAGTTAACTAGGCCAAAAACAACGAGGCCAAATATTTAAAGAGTAAATATAGTAAGAATATAATATCACACGGGAAGGGGAACTGCAGGGAAGCTGTAAGAGCTAATTAACTACTTATGCAAAATATTAGTAATGCTATATGTGAAAAGCTACTAAATGGAAAAAAAAATTTTAAGTTACTGGCCTGAGCTGACACTGGAACCTCTGATCAAATGCCGCAGCAAACTAGATCTGAAGTAATTCACAGTGCATCATGGGATAGGGGGCTTGGCCTTGAGCTACTGGAAGACCTCGAGCTTTGCATGTGGCTGTTTCGGAGCCGAGGGATCGGCTCTGAACCCATCAGTCAAGAATGAACGGCGAGATTGAACAACTTCACATTTCATTGTTTTATTTATCTGTACATGGAATTTATCAACTGGCTGTTGCCAAATGGAATGTGTTTGCTGTTCCTTTTTATATTAAACTATCACACTTTCTTGCATCTTGCCAGCTAAGGTTGAAGGAAGCTATGGACACACATTCAGGTTAATTAAAGTCGAAGCTGCTGCAGTAGACATGGGCTGAGTCATAGCTGCAGTAGTCAAGAATTCAAGTGTTAATAAAAACAAAAAGGCTGAATCCGTATACATGTGCTGTAGCTGCAGTAGTTAAGAATTCAAGTGATAAAAAATAAAAGTAGACAATTCTTCTTGTGCTTTTAAAAGTGATGTTTTTTTACAACACAAACATGTTTGCGCATAGTTCTGTTAACAGTCTTAACAGGGAAGTTTATAGTATAATCACTTTAGATGTCAAACACCATAAGCTGATTGTTGATAAAATGTATTCTTGCCATAACTAGAAATGTATTCTTTGTTTGTTTTAGGTTGGAGCATCGTTACCATTTGATGTTCTTAAATTTGATGAGAAATCCTTGTCTGCAATACTGAGGGTGTATAGCAGGTATGTTCTTTTCCTGTTTATTTGCTTTGGGTTACATAGAACCTTGTACCTAATCATTACCTGTTAACACCATTCTGTAATAAAGCAATAACTGACGATGTGGTGTGGTATATTGAAGATTTACCCACGTTGGTGTGGTTTAATCACGAGGACAAAGGCAACCGTGGGTAAATCTTCAATATACCACAACTACAGAGTCTGTTATTGCTATTATACAATGACATTTAAGAAAAAAAAACTTAACTTTTCTTAAATAATGTCTTTGTATAGTGGTAGATTACTGTTCTTCCACTGATTGTGGTATACTGCTTTTTTGTTTTGATGTACTGCGCATGCGTATGGGACTTGCATTCCCATGCATACCCAGTACATCAATGCTTTGAAACGGAAGCAACAGAGAAAAGAAAGTCTCCGTTGCTCTGTTTTCTCACTTTTTTTTTTTTTTTTTTTTTTTAAATTATAAAAAAAAAAAAAAAAGGTTTTGGGGCACTTTATACCAACGGAAAAAAGTCCAGGCGACCGGACCTTTTTTCGTTGGTATATTGTGGGATTTACAATGGGCACGCTGGTTGGGCTGGGCCAATCAGCGTGCACATTTTCGAATAGTAATAGGGAGTCATTGTATAATAAAAACTATCTCTGTGCTGCTGTTAGTCCTGTTGTTTATTTACCAAGTAGCTTTTAATTACTTCGATTTGCAGTACACAGAGATGTTTGCAAATGACGATGTATGACAATGGGCGGCATATTTAATTGTCCATCTTTTTTTCAAGACTAACATTATCTAATTAAGGGTCATGGGAAGTTGAAAGTATCTTCCAACAAGGAACAAGCATAAGGAACCAGTTTATCTGCATGCATACAGACTGATACACACATGGCTAAGGACAATGGCTAAGGACAATGGAACATCTCCATTTTTAATTATTTGTTTATCTTTGGGATGTGAAAGCAAACTAGAGACCCTGGCAAAGGCAACATACAAAACAAAATCTCTTCATAAGGTACCCCGTCTGGGACAGGGCCCTCAAGGTCAAAATAAGTGCATCCACCTCCGATAGCAGACCTGTCACTAGTGGGAGTTCCCCAGGGATCTGTCCTTGGACCCCTACTGTTTGGCATCTACTTCTCAGAGGTCCAGGCAAAGACAAAAGGCCTGTGGCTGACCAAGTTTGCGGATGACTGTAAGTTGGGTACTGTTGTTGACTCCCTAAACAATGTTAACATACTGCAAGAGGACCTCACAGCAACTAAGGACTGGTGCCAAAGTCATGGCCTCAAGCTAAATGCAAAAAAAAATGTATTGTCATACCATTCGGCAAAAACAAGGCCCCCTACTGATTGTTACATCAACAGCAACCCCCAAAGCACACAGCCTGTGGTGAGACCTGGGTACTCAGGTTGATAACAATCTCACATTCGACCGTCATGTAGTGGCAGTGGTCAGAAAAGCCATTTACTTGGTTCATCTCATAAGTAAAGGGATTGTATCCAGAAAAAAATGAGGTTATTGCCTCTCTATACTCCTCCCTCATTAGACCAATAATGGAGTATAATGCCCCATTTGGTATGTACCACTCCAAACATCTGCACCAACTGGAAAGGCCACAGAAGTACCTCACAAAGAGAGTCTATGGCCTCCAACACCTGTCCTATGTGGACAGGCTCAAATCACTATCACTCTACTTGGTATCGCACAGATTGCCCAGAGGTGATCTGTGTCTCGCCTACAAGGCAATCTTGGACCCTGCCCTACTAGAGATGCTCCATATCTTTAAGTCTAACTCCTCATGCATTACACGCTCGAAAGGCCAGAATCTAATATGTGACATTACAAAACCTACTTAAGAGACAGGTTTGTTTCTCAGAGGCTACCCAGTCTCTGAAATAGACTTCCCATACACGTCAAACAGAGAACCTCACTGACCCTGTTCAACAGCCCTCATTGACAGGTGCAACCGGTGATTACTGAGGTTTCTTTTTGAGGATAAACTCTTGGCTGGGTTTGTAAGTGCCCCAGGGCCATTAGCCTAGTAACCTCCTGTTATCCCTTCTGCCTTGGACACCAGCTGGAGGGTACTTCATCTACATAAATCCTGTCCTGTACTAACTGAGCATAAATGATCTAGTCCATCCACTTCAAAGCATGACAGTTAGCTGCAGGTAGTAGTCTCTTATCCCCTTTAAGTATCTCTGTCAGCCTCTAAACCCCACCCGCTCTCCCACAATGCTCCATACGCCCCTTGATTGATTTCATTTTGACACACACAGACAGGCAGTAAGAGGTGTTTACAGGCCCATTTTTTGTCAGGTTTAGAAGCTTCATGTCCAGTTTTACTAAAAATCTTCTCTAATAAGAATGATATTACCATTTAGATATTCCCAGTTAATGCTGGCCAGTATCAACTAAAGCAATGCTAGCTGTTAGGATAAGCTAATTGCCTCATTCCAGCAATAGTTTGGTTGCCATTTTGGTCTGTGGAATTGTGGTTGAATTTGAAGCTTTTCTGGTGCTGTTTATCACCTGTTCTTCTGTTGATTAATTTTGGTATACTGTTAATTTGTTTGTCTAACTGTGTTGCAAAATGAATAAGGACAAAGTTTCTGGCTTTAAAAAATGTTCCAGTTGTGGACATAAAATTCCCCGAAGATTTAGCTCTTTATGCATGGAGTGTCTAAGGTGGAACGTTTAGACTCTTAAAAGAAATCTGCAAGTGAAATGTTTGGTACTGGAATGCACTTGGAAAGAAAAAAAAATGTTATAATTTAAAGGGATTGCTGCCTTTTGAATCAGCTAGTTCAAATCCTACAAGAGCTAGAAAGGAAAATGGATCACAGCATAACAAGAGATTTCTTCTCCTAAGGTTTCTAGGGTGACTGTTTCAATATGTGTTGTTGCAGACAAGGCAACTACTGATATGATTACTGATGCTGAAGTCTAGCTGTTCAAAAAAGAGATGCAATTAACTTTTCTGAAGTAACTGTCTATATATTTAGAACCCAAACTGCCCTCTGTGTTCACTCCTCAATGTCCCTGTGCAGTCCTTCTTTGAATGCTGTTTGGGGAAAAAAGATGGTGAGGGCTTTGGTTGACTCACCAATGGTGTTTAGTGTTTTCTCTTTTCCATCTAAAGCCATAGAATGAAGGAGAATGTCCCCTCAGCTTCAGTTGTCCCTTCCCCAGGCCGTTCTTGACACCATGTGTTTCAGAACCTGTGAACGTACCACCAACTTCAGTGTCAACACTGAGCCTATACTTTCCTTCAGTACCTATGCTTTTCTTGCTCGCTGTTGGTATCACATATCTCTTTGCCAAAGATCACTTGGGTCTGGAGACTTGACATCAGTGGGTTGGCACTAGCCTTTGCTGTGCCTCACTTAAGACCTTTGTCAGTGTAAGCCTCCTTGGAATTTGAGTCTTTGATACTGAACCCATTCTTAGTCTCAATGTCAGCCTTGGTGCCCAAACCTGACTCTGTGTAGTAAGCACCAATGTTTTCAGTGCCAGGCAGTCTCAGTTTCAGGATTTGTTGGTGCTAATCTTCTCAGCATTAATAACCCATAATTTTGAGATGATGCAAACAACCTTTTGAATTGGTCAACACACCACTGGAGTGAACACAGTTGTGTCTACTCCACCACTTGACATCACTTAGTCTTGTACTTTGGACATATCCTTGTCCCAGCTTGGCAAGAGAAGTAGAAAGCTTGTTGCTGATGCAGAGAATATAGGTTTCCCATTCTGACTCCCCCTCCTCCTTCATGCACTCTCCCTCACCCCCACAGTGAGTGTCCTAAGGAAGTGGATGTGCAAAAGCAAGTCCTTAGATTCCCCTTTAAATCTCCCAATCCAGGTACCAGTCCCAAAGGGGAGTCTAACAAATCCAGACTTTGAGAGATTTTAGATTGGATTAGGCAGATAGGACCCAGGCTGGCTTGCCTAGTCTCCCCATATGAGGAAGTTTACAGGAGGCTGCAGGCTGGCTGACCTAGTCTCCCCATATGAGGAAATTCTGCAGGAAGCTTTTTGCTTCACACTAACAGTTTCTAGGGCATTTCTCCTGTGGGTCAAATTATTGTACTGATTATTAAATGAAGAAGGTAGTACTGATTATGCTGAGGGCTTGGCAAGACATATGGCGAGACATATGCCAGTGACACCAAACAAGATCTTTTGGCCTGCCAGTCTCTGAATGTTAGAGTAAGGCCCTTTTAGTCTGACTAGATGTTGGAGGGACATCCCTAATTTACTGTCAAACTTTTGCTCTATCCCTCCTAAAATTGAAAATTATTTTGAGAAGTTCTAAGCTAATAGTATCAGCATTTAAACATGTCACATAGTTTGGCATCTTTTCACCAATTGTTTTAGCTTTGTTCCTGACTCTAGAGATAAAAGTTTTGAGCTGTGCTCCATTTTACTGTCTGCCTCCAAGGAGAGCTCAGCAGTTAATTACTCTCACAAGGAGTCACAGGCATTGTATTGTCTTGTAAAGTGTGTTTGGATGCTGGGTTCCTTTTCCAACAGGCCTTTGAGTTATCTGGTTAACATTACCATGTTTCAGCATGATTTAGCAGACAAAAACAATAGAGATTCTGAAGAAGTTACCCCATGGGATCTTATAAAGAAAACTGAATTTCCGGTGTCTATCATAGCCAATTAAATTGTCCTTGAGGCTTATAAGTATTGCAGACAATGGAGTGGCTCAGGCCAGCTGGATCAGGTATTGCCATCCAACTCCACGCCTGACTGAGAACATTGCAACTTTGCAGGTAACTTCAAGGTGTTTTTCACCATACACCCATATAGTAGCTCATCTCTATTTGGACCCCATGTAAAAGAAAATTTAGAGAAGTGAATAGGAAGAAAGAGTGCTCACAGCTGTTGGAGTGAAGTTTTCTCCTCAAAAAAAAAGTTTTCACACAACCAAAGGAGTGTACAGAACATATGGTTTAAGAGCCCTCAGCTGCCATTTGTGTTCTAATAATAAACAATTCAGTCATGGGGGTTTCCAGTTTGGGTGCCATTCAGAAAGCTGAGGTGGTTAGCAAAAGTCAGGAATTCCACAGCCCTCCCTTATGGGAACAACCAACAAAATCCCTGAGGACTTGCCCTACTGTCCCTCTCTGCAGTCAGTCTGAGGTGAATTTTCTCTGTACCTTCCTGCTTAGCAGGCCATCACACAGTACAAAGTTGATCAAGGAGGCTACAGCCTTACACTTACAGGAGAATCTTTTGCAGCATTTTAAAAAAATAAAAATCTCTTTAAGATTGGTCTTTAAGGTTGGGAGGGTGGCCTAATGGTTAAGGTGGTTGCCCTACAAACACAAGGTGCAGGAATTGAGTCTCACAAGGGATAACTGGCTAGGCTTAAAATGGCTCGCAAGGGCAGTTAGCTTAGTACTAATCTGAACCTATGAACCTATAAGATCTATGTTAAGCTCAGAGCTCGACCTGCTGGTTTGATTAGCTTAAAGATATTCGGACACACGACTAAATTGATTTGGTGGTATCAGTATAAGATGCACACAAGGGAGAGCCTTAGGATGCTGCTCTGACCATAGGAGCTTCTGGGTGCTAGGACAAAAAAATTATGCTCAGTACTTATCCGATGAATTGGTATAACTTCATAGTGTGTGTGTGTGTGTGTGTGTGTGTGTGTGTGTGTGTGTGTGTGTGTGTGTGTGTGTGTGTAATTTTCCTTGTATCGAATAAGTCCTGGGATAGGTTTCAGCTCTGCTGTGCCCCTAAACTGAATGAACGTACACATCCAGAGGTTCTGATAAGGTTGTGTCTGTTTCGTTTAATAGCCTGACACAAATTATTCTTTTGTTATAGATTCATACAGCTGGCCAAATTCATTACCTTTGACTCTGTTCTTTAGGTCAGTAATATTTATATCCACATTATGTGTGGGACCTTGTGCTGTTGTAAAGAACAGCTGTTTTGTAAACTATTGATTACTGCTGATCCACACATAATTTCTGATTTTTTTTTTCTGTAAGTGTTGCATTATTCCTTCTGTTTATCAGTAGAACTAAGAGTTCAGTTCCTGTTTCAGTAGTTCAGCAGGTGGCAAATCACCTTTGGTTTAGAAGGCTGTGGGTTCTATTCTCACGTTGGTTAGTTGTATTAATTTCCAATACTGGCATTACAGCATAAGGGAGTGTTGCTCTATTGAGTGTGCCATCTTTTCCATGAGATGTTAAACCAAGGCCCCATATACCTGAGTTGGTGGTAGCTCAGATGGATGTGAAAGACCCCGTGATACTTCTCGAAAAGTGTCTGGGAAGTTCCCCATTGCCCTGGTCCAAATTCCCCTAGTCAGTATAAATAGCATCACAGAACTCCCCTAAAAAGAGACCACTGGTCTAAAGAGACTAATCCAGTCAACAGACTGTAAATAAAAATAAATAAATAAATGGCTTTTTCTGTAATAATATATATGAATATAATATGCTTTACTGCTTCAGACTTTTCATCTAATCCTATTATAATGAGAACAGAGCTTCTAGCTGTCATTCAGTTTTTTGCTGTTTATGACAATTTCAGGGGTGTGCATTTTAGCCAGAGTTCTACAGAGAATTATACTTCTTTTGTTTCCAAACAGAGACTGTTGACAGAAAAATAGATTTTTTTAGAAAAATAGATTTCTTGACTTCTGCAGATGTACCTCTTTGGTTCTGGCAGACAAATCTGCATTCTCTGACACCACATCATGTCTTACAGCTTAGTAATTAATGCACAGTTGTGATCTAATAACCACACTATCTGTATTCTAACTGAACATTTATGAAACTTTTGTATGCCAGATGAGATGGAACTTGCCGTAGCTAGCACATTAGCTTTTAAATGTTTGTACTACATAACCCTGCAATAACATCAGAGTCTTCAGATCATTAAGAAAGGAACTCAAGATAGTGGTTATGTAGTTGCATCTTTCCATTTTATATATTTGAGTATAGATCATTTAGGAGAGGTAATATAAGGGTGTATAATAATTTGATATCTGGGGTAAGACTGGGATTGATGGATAATGTTAAGAGTTGATTAGCAGGTGTCTCCTTGGGATGACGAGTCCTGTTATGGCCTGTCCTTTTGTGTAATGAAGAGTACTTGAGGATGCAGGAGAGATTCTGGGAATCCAGTGGCCACATTGATGACCAAACATTTTATTGCCACTTTAAAGCCCTCCAGAGAAGTTTTGGGAGGGGGGGGGTAAGGGGTGGAGGGGGAATATTTTACATGCCTTGGCCTTCCTGTGTGCAGTGGCATGAGATTGATGAGTCAGGATGGAGGGAGAGGGGAAGGGAACATGAGGGGTGTTGTGAATTTTGTTGAGAATTCTGAAGAATTAGGAGTGAATCGATCCTGTGGGGGGACCACCCAGGATATTGTTGATAAATCTGAAGAATTAAGTGTTATTGCTAGTGTGCACAGTTGTATGCTGGTGCATTCATTGACAAGATTATCTTTCCTGGTAATGAGATTTGAGGGCACAATAAATATTCCCTCTTAATGAAATGAGGGCAAGATGGATTGCAAATTGCCTTTTTTTTCATGTTTACCTTTCAAGTCTAAACACAGTTCAGTGATTGTTATTCTGTTGTCTTTGTACACTGAACAATTTTGTTTATCTTTAACTAAGCAAATGGCTTTTTGCAGCCATGAAGTGAACTGTTAGACACTGTCAATTTATTTAAATTTTTCATGCGCCAATATGTTAAAGAAACAGTTACATTTGTATACAAACGTGTCGCCGATTATGAAAGGAACACACTTGGGAGTCACGCTGTATATTAAAGTGAGAGTTCAAATAGTAATGGGTTACATTCCAGCTCTTCGCTTATTGATGGCCTGTTCTCTTGTAAGCAGATACTTTGATACTCTTTTTTAACTATTTAGTAACCTTTTCCCAAATCCAGGGTGACATCTGACTCTCCTAACATCTTAATTCCATGCATCCGAGGTTATCTTGATAATGGCTGTTTTACCCAGGGCTTTATTAGGACAGTCTGACCAGTAATGATGGAATGCTGTTAGTTGGTTACAGTGTGAATGGTGTTGGACTAGTAAAGATTTTCAAAGGAAGGGGGAAGACCATGATCAGAATAGTTTGAGTTTAAGATAAGGGTGACTCTTGGGGTTACTGGGAGCCAGTTAGTACAACACAGTGTTGTTAATCTATAATTTTGTCTCTGTTCCTGAAGTCTTTTTATAAATGCATCTGAAGGCTGCAGTGAGTCATACATGGGAATGTAGCCTAAAATGGTGAGTGTGTGTCTGCACATGCATGCCTGCACATGCATGCCTGCACATCTGCTGAAGTGTTAGCAGGTTCTCTGCAGAAATTCAGGTGCGTGATAGTCTCCATGGTCATGCAATTTTTTTATGCCAGATGCTTCACAGTTTTTTGAATTCCAGAAAGATGAGTTGAATGATGTTTCTAAGTTTGTGAAGAGGTAGAGCCTGACTTGGTTAATCTACTACTTAGTGCTGAAAATTAACAAGTGAATTGGTAGATGGTCCTTGGAATTCTGTAGCAGACTGAGGTGTACAATAAATCTCACACCTGTAATGTATGTTGCACTTAATCCAATTTTGAGAGATAATTACCAAAATATTTTTTTTTCTTATTGGGCATTTTGTATTCAAGAAGGTGGGTGTTCTAATGTTGCTGCGTTGAGAGATTATTCTGTGTGTATTCCCATTTGGGCTGTTACAGAGGTATGCAGTAATCTGTACTGAGAATGAAGAGGAGCCCCATTTGTTAGAGAGGATAACCAGTGTCATTAGATGACTTTGCATATTTTGATTTTTTAGAATAGATTTTGAAGGCCCTCAGTGATGGCTTTAGATGACTAGTGAGTACATCAGGGTTGTTTTGCATTGGAATGCCTTTATTAATTTATTTTATATGGTTATGTTTGCTTTGGAGTTAGATAGGAGTGCAATGCTTTCAGTGGTATTCATGCTGAAGGTACGTATTGTTTCAGCACTTCATCCGGGATCAGTACAAAGCCCATTTTTTTTTTTTTTATTTTTAAAATGTGTTTATGGAATGGATGGGGTTTCTGAATCTGAATTTGTTTGCTTTTCCTACATTGCATTGTAGTACAGTTCAGTGGAATATAAAGTTTCCTTTTTGTAAAGAATAATAGTAAAGTTTACCAGGCTTCCAAGAATACACAGGTGTACATCTTATTTTTTCTTTTCCTGGTTGATCTGCAGGTGCATTTGTGCATGTCTTTTGCAGTAGGTTGAACACCTGGGTTCATCCTTCTTAAGCTGTGTAATGTAGAATGTTATTATCTCAACCTCATATTTTTCTGGTGTATGCAAGGCCACTCCCATGTATGGGGAGGTTTCAAGGGTTATATGTGCCCAGCATCACCAATTCTCTCTAGTCAACTGTGTACAGTTCAGATGTTCGACTGTTGTGTACTATCATAATGGTCCTGTATTTGGTGCTTAAAAAAAGCACAGACCTTTGAAGTGCACCCCTGAGCTAACAAGTCTCAAGTAGGGACAACCAGAGGAACTACCCTTTTTGCCTGAGACTGGAACACAGTGGTTGCAATTATTACAACTATTGTTTCACATCAAACATTTAAAAGAATGCACCTCAGGGCTTTCAGCAATGTCTTTCTCAACAGTAATGGAGGACGGGTTGCCTAAGGGCCAGCTGGAAAGCTTATCTTTTGGATGGAAGCAGGAGCACAAGAGACTTGAAGGTATGAGATATTGAGCTCAGGTCTGCTTTAAACTGCAAATCTCTGTTTATCATGCTTAAGGTGGTATTCTGTCTTTAACTTGTGGGATTCTTTATTTCCCCCACCCCCTTCTGCAGATGGATGTTTATACTTTATCCCTTTTAAAGAAAGTCCTTGTAATGTGGTTGGCAAGACTCACTCCTTGACGTAACAAAGTGATGTTCCTCATTGATTAAGAAACTAGTCCTTGAATTCCCAGAATACTTGTATAGTTCTGAAGTCAAGCCTGAGAGTTAGAGCTCCTTTGCCTCTTCTGTTGAGTGGGGTGCCCACTCATTTTTAAAAGCTGAACTGATTAGAACAAGAACACATGTGCATCCACCTACTTAACTGAATAAACTGAAATTTCAACAAGCCTTCTTTCTTCCTCCCTCAAGGAGGGCATCACATCTCCTAGATCTGTTAGCTGAATTCATTTTATGTGCACTACTCCTTTGTAATACGTTTCATTTTTAAAGGCTAGGGTTGAGAAGGACCGTAGAGAACCTTCTGCACCCATCATTCTCTTGCTGGATTTTGATAGCCTGCTCAGCTTGTTGTGGAAGGTGCCTGATGCTTGAGGTAAACCTTGCACTGGCCACGCATTCTTTTGGGTTTTCCCTGACATCTGCACCTCTGTTTCATGGTAAGCTGATATTATACTCTACATCACTTGAATCTTGATGTGCAGCCTGTACTGCTGACCTGCCATCACCAGTTGGCACTACAGTCAGGCCCATGGGGACTGTTCAGAGGTGGCCACCTCCTTCATTTCAATCCCTTGTCTGTTAGTCTAAAGGAGTGAGCTTTCATTACATCACACTTGGCTTAATTTCAAAACAAGGCTTACTAAAATAAACTTCATTTAATTGAAAACTTTTGTCAAGTTGCATTTGTTAAAAGAAATGCTGAAGAAAGCACCTTAAAACGTGTTTAGGGGGCTTCTTCCCCTCACTTAAATATAGTAACTTTTGATTTGAGCATCCACAGAGGAAAAGCTCACTCAGTCAGACACTGCTGGCACACACATACCGTTCTTAGCAGCAGTGATTAGAGGTAATCCTGATCACCGTGTCGACAGTCAGCCAGATAAACACACTCATACATTTCCACATGTCTATTACAATACTACATTATTAAACTTTGTTTTATAAAAAGACTGCAACCAAATGAGCATACCTACAAATGAGTTTTCAATTTAGTTTTTATCATTGTTCTGTGATTCAGCTAAATGCCACTCAACTAAATTAAGTGGAATCCTATGCTCCAGAGTACTAGGGAGTAACACCCCTATGCTCCAGAGTACTAGGGAATAACACCCCTATGCTCCAGAGTACTAGGGAATAACACCCCTATGCTCCAGACTATTAGGGAGTAACCCCTCTCCTTCCATATTTCTTTTTGAGGACCTCTTCTTTATAGAAGCCCTCAAGTTAAATCCACTCTGTGGCATCCCCCCCCCCCCCAACAGAAACACAGCAGTTTAATTTTTTATTGAAGATAAAGTTTATTGAAAAAAACAGTCTTTTTATTGGAGGAGCAGTCTGTAGTTACTTAACCCTTCACTTGTTTTGAACATGAGTGTGGTTTCAGCGTGTATTTCAGAAACCCCAGCACTTGGCTATTCCTCAACGTACAAGCTGTCAGAGGCTGTGGAAACGTTTAGTAAAAGATTTACTGCTCATCATTATGATCACTTCTGTAGTAGGCTTAGCTGTGCAGGTTATGTCCTTCAAAGGATTTAACAGACAGCTTCAAGGTCATCTTCCTCACACCCTAACTGTTTTCCAACTCAGGCTGAGTTGATGAAAGTGTAGTTTGGGCACCATGCCCTTCAGAGCTTTCCTACTGCCAAAGTGAGTTCTTGTGGGCTTTTGAGGATCATTGTTCAAATAACACTCTCCATTGCTGAGCAGTAAGTTCCCTTTAGGGAAAAAATAATTTCTACATTCTACTTTTATGACTTCTGTGAAATTACTAATTTTAAGCTACGAAAAATTGTTTTTATTGAAAGTCATGTCACTTTAGTAACATTTAAAAGAAAAGTGATGCTTTTTACTTGTGCAGAAAATTTTAAAACGAGCAATATTTTTTACGTTTGCTGAAAGTTGTTGAAACTAATTTAAAACTACTTTTTCCTTGGTAAAAATTTAAGAATCTGTGGTAAAGTGTTTATTAATTTATTTATTTACATTTGTTTACTGGGAAATTCCGACTGGACACAGGTCCATTTTCAGTGGAGTTCCGGGGAGAAAAGCTCCACAGAATGACATGGTAGATGGGAAAACGATAGCAATTTAGGTATGTATACAGTAGAAGCAATCATGACATGAAGTAATATAGGAGCAAAATCAGTACAATTGAGTATAGTAAGCTCTAATTACAAACAGTGAGAAATAAGAAGCAAAACACAGAGCTACAAATTTTCTAGACAGTGACTAGATAACAATAATAATAGACTAAATGATAACTAAATCCTGGAAGGATTAACAAGCAGTAATCTTCAGGAAGGAAGGGTAGTTAATGTAATGGGAAGGTTGCTCCAGAGCTTGGCTATAGTGCAGGAAAAAAGCGCTTTGGTGACCTGGAGTAGATTTTTGTTGCAGGAGCGTAGTGGCCTAGAAGAGTGGTAGGGTTTGAGAATTGTATGGATGGGATTTGGAGAGGGTGGTTTTACTAGTGTATGAGCAAAGGCGAGTTGAGTTTGGTGTGGGAGTTCAAGCCAGTCAAAGTTTTTAAGGGAGACACAGTGGTGGCTGCGGTAAGAGGTACCAGTGGCAAATTTTGCAATTTTATTGTAGCAGGCTTCGAGTTTGTGTAGGTCTGACTGTCCAAGATTAGTAAGTATGGGTGATGCATAGAGTAGGGTGGAGGTTAGTTGGGAATTGGCGATAGAGATTCTTGCTGGTTTGGTGAGGTATTGGCGGCTTCTATATCAGGCACCCAATTTTTTGTGAACTTTTTTAATTGTTAGTGATATATGGGTGTCAAATTTGAGAGTATTGTCTAACTGTAAGCCAAGTAGTTTTGTGTCGACAGTTGGTGAAATGGAGGTATTATCCTTGGCTTGAATAGTGAAATGTGAGGCGTTTTGGGTAGATTTGGAGGATTGGAAGATGAGGAGTTTGGTTTTATTTGGATTGAGGAGAAGTTGGGCATTAGGTAGCCAGCTTTCAACTGAAGAGAAAGATGCTTGGGTGATCTGTTGGAGTTCTGTTAGAGTTGGGGCTGAGCAGATGAGGGTGGAATCATCTGCATACTCTATGAGGGAGGCATGTTTGGTGGCAGTGTGCAGGTTGTTGGTGAAGAGAGAGAAAAGTAGAGGGCCAAGGATGGAGCCTTGGGGAACCTCGAGAGTTACAGGGAGGCCAGGGGATAGCTTGTTGTCCCAGATGACTGATTGCTAGTGGCCTTGTAGATAGCTGTAGAACCAGTTTGTGGCTGGTGTGGAGAAAGAGAGGTCAGATAGAGCAGATAATAGTAGATTGTGTGACACAATGTCAAAGGCTTTAGATAGATCCAAAAATACAGCAGAGGAGAGGAGGCCATTGTTTTTGTGATGGAGGATAGTGTTGGTGAAGGAGAGGAGAGCAGTTGTCGTGCTGTGGTGTGGTCTGATACCATGCTGGGTATTGGAGAGAAGGTTATTGTTAAGGAGAAATTTGGAGACCTGTGAGATGATGCATTATTCAAGTATCTTGGTGAGGGGGGAGAGGATGGCAATGAGGCGATAGTTGGAGAGGTCAGAGTAGGGGCCACCTTTGTGGATGGGAATGATGTGTGATATTTTCCATAGCGTGGCTACATAGGATTCAGATATGCAATGGTTGATTAATATGGAAATAGGATAAGCTAGGACATCAGCTGCTATCTTTAGATATTCAGCGGGCAGGTAGTCGCCTGTTAGTTTTGTGGGTTTTAGTTTTGTCAGGAGGCATTTTATGTAGGAGGTGGGTACTGTGGAGAGCAAGAAAGAAGGAAGGGATGGTTTTGGGTTGGGTGAGGGAGGAATTAGTGTAGGGAAGTGTTTTTTTGTTAGAGATAAAACGGATTCTGTGAAGTGTTTATTGAAGGAATCAGCAATGCTACTGGTGGAGGGAGGGGTGGTTGGTAGGGTGGTGCTTACTTTTCCTGGGCAGAGTATAGAGTTAATTGTGGACCAGAATTGCTTGGGGTTGTTTTGGGAGGAGTTTAGGGATGTCTGATAGAAAAGGGCTTTGTCCGCTTTTACTTGCTTTTTGACCTTGTTACGTAGAGTTGCCTATCTGAGGGGTTTTTAGCTATGCTTTTTACTGTTTTTGCAAAAAGAGACCTTTTTTAATACTTCCTTATTCTGTCGACTACTGCTGCCAGACTTCCTTGGGAATCAGACATCTTTTTCGTTTTTCAGATTTACCATGGAACAACCTTACCAGTTGCTTGTTTTTCTCTTCTACCAGCCACAAAGAGAAGAAAACTAATAAATTTGCCACAACAGCAGGCTGCTTAAGATGCAGATAAGTGACACTGCTGTGGCCATTTCTGGTTCCTCAGTGTTCAGCTTCTTCTTTGGCTCCCTCTGGTGTACTCTCATCAGCCACAATGGACCCAGGGTTAGATAAATCCTCTGTGGCTGCTGAAGTATCCTTTGGAGGCAGGGGAGAACAACTCTAGTCAATTCTAAGAGAAAGGTGCAGGGAATGCCTCTTTGCCTAGCCAGACTGGAATGCCTGTGTTTAGGGAGGTATTGCCTGGCAAAAAGTGGGTCTGCTGCTTCAGAAATTCATGTCAAAAAGAAGCACAGACTTTTAGATCTGTCTTCTCCTGTTTTGGTTAACTTGGACAGGAGTGATTTATTGGGCTTAGCTCTGTGTTTAGTTTAGGCTCTTGACCCTTCCTGTGCAGCTGTTTTGGCAATAGAAAGAGTCTTCATTTTCTAAAGGTTCACAATTTTGAATCGCAAGATAATTCTGAAGGGACAAATTCTGTATTTTTTCTTCTCAGTTTTATGATTCATATTCTGAGTGTGTGACTTCTGTCAGTCTGTTTGAAGAATTCTCCTTTTCTGAAACTGTTTTCAAAATGGATTGGTTGTTTCAGTGGGAATGTGACATTCAAAAGTAGTATTTTTCTTGGCTTTTTCGACTTTTTGTGCCTTTCGACTACTGTTTCTGCTTATTTTATCAAAGTTTGCACTGTTTTTTCTGTGTTTATAAGTTACAACTGTTTACTGCACTTGCTAGTTTAAGTTTTGCCTAAAAGTTAAACTACAGGCTAATACACTCAAGTGTACTAGCTTTTGATAGCATTTAATCGAAAATCATAGCATTTATTGTGTTTTCTGCTTGTCTGTAAAAAAAACTTGGAAAAAACAAAAAAAATATCCTTGCTTTCCATACTTTCCTAAACTAGTGTTCCAGAGACCAGATTTTGCTGATCCCTGGGCTTTGTCTTGGTTCCTGTTTTCTCCATTTTCCTTGTTTGGTCAAGGGGTAGTTTCTTTACTCACTAGTGGGAGTAGGGAGTACTGAACTGCCTGTTTGTCCTCAGATGAGTGGTTTAAGGCAGTAACTTGTAGTTTATTGGCCATTTTGGGTCATTTCCTGTCTTTTCCAGCCCCCTGCTATAAAGCACGTTTTGGCGGGCTTTTCCAGCTATTGAGAACTCAGCACAGCTCCTCGTGGTGGCCAGCAGTGTTCCTCTAGCAGCAGAGACCAGAAAAGACTACCTTTCCAGATTTTAAGTATTTTCTTGGCTTTTTTGACTTTTTGTGCCTTTCGACTACTGTTTCTGCTTATTTTATCAAAGTTTGCACTGTTTTCTCTGTGTTTATAAGTTACAACTGTTTACTGCACTTGCTAGTTTAAGTTTTGCCTAAAAGTTAAACTACAGGCTAATACACTCAAGTGTACTAGCTTTTGATAGCATTTAATCGAAAATCATAGCATTTATTGTGTTTTCTGCTTGTCTGTAAAAAACTTGAAAAACAAAAAAAAAATATCCTTGCTTTCCATACTTTCCTAAACTAGTGTTCCAGAGACCAGATTTTGCTGATCCCTGGGCTTTGTCTTGGTTCCTGTTTTCTCCATTTTCCTTGTTTGGTCAAGGGGTAGTTTCTTTACTCACTAGTGGGAGTAGGGAGTACTGAACTGCCTGTTTGTCCTCAGAGGAGTGGTTTAAGGCAGTAACTTGTAGTTTATTGGCCATTTTGGGTCATTTCCAGCCCCTGCTATAAAGACGCTTTAGCGCGATTAGCGATTTAGCTGAGTTGCCACTGTTGCACACTAGGGCAGCTCGGTTAAGCAGGTTTAAACTATTCGGCTACCTAAAGTCCACTCTTCAAATTTTCCCTTGAAACTACCTTCCTCGACCTATACTACTCATCTAATCAGCGTATCCTATAACTAAAAGATCATCTCTACTTGACTCTAAGTAGACTATTCTCTATCTGTTAAACCTAGCACTTGCTCCTACAGTACTTATTACCTTGATACGGCACTCTTATAGATAGCACCCCAAAAGGCAACCCCCATTTCGGTCACCCACATCGCCCGGAATCTTTTTTAAAGTTTTTTGTCTATCCTTCTAGCATGTCGAGGGATCAGTTGCTAGTGTCATCTCCTGCTCAGCTGGTGAACCTGGGAATATTGAGGCAATGTTACAATTGCCTCATGTACACAGACAACCCTCTCCTCCTCCCACAAAACACAAATACATGCGAGAGATGCAACTATACGGCCAAACTGGAGGCTGAGCTCTCTCAACATAGGACTGGCAAGACCAGTCAGGAGGGAAGGTTACCACACACACTATAGACCCAGTCTCACATAGTACCATTACAACCTCAAATCATACACATAAACACACAAAGACATACTCGGAGGCTCTGATCAAAATCTACCAAAACAGCAGAGGCCACCAAAGCAGACACCCAAAAACCACCACCTCAGAACACAACACCTGCAACACATAGACCTCACAGTCAGAGTGTCAAACAGTCACAGCCCTTAAGGCCAAACACAATGCCAGACACACTAGTCATTGGTGACTCCATAGTCAGACACACTGATGTCCCGCTCACCAGACTGAGTAAGGAGAAGGTCACAGTAAGCTGTCTGTCGGGCTAGAATCGGCCACATAACGCAAGCACTCAGGTCTCTCAACAGCAGGTACAAATATGACTCAGTCATTGTCCACGCTGGTGTAAATGACCTGAGACGTACCTCCTTGGACTACATGAAAAGAGACATTGAGGAGCTCTCTGATTATGTAGCCCAGGCAGGTATGACCCTGACCTTGAGCAGTATCCTACCTTCACCAAGAATGATGCCACAATACAGAGATAAGATGATCAGCTTTAACAATTGGCCCAAACACTGGTGTCATTCAAAGGGGATCCAGTATCTGTCTGCCTGGGATGACATGCTGGACAAGCCACGCTGCTTTGCAAGGGACGGCTTGCACCTGTCACGCCTGGGATTCGGATATTGGCAAAGGCTCTTGCCACCCCATAGTGCCTTTTTAGGCAAGGCTCAAATTCTAAACCTACCACCCTAGAACACAAAAAGGAAATAAACTAAGGGTAATGCTGCTCAATGCCAGAAGTCTAAATCTCAAAACTTGAGGTTTTTTTTCTATCATGCTTAAGGTGGTATTCTGTCTTTAACTTGTGGGATTCTTTATTTCCCCCACCCCCTTCTGCAGATGGATGTTTATACTTTATCCCTTTTAAAGAAAGTCCTTGTAATGTGGTTGGCAAGACTCACTCCTTGACGTAACAAAGTGATGTTCCTCATTGATTAAGAAACTAGTCCTTGTATTCCCAGAATACTTGTATAGTTCTGAAGTCAAGCCTGAGAGTTAGAGCTCCTTTGCCTCTTCTGTTGAGTGGGGTGCCCACTCATTTTTAAAAGCTGAACTGATTAGAACAAGAACACATGTGCATCCACCTACTTAACTGAATAAACTGAAATTTCAACAAACCTTCTTTCTTCCTCCTCAAGGAGGGCATCACATCTCCTAGATCTGTTAGCTGAATTCATTTTATGTGCACTACTCCTTTGTAATACGTTTCATTTTTAAAGGCTAGGGTTGAGAAGGACCGTAGAGAACCTTCTGCACCCATCATTCTCTTGCTGGATTTTGATAGCCTGCTCAGCTTGTTGTGGAAGGTGCCTGATGCTTGAGGTAAACCTTGCACTGGCCACGCATTCTTTTGGGTTTTCCCTGACATCTGCACCTCTGTTTCATGGTAAGCTGATATTATACTCTACATCACTTGAATCTTGATGTGCAGCCTGTACTGCTGACCTGCCATCACCAGTTGGCACTACAGTCAGGCCCATAGGGACTGTTCAGAGGTGGCCACCTCCTTCATTTCAATCCCTTGTCTGTTAGTCTAAAGGAGTGAGCTTTCATTACATCACATTTGGCTTAATTTCAAAACAAGGCTTAATAAAATAAACTTCATTTAATTGAAAACTTTTGTCAAGTTGCATTTGTTAAAAGAAATGCTGAAGAAAGCACCTTAAAACTTGTTTAGGGGGCTTCTTCCCCTCACTTAAATATAGTAACTTTTGATTTGAGCATCCACAGAGGAAAAGCTCACTCAGTCAGACACTGCTGGCACACACATACCGTTCTTAGCAGCAGTGATTAGAGGTAATCCTGATCACCGTGTCGACAGTCAGCCAGATAAACACACTCATACATTTCCACATGTCTATTACAATACTACATTATTAAACTTTGTTTTATAAAAAGACTGCAACCAAATGAGCATATCTACAAATGAGTTTTCAATTTAGTTTTTATCATTGTTCTGTGATTCAGCTAAATGCCACTCAACTAAATTAAGTGGAATCCTATGCTCCAGAGTACTAGGGAGTAACACCCCTATGCTCCAGAGTACTAGGGAATAACACCCCTATGCTCCAGAGTACTAGGGAATAACACCCCTATGCTCCAGACTATTAGGGAGTAACCCCTCTCCTTCCATATTTCTTTTTGAGGACCTCTTCTTTATAGAAGCCCTCAAGTTAAATCCACTCTGTGGCATCCCCCCCCCCCCCAACAAAAACACAGCAGTTTAATTTTTTATTGAAGATAAAGTTTATTGAAAAAAACAGTCTTTTTATTGGAGGAGCAGTCTGTAGTTACTTAACCCTTCACTTGTTTTGAACACGAGTGTGGTTTCAGCGTGTATTTCAGAAACCCCAGCACTTGGCTATTCCTCAACGTACAAGCTGTCAGAGGCTGTGGAAACGTTTAGTAAAAGATTTACTGCTCATCATTATGATCACTTCTGTAGTAGGCTTAGCTGTGCAGGTTATGTCCTTCAAAGGATTTAACAGACAGCTTCAAGGTCATCTTCCTCACACCCTAACTGTTTTCCAACTCAGGCTGAGTTGATGAAAGTGTAGTTTGGGCGCCATGCCCTTCAGAGCTTTCCTACTGCCAAAGTGAGTTCTTGTGGGCTTTTGAGGATCATTGTTCAAATAACACTCTCCATTGCTGAGCAGTAAGTTCCCTTTAGGGAAAAAATAATTTCTACATTCTACTTTTATGACTTCTGTGAAATTACTAATTTTAAGCTACGAAAAATTGTTTTTATTGAAAGTCATGTCACTTTAGTAACATTTAAAAGAAAAGTGATGCTTTTTACTTGTGCAGAAAATTTTAAAACGAGCAATATTTTTTACGTTTGCTGAAAGTTGTTGAAACTAATTTAAAACTACTTTTTCCTTGGTAAAAATTTAAGAATCTGTGGTAAAGTGTTTATTAATTTATTTATTTACATTTGTTTACTGGGAAATTCCGACTGGACACAGGTCCATTTTCAGTGGAGTTCCGGGGAGAAAAGCTCCACAGAATGACATGGTAGATGGGAAAACGATAGCAATTTAGGTATGTATACAGTAGAAGCAATCATGACATGAAGTAATATAGGAGCAAAATCAGTACAATTGAGTATAGTAAGCTCTAATTACAAACAGTGAGAAATAAGAAGCAAAACACAGAGCTACAAATTTTCTAGACAGTGACTAGATAACAATAATAATAGACTAAATGATAACTAAATCCTGGAAGGATTAACAAGCAGTAATCTTCAGGAAGGAAGGGTAGTTAATGTAATGGGAAGGTTGCTCCAGAGCTTGGCTATAGTGCAGGAAAAAAGCGCTTTGGTGACCTGGAATAGATTTTTGTTGCAGGAGCGTAGTGGCCTAGAAGAGTGGTAGGGTTTGAGAATTGTATGGATGGGATTTGGAGAGGGTGGTTTTACTAGTGTATGAGCAAAGGCGAGTTGAGTTTGGTGTGGGAGTTCAAGCCAGTCAAAGTTTTTAAGGGAGACACAGTGGTGGCTGCGGTAAGAGGTACCAGTGGCAAATTTTGCAATTTTATTGTAGCAGGCTTCGAGTTTGTGTAGGTCTGACTGTCCAAGATTAGTAAGTATGGGTGATGCATAGAGTAGGGTAGAGGTTAGTTGGGAATTGGCGATAGAGATTCTTGCTGGTTTGGTGAGGTATTGGCGGCTTCTATATCAGGCACCCAATTTTTTGTGAACTTTTTTAATTGTTAGTGATATATGGGTGTCAAATTTGAGAGTATTGTCTAACTGTAAGCCAAGTAGTTTTGTGTCGACAGTTGATGAAATGGAGGTATTATCCTTGGCTTGAATAGTGAAATGTGAGGCGTTTTGGGTAGATTTGGAGGATTGGAAGATGAGGAGTTTGGTTTTATTTGGATTGAGGAGAAGTTGGGCATTAGATAGCCAGCTTTCAACTGAAGAGAAAGATGCTTGGGTGATCTGTTGGAGTTCTGTTAGAGTTGGGGCTGAGCAGATGAGGGTGGAATCATCTGCATACTCTATGAGGGAGGCATGTTTGGTGGCAGTGTGCAGGTTGTTGGTGAAGAGAGAGAAAAGTAGAGGGCCAAGGATGGAGCCTTGGGGAACCTCGAGAGTTACAGGGAGGCCAGGGGATAGCTTGTTGTCCCAGATGACTGATTGCTAGTGGCCTTGTAGATAGCTGTAGAACCAGTTTGTGGCTGGTGTGGAGAAAGAGAGGTCAGATAGAGCAGATAATAGTAGATTGTGTGACACAATGTCAAAGGCTTTAGATAGATCCAAAAATACAGCAGAGGAGAGGAGGCCATTGTTTTTGTGATGGAGGATAGTGTTGGTGAAGGAGAGGAGAGCAGTTGTCGTGCTGTGGTGTGGTCTGATACCATGCTGGGTATTGGAGAGGAGGTTATTGTTAAGGAGAAATTTGGAGACCTGTGAGATGATGCATTATTCAAGTATCTTGGTGAGGGGGGAGAGGATGGCAATGAGGCGATAGTTGGAGAGGTCAGAGTAGGGGCCACCTTTGTGGATGGGAATGATGTGTGATATTTTCCATAGCGTGGCTACATAGGATTCAGATATGCAATGGTTGATTAATATGGAAATAGGATAAGCTAGGACATCAGCTGCTATCTTTAGATATTCAGCGGGCAGGTAGTCGCCTGTTAGTTTTGTGGGTTTTAGTTTTGTCAGGAGGCATTTTATGTAGGAGGTGGGTACTGTGGAGAGCAAGAAAGAAGGAAGGGATGGTTTTGGGTTGGGTGAGGGAGGAATTCGTGTAGGGAAGTGTTTTTTTGTTAGAGATAAAACGGATTCTGTGAAGTGTTTATTGAAGGAATCAGCAATGCTACTGGTGGAGGGAGGGGTGGTTGGTAGGGTGGTGCTTACTTTTCCTGGGCAGAGTATAGAGTTAATTGTGGACCAGAATTGCTTGGGGTTGTTTTGGGAGGAGTTTAGGGATGTCTGATAGAAAAGGGCTTTGTCCGCTTTTACTTGCTTTTTGACCTTGTTACGTAGAGTTGCCTATCTGAGGGGTTTTTAGCTATGCTTTTTACTGTTTTTGCAAAAAGAGACCTTTTTTAATACTTCCTTATTCTGTCGACTACTGCTGCCAGACTTCCTTGGGAATCAGACATCTTTTTCGTTTTTCAGATTTACCATGGAACAACCTTACCAGTTCCTTGTTTTTCTCTTCTACCAGCCACAAAGAGAAGAAAACTAATAAATTTGCCACAACAGCAGGCTGCTTAAGATGCAGATAAGTGACACTGCTGTGGCCATTTCTGGTTCCTCAGTGTTCAGCTTCTTCTTTGGCTCCCTCTGGTGTACTCTCATCAGCCACAATTGACCCAGGGTTAGATAAATCCTCTGTGGCTGCTGAAGTATCCTTTGGAGGCAGGGGAGAACAACTCTAGTCAATTCTAAGAGAAAGGTGCAGGGAATGCCTCTTTGCCTAGCCAGACTGGAATGCCTGTGTTTAGGGAGGTATTGCCTGGCAAAAAGTGGGTCTGCTGCTTCAGAAATTCATGTCAAAAAGAAGCACAGACTTTTTAGATCTGTCTTCTCCTGTTTTGGTTAACTTGGACAGGAGTGATTTATTGGGCTTAGCTCTGTGTTTAGTTTAGGCTCTTGACCCTTCCTGTGCAGCTGTTTTGGCAATAGAAAGAGTCTTCATTTTCTAAAGGTTCACAATTTTGAATCGCAAGATAATTCTGAAGGGACAAATTCTGTATTTTTTCTTCTCAGTTTTATGATTCATATTCTGAGTGTGTGACTTCTGTCAGTCTGTTTGAAGAATTCTCCTTTTCTGAAACTGTTTTCAAAATGGATTGGTTGTTTCAGTGGGAATGTGACATTCAAAAGTAGTATGATTTATTGCAACTGTATTTTTCTGAACCTACTCACGTTCTTTCAGCATTGGAGAATGTATCTGTTACAGCCTGCAACGTTCCTGACAACCAGTCTGCTGATTCCAAGAGACCAGACATACTATAAAGTTCTTAAATATTGTAAGCATTTGTATTGTTAATCCCAGATCAGACCCAGTAGTTGTTGCCCTAATAAATCCTGTTGCTGCTAAAACATCTGGTTAATACCATTACCTCCCCTTCTGACAAGAATGGGAAAGCTTTTGATAGCTTGAGGCAAGTGTATTCTTCTACAACACTTACTTCAGAATTCTCAGCTGTCAGACGTGTCTCTTTTTAGAATATGAGTAGTATTATGGCATGATTCATCATCTTTGCGTAACCTAATTGCTTCTGTGTCTCAAGTAGTCCTCCACTGTTTGAAATGTGCTCATGATTCTGCTGATGACAATCCCAAGGTTGCTACCACTGAAATTATGAGGAAGATTGTTTGGCTGCATATGCAAGACCTTCCTGAGGATTTTATAGTTGAAATATTGAATTCTCCTTTAGACAGTGAGGTAGCTTTTGGGCCACCTGCTGCAGACGTCCTCGAAAAGTGTGATGAGAGAGGTAAGCTGATTTGAGGAAGCTCTCGGATTTTTCAGCATTCCTTTTCCAAGATTATCAAGGAGTTTAATGCTACCAGTACTCCTTTTTCAAAAAGCAAAATAAATACAGCAAGCAGAGAGTAAGCAATGGTAAGGATATTTGAAAAAGAACATGCCCCCCCCCAGAGCAAAGGAGACACTAATAACCACCTTTTGAAATCCTCCCTTCCCCCTTTCTACCCTGGCAAACCTTTAATCCTTCTGGAAAGTCTGAACCTCCAGTTCTCGTTTTGGTAACAGATGGGCCCTGAAAGCAATTCATTAGGGTTACACATGACAGTGGGAGTCTGTTTTTCCTTTTCAGGGGATTTCTCCTCATCCATAAGACCAAACTCATATTTTCCATCCAATCATTCAGTCTTGGGGGTGATAAAAACATTCCCTCTTCACCAGCTTCGAGAAGGGTTTTATTTATTTCTAGTGATAAAGAAAAAAGATTCATGGAGAAGAGTTTTGGATCTTTCCTTTCTAGACTTGTTTGTGATAGTGCTCAAATTCAGAATGATATCACTTCACAACCTGTTACCTCTCATTCCCCATTTGAGATTTCTGATGGCTTTAGATTTAATAGATGTTACTGATCACATTCCTATATATATCCAGATTTCTGATGTTTCTTAAGGTTTTCTGCAGATCATACTCTTGATTTCTCTGCATTACCCTTTAGTCTGCCCACTGCTTCAGGGGTATTCACAAAGTGTCTAGTTCCTGCAATTAGCCTACTGCAGACTGCAATGTGTTCATGATTTTCCTTATTTAGATGACGTGCTTGAATCTGCCTAGTCTTTTTCAAAGTTTCAGGAAACCTCTCCTACACAGACTGGGGTTCCAGGAGAATATACAAAAAAAACTTGTTTGACTCCTCCTCACAGTATTGTTTTACTGAGGTGTTTCCTAGAAACCTCAGTTCAAAGAGGTTTGTTTCTCCACAGGAGAAAGTGGATCTGTACCTAGATTGCTGAGTTTTTCCATTTGGACTACTATCTCTGACTGGAAATTTGTCAGGATTCTGGGACATACTTGGGGCATCTATGATTCCCATGATTCATCTGGCAAGACTTCACATGTGAATAACTCCTTAACACTCTGTACAGTGCAAACATCAACATCCCCTGACTTTCCAGATTCCACGTTTGGGGTTTGTGAAAAGGAAGATTTTTTTTGGAAGAGAGACCAGTTTTATCAGAATCTACGTCTCCCACTTTTCCTTCCAGCTCCAACATTGTCTGCATTAACAGTTGCCTCAGACTTTACCTGGGGGGGAGCAGTGTATATGGCAATAAAAGTGCAGAGTCTTTGGAGCATAAAAGACTGACCAAACACACAAATGTAAAAGAAATACTGTCATATGTAAATGCTATAAACTCACTCAATTATCTGTGGTCGCTAGGGACCATTACAAGTGCTCATAAACAACTACACAGTGATGTGGTACATAAACAGGGCGAATCAGAACTTACCCTCTATGCAGACCAGCCATGGTAGCCTGGCATATAGCTTTTCAGCACAACTCTCACTCTACTGGCATCTTGCATCTAGTTGGAGCAAAAACTGGGTGGCAGATAAGCTGAGCAGGACCAAGGCAACCCTCACAGATGGAAATTGAATCAGAGGGTCTTTCAGGAATTGCTGCAGCTGTGGGGAGCACTTCAAGTAGATCTTTATGCCAGCACTCACAGGAGTCAGTTGGCAAAATTCTGCTCCAGGACTCCATGTAAGACCTGACAGCCAGATGCCTTTTCTTGGACAGGAATGTTCCTGTATGTTTATCCACCCTTTTTGATAAAATCCAGGGTTATTCTGAAGATGCAGAAGAAATCCTCCAAGGTCATACTGATGACTCCCTTCTGGCCCAGTCAGCAGTAGTTCTCCTTTCTTTTGGAAATGGGCTAAGGGCAATTACAATCTTCCTCACAGACTGGACTCACTCGCATAGGACAGGATGTATTTGATGCATCAAGACCCCAAATAACTGCAGCTAACTGCCTTGATGATATAATCTTAATACCTTTTAGGCATTAAAGGAGGCAAAAAACCTGCAACTAGAAAATCATTAGTAAATGGAAATGATTTTTAGTTGGTGCCAAGACAGGAACAGACACCATTTCAGGGCTAGTATTTCTCTGACTCCTACATTATTTGTGTGAGTTACTATACTCTGGCCCATGTTAAACCTCCATCAAGGTTAACTTCCTGACCATTTCAGCATGTTTGCCCAAGGATCCCCGTCTTTCAGTGCAGTCTCATGTGAAACCTTTTGAAAGAATCCTTGGGATCTTAATTTTGTCTTGAAAGAAACTAAATTGTGTTCCATGTGAGCCAGCTCATTATGCTGACTTGAGGTTCTTAACATGGAAGACCATATTACTGAAAGCTCTGGCTGCGCACAAAGAGTGTCTGAGTTGCAAGCTGTTGTGGTAGGTCATCCTTCTCACCCCCCCCCTCAAAAAATAATGTTTCCTTGAGAAGAAATCATTCGTGTATGCTTAAAGAGGTATCCCAGTTTACTTTGAGCCAAGCTATCAATCTCCCTGTCTTCTTTCCAAACTAAAAACAAGGGAGAAGGGTTATTCCATACATTGGCTGTTCACATTCAACTCTGGTACTATCTTGATAGAAAAAAGTACTTTTGGAGCTCTGAGCAGTGTTCATTTCTCATGAAGGTTAGAAAAAAGGACAACCTATGTAAAAGCAAACTGTTTCCAAATGGTTGTCTTATGCTATTACCCTTTGTTGTACCTACCACAAGTCAGTTCCAGGCAGGTTCAAGGCTCATTCTGCCAGAGCCTAGGCTTTATCTGTTGCTTTTTGGAAAGTATTCTAGAAGCAGCAACTTTGTCCTCTACGCACACCTTTACAAAGCACTAAAAACTAGGCTTTATCTGTTGGTTTTTGGAAATTTATTCTAGAAGCAGCAACTTTGCTCTCTGCGCACACTTTTACAAAGCACTATAAACTAGATTTCTTCTCTAGGTCTAGGACAGGCTTTGCTAGAACCACTCTCCAAGGACTCCTGAACCCTCATCCTTCCTTATCCCAGTCTGTCTAAGCTATGGTAATCTATCCATATAACTAAGGCTACTGTAGGAGTGACCATAGTGATGAACATAGTGCAGCCGTGTAAGTAAATTTAATGTAATAGTAGTTGTTCAAATGATCACTCCTGCAGTAGCCACTCCCTCCTTCACTCTTTTTTTGTATGTTTTTTTTTGTGCCAGGGTGAGAATGATGCATGTATTTTTGTATGGTTTTGTTGCCAGGATGAAAATGGTGGGTGTGTGTGTGTATGTATGTGTATATGCATCTATATCTATATATATATATATATATCTATATATATATCTATATATATCTATATATATCTAT
>NC_056740.1:363351424-363391424 GCF_019279795.1 Protopterus annectens
ATTTAATAGCTTCAATTCCCCCATGATGCAGAATACTCGTATATAATGATTGTACATCAAGTGTACAAACATAACAATCTTCAGACAACCATATATCATCCATCAATTGTAAAAATTTGTTCGTATCTTTAATTCTAGAATTAACAAGGGCTAGTAAAGGTTTTAATTGTAGCTCCAAATAGGCTGAGATTGGCTCCGTAAGAGACCCCATTCCTGATACTATAGGTCTACCTGGTGGAGGAAAAATATTTTTATGTATCTTTGGTAATATATAAAATAATTGGGACCTTGGAGTATCAACTATCGGTTCTTTTAATAAATTCCCATCTATAAGACCTTCAGACTTAAATTCTTTCAATCTTTTATCAATTTTTTGCTTCAAGTCAGAAGTAGGATCAGTTTTAAATAAAATCTATCATCTTCTAATTGTTTTTTAACTTCCTTTGTATATCCCTCAACATCCCATATTACCAAAGCACCACCCTTATCTGCTTTAAGTATCACTAAATTTTCATTTTCCATCAAACCTTTCGATGCCCGACTGTCACAGATCTTTCACACAATCTGGCCACCTCTTTGCTGGACATTCTCGTTTCCTCTTACTTTCTTCCTGTCTGTCTCAAATCTTCTTCACCAGATTGTCTTCTAATTTTCTGCATGTGTCCAAACCACCGTAGTCTGTTCTCTTTGAGCTTTTCTACAATTGGAGCTACTTTGGCTTCTGCTGTTATGTCCTCATGTCTTCATCTCTCCCACAATGAGCATCCTGCCACCCTCCTCAGGTACTTAATTTCCATCATCTCTAACGTCTTCATCTGCTCTGCCTTTACTGCCCAGGTTTCTGTGTCATACAGTAGTACTTGTCGCACTACTGTCTTGTACACCTTACTTTTCAGCTTCTTTGGCATTCTTCTGTCATAGACTACACCTGACACTCTACGCTAGTTGGCTCCAGCCTCTCTGATTCTAGCTTTGACCTCTTCATTCAGGCTTCCCTTCTCCTCAACCACCCCTCCCAGATACTTGAAGCTGTTTACCTGTTCCACTGTCTTCCCTTCTGTCTCAGTTCTCAGCTTCTTCTGATTTCCCCAGTTTGTTGCCATTACCACTGTCTTATCTGTGCTTAGTTTCATCCCATGTGCCTTCAGTTTTGCATTCCATTTCTTTGTACTTTACTGGAGTTCTTGCTCAGAGTCTGCCTGTAATTCCACATCATCTGCATACAGCAGCTTTGTTGATCTGTTCCCTCCAACCTGTTTGCTAATGTAGTCCATCACCAGTATGAACAGCAGTGGGCTCAGGGTTTAACCCTGGTGTGCACCCACTCTCACTGGGAACCCCTCTGTGAGGCCGAACACTGTTCATACTCAAGTCATTGACTCCTTGTACATAGCCTGCACTAATTCTACCAATGTTTCTGGGACTTCGAACTACAGCAGTGCTGCCCAGATCAGCTTTCTTGGAACCTTGTCATATGCTTTCTCGAAGTCTAGGAATGCCCAGTTGGACTCTTTCCTCATCTGTAGCTTCTTCTCAACTGTCTGTCTCACTGCAAATATCTGGTCAGTTGTGCTCCATCCTGATCTGAATCTGAATTGCTCATCTCCCATCTTACATTCTACTAGTCTGTGTATCTGTTTATCAGGCTCTGTGGAACCTAGTCGGACATTCCCGGTCAACAAATGTTAAATTAAAAATAAAAAAAATCAATCCCCCTCTGTAGAACTTTCATGCAGTGTGATAGGAGTTTGATTCCTCTGTACTGCCCACAGTTGTGGATGCCCCTTTGTTTTTGTACACTGGCATGAGTATGCTTATTCTCCAGTCATCTGGGATACGCCTTTCTCTCCACACTGCTTTGAGTACCCTCTAGCCATTTCTCCCCTGTCTCACCCAGCATCTTTATCATATCTGCTGTGACCTCATCTGAGTCTGCTGCTTTCCCTAACTTAGTGTTATTCTTACTTCTTCTATGGTAGGCTCCTCCTCTTCTCTCATCATAGGCTGTTTCTGGGACAGTGCAACTTCTGCGGGGTTTTCTTCATTCAGAAGCTGCTGGAAATACTCATTTCATCTGCCTTTGATGTCCTGTGAATTGGTGAACACATCCTCCTAGGGGAAGGTATAAATGCATTCAAAGCCCCATTCCCAGCTAGAAGTGGCAACTACACCAAAGTTTACACTGAAGCCCTGTGCAGTCACTTCTGTAAGTGTATAGACTCAGCTGTTCCAGACAGAATCAAAGCCAGAGCCCCAAGAAAAAAAAACAAGCCACCCTGGTGGACATCCAGCATCAACAAACTTTACAACAAATGCAAGAATTGTTGCCTAAGAAAACTAAGGCGAGGCCACAACAATGGAAAAGCACCCTCCTTAGCCTCAACAGGCAAATACAACATTATGTCAAATCCTCTAAGAGTAACTGAGAAAAACTTGGCAATCACTGCCAAGGATAACCATAAGGTCTTTTTACAGCTATGTACTTAGTCTGAAAGGTAAGACCCAAGGGTGTACCAAGCTAGTGACTTAACAGTATCACGCACACTGATCCCACATTGATGGCAAACCTGCTAGCAAACATATTTGGTGAAAATTTTACTCCTTTTACCCCTCAAAACTTATCACAAATCTTGCCCCCAACTTACCCCCACCCCACATATCTGAACAGAAGGTGGTTAAAGCCTTGTCTAAGGCAAAAACACAGCCTCTGTGGCACCAGACAGCATCCCGGGCTGTCTTCTAAACAAACTAAAATATGAACTGGCATTGCCATTAAGTGTCCTATTTAATCATAGCCTAACCACAGGCTTTGTTCTGTTAAACCTGGTGGATTTCTTCAAACATGTGACCAAGGCCATTGACAAGGACATATCTGTGCACACAGCATACCTCAACTTGGCAAAGGCCTTTGACACAGTCCCATGCTCAGGCATTACTGACAGACTTAACAAATTGAATGTAAACCCCTTTGTTGTAATATGGGTAGCAAACTGACTCTCAAACCAGTCACACTATCAAAGTGGGTGACTCTACATCAAACAACAGACCTGTCACCGGTGGAGTGCCACAAGGGTCAGTGCTGGTCCCCCTACCGTTTGGTATTTACTTCTCAGTTCAGGCCAAAACTAAGAGGCTGTGGCTGACCAAGTTTGCGGATGACTGCAAACTGGGTGCAATTATTGAATTCCCAAATGATATCAGTACTTCAGGAGGGTCTTATGCAGACCACAACAGTTGTCTTAATCACAGTCCCAAACTGAATGCAAAGATATGCATCATCATTCCCCTCTATAAAAACAATGTCCCTTCACACTGTGTGACTGTGTCCTTACTTCAGGCCAGTAATTAGGGAGCCTCAATCCCCACCATTAAAGCAGGGAGGGACAGGCACTTAAGAACAAGGGTAATTATACAAAGTATTGCCAAACACAGCTCTCCACAGTAAACACAGTTACCCTTAAGAGTACACAGGGAACACACTCCAACTCTGGGGTTGGACTCGCTCTCTTTCTCCAGACCCCTAACAACACCACCCTAACACCTTGGTGCACTGTCACTGGTCCTAATATCTGACACACACACTTTGATATTTAGTTTTCACACACGCACATGCACACATGGGAAAGTATGGCACAGATTTAACAGCTGTGTCCCTTTCTGCCCAAACTTCAAGGGTAACTGCTGCCACCAGTCAGCTACACAAAAGCTGTTATAAGAGTGCCAAGTTATCCTGTTTACAGTTAATACCAATGGCAGTGTGTGACCAAAGCAGCAAGGCTTTCAGGAGCTGCCAGTGTCACTAAAATAAACATAAATACTCTCAAGCTGCTAAACATATTCTCTAAAGGACCAGCCGCAATGAAGGGTAATAAAAATATTTAATAATAAATAATAGACTACTTAATTACAATAAACACTAGAATTTCCATCACAGAAACGATAAGAAAAATAATATAGTTTGATAGATCTCACAGATGCAGAAAATAATACTCAACTAATCTTACTATATTTCCTAACTAAGCTAAAGAATTACTGTTCCCTGATTACTCACTAAAGCATTTCAGGAAAATAAATGCTGAGCTGATTACTCCAAAGGCAAGATTTGTGTCTCTCCCTCTGTGAATGGTTGAGATGTCACTCAGTGAATGCCTAAGGTAACTCTGAGAATGTATGAGATATCTGTGAGAGAGCTTTCCCTTTCAGTTTCCATGGTTACTGGTGCTGCAAGAGTTCCAATCTATCCCTCACTACTATCTAGAGAAATCATTACAGAATTACATCATCTCTTGTCACCTGACTCTGGTACAAGACACACCCAGAACTTTGTTAAGATCTGATGCAGCATCTGAAAGTTATAAAACAATTTCAGAATCAGCTGGACTGAAATTATTTTATTTATTTATTTATTGCAGTTGGTTTACCAGGATAGTCCATTGGGCCATTTAAGAACCCGTTTTCAATGGAGTCCTGGGGAGAAAAGCTCCAAAAAAGAAAATCAATTTACAAAAACATTGACAGTAAATATATAGGTACATACTATAAGAGAACATAAGCAAAAACATAAGCAAAAACATAAATGTACTTAACATTTGTCAGTGACAATCTTGGTACATGCAACGAAGGAATAAAAGCAAAACATAAAAGCATTTTAATGAATGAGCATAGTAGATGAATAGAGTAGAATGTTAGTAAAGGAAAGGTAGAGTTGGTTATGTGGGGTGGGTACAAGAGCATTCCCATTGAGATTCTAGGTGTAAGAAAAGTGATTTCTTGAAGGTGGAGTGGTTAGAGGTAGTGCGGATGTTTGGAGGTAGGGAATTCCAGAGGCGAGCAAGACAGAAGGAAAGGAGGTTTTTGCCTGGGGATGATTTGGTTTGTGGACCTCTAGAAGATTTTGATTATTAGACCTTAGAACTCTATTTGGATGGTGCATTTTAAAGGCAGAGGAGAGGGAGGGACAGTTGGAGGGGTTTAGAATAAGGTTGTGGGCTAGAGTTAGTTGAGTATAAGCAAGATAGTTGGGAAGTTCTAACCATTTTAGTTTATGGAGGGAGAGACAGTGGTGAGTGGAAGACTTATGGTTGGTAGCTTAATCTAGCTATTTTGTTATAGCAAGAGGTGAGCTGTTTTAAGGAGCACTGAATATTAGTAAGAAGTGGGGCACCATAGAGGAGGGAGGGAATGAGGAAGGAAGAAGCTAGAGTGATTTTAGTGGTAGGTGTGAGGTAGGCTTTTGTCTGTATAGCATACCAAGTTTTTGGTGTGTTTTTGATGTTCTTTGTAGGTGGGAACTAAATTTTAGTTGGTTGTCAATGTGGACCCCAAGAAGTTTGGTCTCTGACACTATTTCAAGAGGAGAGTTATTTTGACTGGTAACTAAGAGTGAGTTTATGTTGGGGGGAGGGAGTTTAGAGAGAGTAAATAACATTAATTTGGTCTTTGTGGCATTGAGAGCTAGATGATTGCAAAGCATCCATTGCTCAGTGGAAGAGAAGGCCTTGAGTAAGTTTTTGTAGGATGGAGATAGAAGAGGCGGAGCAGATGATAGTGGAGTCATCTGCATATTGGATAATGCTAGAGAAAGGGATAGATTTGTGGAAGTCATTAATAAAGATGTTGAATAGAAGAGGGCCCAGTATAGAGCCTTGTGGGACTCGGTGGGGTGCTTAGGAAGGAGGAAGTTGCTTTTTTCCATTTTACAGCTTGATTTCTGTCTGATAGATCACTAGAGAACCAGTTCAGAGAGGAGGAGGATAGGTAGAGTTTGGAGAGTTTAGTTAAGAGCAGGCTGTGAGAGATAGTATCAAAAGCTTTGGAAAGATCAAGGAGTAAGGTGGAAACAATTTGTCCAGAGTCTCGGCTTTATTTACTATTTCAAGGAAAGAGAGAAGGGCAGTCATGGTACTATGATTAGGTCTGAAGCCATGCTGTGTGGGGTTATGAGGTTGTTATCTAGGAGATGAGGAAGGAGTTGATTTGCACACATTTCTCAAGGATTTTGAAATGGGGGACAGGATGGCTATGGGTCTAAAATTGGTAGTGTTATTATTGTTACCTCCTTTGTGTAATGGTATAATAAAGGCTTGTTTCCAAATTTAGGGAACTGTGCCTTCTAGTAGGGAGCGGTTGATTAGGATGCTAATAGGGTAGGCCAGACTTTCGGCAGCAATGTTAAGAAAGTAGGAAGGGATATTATCAGGAGCATTGGTACATGGTTTTAATTTCTGGAGGAGTTTTTTAATAGTAGTTGTAGGAATGGGATTTAAAGTGAAGATAGTGCAGTCGGGTGGTGTTGAATTTTGGGGTTTTATGGGTGAGGATAGAATTTGTGTGGAACAGGAGGTAGAGGAATTAGTGGGTTGGGAGGAGGTAGAGAATGAGGAGGTTAGTTTTGAAATAGAGTCAATAAAGAAGGAGTTAAATTGTGTGGCTAAATCTAGTTCTGGAGCATTTGGATCAGGGGAAGGAGTATCTGGTTTGCTGGGGTGGAGGAGAGTGGAGATTCCTTTCCAGAATTTTTGAGGGTTGCTTTTGTTATGGTTTTGGAGTGTGGAGAAATAGTTTTTTCGATCAGAATAGATACGTTTTTTAGCTTTATTGCGGAGCAGTTTGTATTCGTTGAGGAGTGGGGTTGTCTTGTGTTTTTGGTAGCGTGCCCACACTTTGTCTCTTTGTCTCATGAGAGATAGAGTAGTTTTAGATAGCCAAGGGGCTGATTTAGTTTTTATTCTCTTAGTCTGTAGGGGAGCTTGAGAGTCAAGTAATTTTAGGAATGTCGAGTTGAAGTATGAGACTGCATTATCTAGAGGTAATGTTTTTAGACAAGCCCAGTTTACTGATTTAAGTGAGTTTGAAAAAGTTATAGGGTTAAAGTTTTTCTGGTTGCGGATAGTAATGAAGTTGTGGGTCCGTTGAAGGGTAGTTGAAAGTCGGTGGGTAAAGGTGGGTAAGTGGTCACCTAGTGGGTCGGGAAGGATGCCACTTTTGGTGAAGTAGTGGGGTGGGAGACTAGGATCCAGTCCAGTATACTCCCATCAGAGGGGTTTTTGGCTGGGTAAGTAGGCAAGTTGATCAGTTGTGAAAAGTGGTAGAGGTTAATATTAGTGTTGTTCAAGGAGCTTGGATAAGGGCCCAGTTAATGTTTACGCCTCCTAGGATTATGGTTTCATTACTAATGTTACTGGATAGCCAAGAAAGGATAAGTTCAAGTGTAGGAATATTGTCACCTGGAGGGATATAGATGGAAGCTATACATATTTGTTTGTGGTTATTGATTTGAGATGTGGTAAGGAGAAGTTCAGCGTTGTTGAAGTGTGGGATAGGTTTGTTGTAGGGGGAAACTACTATGGAAGAGGAATATATAAGGGCTACTCCTCCGCCTTTTTTGAGAGGTCTGTCTTTTCTTATGATTGAGTAGTTTGGAGGAACTATTTCAGAGTCCTTAATATGTGGTTTCAACCAGGTTTCAGAAATAGTTAAAAAGTCAGGTTTGTTGTGTAAAAGCCAGGCATGAAGGTTGGGGACTTTCTTAATGATACTTTGTGAGTTTAAGGAAGTGAATAGTAAAGATTTAGTTGTGGTGGTTATATTGGCAGGGCCTGGGTTGATGGATGTCACCTGATAAGAGAGTACTGATCAGGTGTTGTATGTAGTAGTTTAGGTTAATGGACAGCAGGGTTGTGAGATTGGGGTTTATTGTGAGATGTAGGGATTTGCTAGTTCCTATAGGGATTGGGAATGTGTGATGGGGGATAAGTTTGAAACGAAAAAGATGAAGGTTGTCTGAGTGATAAAGATAGGAAGAAATGTGGGAGTAAGATTGTAGTGAAGGTGAATTGTGGTGGTTAGTTATGTGAAAGGAATGGGAGTTAGAGTTTATAGTAGGCTGGGAGAGATGGTATAAGTAAGATAAGGAGAGGAGAAGCAATAGTGAAGGAAAGATGGAGGGTATCTAGAGAGCATGTTGTGATAGGTGACAGAAGGGCAGTGAAAGGATATTGGTGATGGTGTAAGGGAGAAAGAGTTATATAGAGAGAGTATATTATATATTAGAACTGAAAGACAGTAGTATTGGATATAGAGGGGTGTGGTCTAGAAGAGGGAAAGGAGTAGGATTGGTTAATTAGTTGAGAATGGGGATGAGAAAGAAAGTTAGTTTTGGCGGGAAAAAAGGAAGGTGTGTTCAGAGGACTGAGTACTGATTGGAGTAGAATGGAAGTGGGAGTGGTATGTTGGAGGGATAAATGTAGATGTGCTGGGGCGGTGGGATTTGGGGGCAGGGTAGGGGAGCGGAGAGGGCTAACGGAGCGGGTTGAGCCCAAGAGCAGAAGAGGAGCGAGAGACTATCAGAGAGCAATATAAGTAAGTGTAAGTAGTAGAAGGTGATGTGGAGTTGGTCTGGACAAAGTGTAAGGACAAATTAGAAGGGAGAAGTAGGGGCAAGTAAGTAGAAGTAGATACTAGTGGAGTAGATACAGGTGGGGAGAGGGTGACCACTAGTAGACAGTAGCAGAGTTGCACTAAGATGTACTAGGGCTCCCAGAGAGTAAGCTAGAGTAATGGGAGAATGAGCACAGGCTAAGTAAGGGTCTAGGTAAGGGGGGAAGGAGATAAAGGAGTAAGGGGGTTTGCTGCTGGCAAGCTTGACTGGGAGCAAACAAAACGAGCAGGGTTAGCTGGTTATATAAGTACAAAACAATGAATTAATTAAACATACTTTCTTGGTATCTTGAGATAGAGGCTTGCTGAGGATGACAGGTAAAAAAGTTCCAAGAGTAATTGGCAAAGAGTGCAATAGCAGAGTTAGTTGTGGGATTCTACCCAGGCAAAGAACACAGGGTATGTCCGGGTGAAAGCTAACAAGCAGGAAGAAAATGAGAAAAAGAATTATGTTAAAGCAATGCAAACAACACTGTGTTCCCAGAATAGTACAGATAAACTTAACCTTACAATATATTACATTTAGTAATAGTTACAGTCAGGGAGAGTCAATCATATTCATTAGGTTACGACATGTGTTTAGGCTAAGCACATAGAAGATTAGCAGAGTTAAATGGCTAAGGCAAACTCTATCACATACATCTCCACAGTAGTGAACGTTATCAGTAATTAAAGAAGAAAGGGTATCAGCTAAAAGAGGTCTAGGGAATCATAGAGGTGAGCGTTTACACCATTAGGGGTATAGATTATGTAAACGACAAGGGTGGTTATCCTTTAATAGACTAAATTAAGGCCAAGTCAGCTCTTGTAAGGGCATTCCAATTACACACAGGTGAGGTAAATGGCGGAAAAGAACCACGTTTCACAGTAATAAATCAGGAATTACAGGTTAGACCCTTATCAGGAGAAAATCCAGACCAGAACAACACAGTAAATTCAGTAAATATGCCTAAGATAGAGCCAAGTAAATAAATAGCCTTGCATTAGTCGCAATTACAGCACTAGTACAGACACTGCAGAGTGAACAAGTACTAACTCAGACAAGGCAAATATCTTCGTAACATTAGTCAATTACAGCACTAGTACAGACACTGCAGACTGAACAAGTACTAACTCAGACAAGGCAAATATCTTCGTAAACACAAGCACTTAGTTGCATACAGTTAACATCATATTGTAGCTAAATGGAAAACATTAAACTGATACGCTATAGCTGCAGTACATATTAGAATAAAAACAGTATGTAGTACACAGACACTAAGCTAAAACTAAATATGCAATCTTATCAGCTTACACAACTCATTAAAGTATCGCAGACATCATATTGTAGCTAAATGGAAAACATTAAACTGATACGCTATAGCTGCAGTAGATATTAGAATAAAAACAGTATGTAGTACACAGACACTAAGCTAAAACTAAATATGCAATCTTATCAGCTTACACAACTCATTAAAGTATCGCAGACATCAGAGAAATAGTTGGTAGTACGCTAGCATTAAATTGATTAAACTACAATAACTGTTCAGTTTGCACAGTCGTGCTCACATAAAATTAAATATAAGCCTTCGTGAGAGCTACTTCAGGTAAAAAGTACATTCATAGACATACAAACATTTGATAGTGTTCAAATAACATCCGAGCACTATAACAAGATAGCGTTTATCAGGATATCACCAAACGCGATTACCTAGAATAGGTTAGTTCATACACCTCAACAGACAAGCAGTCGCTAAACTAAAAATGTACATAACAGGTAATAACTTACTTGTAGATACTAGCACGCAGCCAAGGATGCTCAGCAGCAGAGGAGGGCAGATCTGAAAATGGCCCTGAGGATAGGAGGGACATTTAAAACTTCAAAAGGAAGTTAATAGGAGGGGGAGGAGCTAGGATAGGAATAGTCAGATGCAGACCGGAAGGGGTGTTTACAGGTAGATAGTGATAGATACTATACTGCAAATAAGGGATACTAGGGAGAAGGTGCTAGGTAGACAATATGAGATACATCTGAAGAGGAAGGAGATTAGTGAAAGGAGAGGAGGGCAGTAGCATGAAGGAGAAGTAGGGAGAAACCAGGTCAGAGCAGAGTAACTAACTATAGATTAATACATGTATGTAAACCTGGATAGTGGAGAGAAGAGGGGAGAGAGCTAGGAGATAAAGAAAGTTAATGTAAGTAGAGGACAAAGTGTACCAGAGAGGATGGAAAAACTATCAGAGAAAGCTGGCTATACCAAGGTAAGTGGAGGTAGCCTAGGGTAGTGGATAAGGATGGACTTTGAAAAGGAAGAAAGGGATAGGAATTAGAAGGGAGAAGTAGGGGCAAGTAAGTAGAAGTAGATACTAGTGGAGTAGATACAGGTGGGGAGAGGGTGACCACTAGTAGACAGTAGCAGAGTTGCACTAAGATGTACTAGGGCTCCCAGAGAGTAAGCTAGAGTAATGGGAGAATGAGCACAGGCTAAGTAAGGGTCTAGGTAAGGGGGGAAGGAGATAAAGGAGTAAGGGGGTTTGCTGCTGGCAAGCTTGACTGGGAGCAAACAAAAACGTAGCAGGGTTAGCTGGTTATATAAGTACAAAACAATGAATTAATTAAACATACTTTCTTGGTATCTTGAGATAGAGGCTTGCTGAGGATGGCAGGTAAAAAAAGTTCCAAGAGTAATTGGCAAAGAGTGCAATAGCAGAGTTAGTTGTGGGATTCTACCCAGGCAAAGAACACAGGGTATGTCCGGGTGAAAGCTAACAAGCAGGAAGAAAAATGAGAAAAAAAATTATGTTAAAGCAATGCAAACAACACTGTGTTCCCAGAATAGTACAGATAAACTTAACCTTACAATATATTACATTTAGTAATAGTTACAGTCAGGGAGAGTCAATCATATTCATTAGGTTACTTACATGTGTTTAGGCTAAGCGCATAGAAGATTAGCAGAGTTAAATGGCTAAGGCAAACTGTATCACATACATCTCCACAGTAGTGAACGCTATCAGTAATTAAAGAAGAAAGGGTATCAGCTAAAAGAGGTCTAGGGAATCATAGAGCTGAGCGTTTACACCATTAGGGGTATAGATTGTGTAAACGACAAGGGTGGTTATCCTTTAATAGACTAAATTAAGGCCAAGTCAGCTCTTGTAAGGGCATACCAATTACACACAGGTGAGGTAAATGGCGGGAAAGAACCACGCCACAGTAATAAATCAGGAATTACAGGTTAGACCCTTATCAGGAGAAAATCCGTAGACCAGAACAACACAGTAAATTCAGTAAATATGCCTAAGATAGAGCCAAGTAAATAAATAGCCTTGCATTAGTCGCAATTACAGCACTAGTACAGACACTGCAGAGTGAACAAGTACTAACTCAGACAAGGCAAATATCTTCGTAAACATTAGTCGCAATTACAGCACTAGTACAGACACTGCAGACTGAACAAGTACTAACTCAGACAAGGCAAATATCTTCGTAAACACAAGCACTTAGTTGCATACAGTTAACATCATATTGTAGCTAAATGGAAAACATTAAACTGATACTATAGCTGCAGTACATATTAGAATAAAACAGTATGTAGTACACAGACACTAAGCTAAAACTAAATATGCAATCTTATCAGCTTACACAACTCATTAAAGTATCGCAGACATCATATTGTAGCTAAATGGAAAACATTAAACTGATACGCTATAGCTGCAGTAGATATTAGAATAAAACAGTATGTAGTACACAGACACTAAGCTAAAACTAAATATGCAATCTTATCAGCTTACACAACTCATTAAAGTATCGCAGACATCAGAGAAATAGTTGGTAGTACGCTAGCATTAAATTGATTAAACTACAATAACTGTTCAGTTTGCACAGTCGCTGCTCACATAAAATTAAATATAAGCCTTCGTGAGAGCTACTTCAGGTAAAAAGTACATTCATAGACATACAAACATTTGATAGTGTTCAAATAACATCCGAGCACTATAACAAGATAGCGTTTATCAGGATATCACCAAAACGCGATTACCTAGAATAGGTTAGTTCATACACCTCAACAGACAAGCAGTCGCTAAACTAAAATGTACATAACAGGTAATAACTTACTTGTAGATACTAGCACGCAGCCAAGGATGCTCAGCAGCAGCGAGGAGGGCAGATCTGAAAATGGCCCTGAGGATAGGAGGGACATTTAAAAACTTCAAAAGGAAGTTAATAGGAGGGGGAGGAGCTAGGATAGGAATAGTCAGATGCAGACCGGAAGGGGTGTTTACAGGTAGATAGTGATAGATACTATACTGCAAATAAGGGATACTAGGAGAAGGTGCTAGGTAGACAATATGAGATACATCTGAAGAGGAAGGAGATTAGTGAAAGGAGAGGAGGGCAGTAGCATGAAGGAGAAGTAGGGAGAAACCAGGTCAGAGCAGAGTAACTAACTATAGATTAATACATGTATGTAAACCTGGATAGTGGAGAGAAGAGGGGAGAGAGCTAGGAGATAAAGAAAGTTAATGTAAGTAGAGGACAAAGTGTACCAGAGAGGATGGAAAACTATCAGAGAAAGCTGGCTATACCAAGGTAAGTGGAGGTAGCCTAGGGTAGTGGATAAGGATGGACTTTGAAAAGGAAGAAAGGGATAGGAATTAGAAGGGAGAAGTAGGGGCAAGTAAGTAGAAGTAGATACTAGTGGAGTAGATACAGGTGGGGAGAGGGTGACCACTAGTAGACAGTAGCAGAGTTGCACTAAGATGTACTAGGGCTCCCAGAGAGTAAGCTAGAGTAATGGGAGAATGAGCACAGGCTAAGTAAGGGTCTAGGTAAGGGGGGAAGGAGATAAAGGAGTAAGGGGGTTTGCTGCTGGCAAGCTTGACTGGGAGCAAACAAAACGTAGCAGGGTTAGCTGGTTATATAAGTACAAAACAATGAATTAATTAAACATACTTTCTTGGTATCTTGAGATAGAGGCTTGCTGAGGATGGCAGGTAAAAAAGTTCCAAGAGTAATTGGCAAAGAGTGCAATAGCAGAGTTAGTTGTGGGATTCTACCCAGGCAAAGAACACAGGGTATGTCCGGTGAAAGCTAACAAGCAGGAAGAAAATGAGAAAAAAGAATTATGTTAAAGCAATGCAAACAACACTGTGTTCCCAGAATAGTACAGATAAACTTAACCTTACAATATATTACATTTAGTAATAGTTACAGTCAGGAGAGTCAATCATATTCATTAGGTTACGACATGTGTTTAGGCTAAGCACATAGAAGATTAGCAGAGTTAAATGGCTAAGGCAAACTCTATCACATACATCTCCACAGTAGTGAACGTTATCAGTAATTAAAGAAGAAAGGGTATCAGCTAAAAGAGGTCTAGGGAATCATAGAGGTGAGCGCTACACCATTAGGGGTATAGATTATGTAAACGACAAGGGTGGTTATCCTTTAATAGACTAAATTAAGGCCAAGTCAGCTCTTGTAAGGGCATTCCAATTACACACAGGTGAGGTAAATGGCGGGAAAAGAACCACGTTTTCACAGTAATAAATCAGGAATTACAGGTTAGACCCTTATCAGGAGAAAATCCGTGAGACCAGAACAACACAGTAAATTCAGTAAATATGCCTAAGATAGAGCCAAGTAAATAAATAGCCTTGCATTAGTCGCAATTACAGCACTAGTACAGACACTGCAGAGTGAACAAGTACTAACTCAGACAAGGCAAATATCTTCGTAAACATTAGTCGCAATTACAGCACTAGTACAGACACTGCAGACTGAACAAGTACTAACTCAGACAAGGCAAATATCTTCGTAAACACAAGCACTTAGTTGCATACAGTTAACATCATATTGTAGCTAAATGGAAAACATTAAACTGATACGCTATAGCTGCAGTACATATTAGAATAAAAACAGTATGTAGTACACAGACACTAAGCTAAAACTAAATATGCAATCTTATCAGCTTACACAACTCATTAAAGTATCGCAGACATCATATTGTAGCTAAATGGAAAACATTAAACTGATACGCTATAGCTGCAGTAGATATTAGAATAAAACAGTATGTAGTACACAGACACTAAGCTAAAACTAAATATGCAATCTTATCAGCTTACACAACTCATTAAAGTATCGCAGACATCAGAGAAATAGTTGGTAGTACGCTAGCATTAAATTGATTAAACTACAATAACTGTTCAGTTTGCACAGTCGTTGCTCACATAAAATTAAATATAAGCCTCGTGAGAGCTACTTCAGGTAAAAAGTACATTCATAGACATACAAACATTTGATAGTGTTCAAATAACATCCGAGCACTATAACAAGATAGCGTTTATCAGGATATCACCAAAACGCGATTACCTAGAATAGGTTAGTTCATACACCTCAACAGACAAGCAGTCGCTAAACTAAAAATGTACATAACAGGTAATAACTTACTTGTAGATACTAGCACGCAGCCAAGGATGCTCAGCAGCAGCGAGGAGGGCAGATCTGAAAATGGCGCTGAGGATAGGAGGGACATTTAAAAACTTCAAAAGGAAGTTAATAGGAGGGGGAGGAGCTAGGATAGGAATAGTCAGATGCAGACCGGAAGGGGTGTTTACAGGTAGATAGTGATAGATACTATACTGCAAATAAGGGGATACTAGGGAGAAGGTGCTAGGTAGACAATATGAGATACATCTGAAGAGGAAGGAGATTAGTGAAAGGAGAGGAGGGCAGTAGCATGAAGGAGAAGTAGGGAGAAACCAGGTCAGAGCAGAGTAACTAACTATAGATTAATACATGTATGTAAACCTGGATAGTGGAGAGAAGAGGGGAGAGAGCTAGGAGATAAAGAAAGTTAATGTAAGTAGAGGACAAAGTGTACCAGAGAGGATGGAAAAACTATCAGAGAAAGCTGGCTATACCAAGGTAAGTGGAGGTAGCCTAGGGTAGTGGATAAGGATGGACTTTGAAAAGGAAGAAAGGGATAGGAATTAGAAGGGAGAAGTAGGGGCAAGTAAGTAGAAGTAGATACTAGTGGAGTAGATACAGGTGGGGAGAGGGTGACCACTAGTAGACAGTAGCAGAGTTGCACTAAGATGTACTAGGGCTCCCAGAGAGTAAGCTAGAGTAATGGGAGAATGAGCACAGGCTAAGTAAGGGTCTAGGTAAGGGGGGAAGGAGATAAAGGAGTAAGGGGGTTTGCTGCTGGCAAGCTTGACTGGGAGCAAACAAAACGTAGCAGGGTTAGCTGGTTATATAAGTACAAAACAATGAATTAATTAAACATACTTTCTTGGTATCTTGAGATAGAGGCTTGCTGAGGATGGCAGGTAAAAAGTTCCAAGAGTAATTGGCAAAGAGTGCAATAGCAGAGTTAGTTGTGGGATTCTACCCAGGCAAAGAACACAGGGTATGTCCGGGTGAAAGCTAACAAGCAGGAAGAAAAATGAGAAAAAAGAATTATGTTAAAGCAATGCAAACAACACTGTGTTCCCAGAATAGTACAGATAAACTTAACCTTACAATATATTACATTTAGTAATAGTTACACTCTAGGAGAGTCAATCATATTCATTAGGTTACGACATGTGTTTAGGCTAAGCACATAGAAGATTAGCAGAGTTAAATGGCTAAGGCAAACTCTATCACATACATCTCCACAGTAGTGAACGTTATCAGTAATTAAAGAAGAAAGGGTATCAGCTAAAAGAGGTCTAGGGAATCATAGAGGTGAGCGTTTACACCATTAGGGGTATAGATTATGTAAACGACAAGGGTGGTTATCCTTTAATAGACTAAATTAAGGCCAAGTCAGCTCTTGTAAGGGCATTCCAATTACACACAGGTGAGGTAAATGGCGGGAAAAGAACCACGTTTCACAGTAATAAATCAGGAATTACAGGTTAGACCCTTATCAGGAGAAAATCCAGAGACCAGAACAACACAGTAAATTCAGTAAATATGCCTAAGATAGAGCCAAGTAAATAAATAGCCTTGCATTAGTCGCAATTACAGCACTAGTACAGACACTGCAGAGTGAACAAGTACTAACTCAGACAAGGCAAATATCTTCGTAAACATTAGTCGCAATTACAGCACTAGTACAGACACTGCAGAGTGAACAAGTACTAACTCAGACAAGGCAAATATCTTCGTAAACACAAGCACTTAGTTGCATACAGTTAACATCATATTGTAGCTAAATGGAAAACATTAAACTGATACGCTATAGCTGCAGTACATATTAGAATAAAACAGTATGTAGTACACAGACACTAAGCTAAAACTAAATATGCAATCTTATCAGCTTACACAACTCATTAAAGTATCGCAGACATCATATTGTAGCTAAATGGAAAACATTAAACTGATACGCTATAGCTGCAGTAGATATTAGAATAAAAACAGTATGTAGTACACAGACACTAAGCTAAAACTAAATATGCAATCTTATCAGCTTACACAACTCATTAAAGTATCGCAGACATCAGAGAAATAGTTGGTAGTACGCTAGCATTAAATTGATTAAACTACAATAACTGTTCAGTTTGCACAGTCGTTGCTCACATAAAATTAAATATAAGCCTTCGTGAGAGCTACTTCAGGTAAAAAGTACATTCATAGACATACAAACATTTGATAGTGTTCAAATAACATCCGAGCACTATAACAAGATAGCGCTTATCAGGATATCACCAAAACGCGATTACCTAGAATAGGTTAGTTCATACACCTCAACAGACAAGCAGTCGCTAAACTAAAATGTACATAACAGGTAATAACTTACTTGTAGATACTAGCACGCAGCCAAGGATGCTCAGCAGCAGCGAGGAGGGCAGATCTGAAAATGGCCCTGAGGATAGGAGGGACATTTAAAAACTTCAAAAGGAAGTTAATAGGAGGGGGAGGAGCTAGGATAGGAATAGTCAGATGCAGACCGGAAGGGGTGTTTACAGGTAGATAGTGATAGATACTATACTGCAAATAAGGGATACTAGGGAGAAGGTGCTAGGTAGACAATATGAGATACATCTGAAGAGGAAGGAGATTAGTGAAAGGAGAGGAGGGCAGTAGCATGAAGGAGAAGTAGGGAGAAACCAGGTCAGAGCAGAGTAACTAACTATAGATTAATACATGTATGTAAACCTGGATAGTGGAGAGAAGAGGGGAGAGAGCTAGGAGATAAAGAAAGTTAATGTAAGTAGAGGACAAAGTGTACCAGAGAGGATGGAAAAACTATCAGAGAAAGCTGGCTATACCAAGGTAAGTGGAGGTAGCCTAGGGGTAGTGGATAAGGATGGACTTTGAAAAGGAAGAAAGGGATAGGAATTAGAAGGGAGAAGTAGGGGCAAGTAAGTAGAAGTAGATACTAGTGGAGTAGATACAGGTGGGGAGAGGGTGACCACTAGTAGACAGTAGCAGAGTTGCACTAAGATGTACTAGGGCTCCCAGAGAGTAAGCTAGAGTAATGGGAGAATGAGCACAGGCTAAGTAAGGGTCTAGGTAAGGGGGGAAGGAGATAAAGGAGTAAGGGGGTTTGCTGCTGGCAAGCTTGACTGGGAGCAAACAAAAACGTAGCAGGGTTAGCTGGTTATATAAGTACAAAACAATGAATTAATTAAACATACTTTCTTGGTATCTTGAGATAGAGGCTTGCTGAGGATGGCAGGTAAAAAAAGTTCCAAGAGTAATTGGCAAAGAGTGCAATAGCAGAGTTAGTTGTGGGATTCTACCCAGGCAAAGAACACAGGGTATGTCCGGGTGAAAGTTTCTTGGTATCTTGAGATAGAGGCTTGCTGAGGATGGCAGGTAAAAAAAGTTCCAAGAGTAATTGGCAAAGAGTGCAATAGCAGAGTTAGTTGTGGGATTCTACCCAGGCAAAGAACACAGGGTATGTCCGGGTGAAAGTTTCTTGGTATCTTGAGATAGAGGCTTGCTGAGGATGGCAGGTAAAAAGTTCCAAGAGTAATTGGCAAAGAGTGCAATAGCAGAGTTAGTTGTGGGATTCTACCCAGGCAAAGAACACAGGGTATGTCCGGGTGAAAGTTTCTTGGTATCTTGAGATAGAGGCTTGCTGAGGATGGCAGGTAAAAAAAGTTCCAAGAGTAATTGGCAAAGAGTGCAATAGCAGAGTTAGTTGTGGGATTCTACCCAGGCAAAGAACACAGGGTATGTCCGGGTGAAAGTTGTAGATACTAGCACGCAGCCAAGGATGCTCAGCAGCAGCGAGGAGGGCAGATCTGAAAATTAGTTAAATATAACTCTGTCTGGAATTCATGTATATCCACACTCTATCCAGCAAGACCCACTGTTGAAGCATTTTTAACACAAGCAACTTTACAAATACATTTTAACACAAATATCTGCACAGATCAGTGTAAACGTCAATGACATACAATTATTTACAAAACTCCAGCTAATTGCGTTGGCATATGTTACACATACTTGGCCCTTCTCCCTGGCACAGATGGCACTCCCTCATATCATCACACACAGTATCAAATTAACAACAATATGCTATGTACCAATGAAGAGGTAAGGGATCTGGGATCACAAGTAGATTGTGATCGTAATTTTGACCACCATGTGTCTACTGTAGTAAGGAAGGCTTTCTACTTGGCACACTTTGTTAGCAAAGGCATAGCCTCTAAAACAAAGGAAGTTATAACCCACCCTGTACTTTTCACTATGCAGGTCTATAATTAAGTATAAGCTCCCCTTTTGGCATGTACCATACAAAGCACCTGCAGCAATTGGAGAGACCTCAGAGGCTTCTAACAAAGATGATCAAGGTACTCCAGCACCTGCCTTACACAGAGTCCCTGTCACTATCCTCTGTGTCATGCAGACTTCTTAGGGGAGACTTATGCCTGACTTACATAGCAACCTCTGACCTAAACCTAATGAATTTGCTGCACATCCATAAATCAAACAGGACTAGAGCTTCCTGTTCCAGGGACGTAGATATGGCCTGCAACATGAACAGGATGTGTTGGAGGGACAGATTAATCTCCCAGTGACGCCTTGTCTTTGGAATAGGCTTCCAATTCATGTGAAGCTGCGCACTTCTGTGACACTGTTCAAAAGGAACCTGGACGAGTGAATGCAGCAACATAAATTCTTAATGGGGATAGTGCCCACAACCTTCCTGGACATGGGCAGTCATTACTAAATATGATCCCTGGGCGTTGACTACAGTATCTCTAGTATTACATTTGGAAGAAATGGCTAGGCTTAAATGACCTTTGGGTCAATAGCCTAGTAACCTGTAATGAACCTATATACCAAAGTCATTCTAGTCATAGGGCAATGATAATTACGATAATTGGGGCATGACTGGCTAGGCTTAAAAAGGTTCTACAGCCATTAGCTAAGTAAGTTTTTTAAGATCCCATCAGGGTTTTCTTACACTAAGATGAAATTGCATGACATTGTTTTCCTCAGAAAGCTGTCAAACAAACAGATGTTGGATTCCAGCAATACATATAATAACCAAAACCTGTTATAGTGGAATGTAGGTGAAAGGTATTAAACCGATTAGCAATGAGCTTCTCTTTAGAAAAGATACACTTTAATCAAAGTTTAATTTTTCTGACCTTGTTATATCTACTAGCAGGAGAAACTACTAATAGGAATCTACGTATGTTATGTACTGTCTGATTAATATAAAATAAAAATAAATAAATAAAAATGGATTACTTAGGTCAGCTGTAGCTCATAATACATTTTTTCAGCCAGTTTAGGTCTAAACCATTTACTGTGACATATTCATACCCAAATTTGCCTAAGCATAGGCCTGAGCTTCAGCAAGCGATCTCATTAAATGTGAGAGAAGAGCAGTCACAAGTGATGAGCTTTAAATGTGTGCAAATTGGTCCATGTACAACACAAACACAAGCTGCTAGCACATCATTTTGGGTTCCTATCACGTAGTCTAACTTTTACAAGTTCGAACCACATATGGTCGAGACCATATGTTCAAATTTGTAAAAGTTCGAGCATGTGAATGGAAATCTCCATAAGCGGAGGTTTCTATTCAGTTCAATGTGGTGTGATCTCGGAGTTGGTATATTTAAGTAGCAGGGGGTGTGGGGGAGTGCAGGTGGGCTTGACCCCCTGCTTACAACAATTTATTTTTTTGTCCGTTGTATTTTTTTTTTTTTTTATGTAGTCGAAGTTCTGTAACTTAGAACATAATGGTTCGGCCATTAGGTGTTCGGAGTTACAGAACTTCGACTATCTGATATAGACCCCATCATTTTAGCCTGTGTCTACCATTACCACTAGTTACAACACAAAAAGCACAATCAGTTGGAGGGGAGGGCGGATTCACAGCTGGGTTTCTGTGAAGATACTGACTACCATTTGTAACCCTCCATCTCATTATTGAAGCCTTGCTACTAAATATTTAATTTATTTATGTTTGTGTGTGTGACTGTATGTATGTATGTATGCATGTACGTATTTATTTAATTTAATGAAACAAAAAAGTAATCCGTTTTTGGAATAAACTGTAAAGGTCCATTGCACATGCACACAAGCACCTCTAGGCTCTCCTGAATTTGGAGGAAGACATCTAATTTGTTCTCAAACTTTTGTTGCATTCCTCCTAAATTTAGAAATTATTTTGATTTAATAGCACCAGTAAGAGTACCTAATATGGAAGCTTTTCCCTAATAATTTTTTCTTTGTCCGTAATTCCAAAGTAAAAGTTGAAAGACAAGACAAAAATATACACACGCAGATTGTGCTAACACATGTCGCTATTTACCACATTAGAGGAGTGGGACACTTTTTTCCCTTTTTCAGGCTTCAGCTTCTTACAGAACAAAAAATGTTTATTGCAGTCTTTTGCAAAAGAATGGTTACTATTAAAAGTGAGTATACTCAACAAAACAAATATGTTTGCAACTGTCTAATCAATAAAAAGGGTCTGTAGCCATGGATATGACCTTTTCCACTATATCCATTACCAGCTTGGTGGATAAGGGAATCCTTAGGCAATGTAGAAATTGTCTCATGTTTTCTGACAACCAGCAAATTCTCAAACAAACTGATATGGTATATGAAAGATGTATTTACACAATGTCACTGGAGGCAAAGCCCTCACATAAAAGCATAATTCATAGATTCATAAATTAGTACTAGGCTAACTGCCCTTGCGAGCATTTTAAGCCTAGCCAATTATCCCCTGTGAGAGTCAAACCCTGTACCTTGTGTTTGTAAGGCAAACACCTTAACCATTAGGCTACCCTCCCAACCCCCATTGTGAATACAGTTGTCAGTAGTACACACACTGAACCTCACACTGAACCTATCACACACAATTCAAAGCAAACACATACACAGTCATATTCCAAAGCACTTAAATGTAACTTACCTTAACCCCAAAGACCTATAAGAAGAACACACAAACTTCATCAACAATCCTGAGTGTACTCTTTTAAAACACCCACATCAACACATACAGCCACACCATATGGAGCCTCTATTTCTAAGTCCATAAAGCAAGCCACTACAGAATCTAACATTCTAGCCATTGGAGACTCCATTGTGAGACACACTGATGGGCTTGTCACCAGGCTGAGTAAGGAGAAAGTCATGGTCAGTTTCTTATCAGGGGCCAGGATACACCACATTACCCATGCACTCAGGTCACTGGACCACAATTACCAGTATGACTCAGTCACAGTCCATATGGGTGGAAATGACCTGATCCCTAGACTATATGAAGTGAGACTTCATGGAGCTCTTGGAATGTGTCCCAGACTGGTATGAGCCTAGCACTGAACATCATTTTACCTTCTCCAAGGATGATGCCACAATACAAACAGAAGATGATTGATTTTAATAATTGGCTTAGTCTCTGGTATGATTCTAACGGGGTGCAATATTTGTCTGCGTTGAAGGAGCTACTACACAGACATGGACTAAAGGTGGAGGTGTCTCAATTTACATCAGAAATAAATATACCGAAAAGCTTGTCAAACAGGACAATTCACTTGAGCTTCTCCACATTAAAATCCAATAACACTTCCTTGCAAGCTATAGGCCTCCCTCTATGACCACTCATCTTTTACACACACACACACACACACACACACACACACACACACACACACACACACACACACACACACACACACACAAGTGTATTTATATATGGGTCTACTTCACAATCCCACTTACCCGACTTTCAAATAAGCAAGACAACAAAGCAAGAATGCAGAAGACTGACTGCCCAGAACACTGACTTTCAACTCCAAGTAAGTGACCTTTTGGCCAACCACAAAAAGAAATTAAAACCAAAGCAAACAAAACCCACCCATGTGGGGGGGGGGGGGCTTCACTCCCTAACTAAGTATACCAACACAGAGATTGTACTGCCGCGAGGGTTAGGGGCAAAGTTCACCATGGTGGCCAAGAGTGAAATTTTGGTATTACGGGATGTCGGTTTTATGGCTTTGTCACCTCAGTTTTTTAAATGTCGGGTAAGTGGGATTTTGGTCTACTTAAGAAGACCCATATATATAAAATGTACTACACACACACACACACACACACACACACACACACACACACACGTATACAGCAACACACACACGCACACACGTATACAGCAACCCACACGCACACATGTATACAGCCACCCACACACACAACCATATATACATACATATACTTACACACAGACACATAGATATCCTATCTATATAGAGAGGGAGTGAGAGACGCACACATCTGTGTTTGTGTGTGTGTGTATGTATGTGTGTATGTATATATATATATATATATATATATATATATATATGTGTGTGTGTGTGTGTGTGTGTGTGTGTGTGTGCACGCGCGCAGTAAAAGCCATTGATTTCTTGTGATTTTATGACATTTCAGTTATAATTGAAGACATACCTCTCAACCTTATAGTGCAGAGAGAAAAGTCTTGACAGAAACATTTCATTGGCTACAGTAGTTACCAAAATCCAAGATAAAACAGTAGACGACAGTAACTTTTGTCAAAAGTGTTACACAAGAGCAATAAGGTAGAAGCAGAAGACAGAAGTCCATATGACTTGAAAATGAATAGTTACTCTGGCGCAAACTAGTTAGAGAACAAAAATCATGTGTATTACAGTCCTTTGTAAAAACTGTTTACAATTAAAAATGAGTACACTCAATCAAACACGTATCCAACTGTCTAATCAGTAAAATTGGGTCTGTTGCCATGGATATAAACTTTCCCTTTACTTCTCTTACCATTTTGGTGGATATGGGCATCCTAAAGTAATGTAGAAATTGCCTCATGTTTACTGATAGCCAGCAGAAATTGCCTCATGTTTACTGATATCCAGTTAATTCTCAAGCAAACTGATATGGTACGGGAAAGATGTATTTGCACAATGTCACTGGAGTCAAAGCTCTCACATAAAAACCCTCCTAATATGAATAAGGTTGTCAGTAGTACACACAATTCCATGCAGACACACAGACCCACATATGCTGAGGCACTTAAATGTAACCTACCTAAACCCCAAAGAACTCCTATATGAAGAACACATAACAAACTCCCTCAGCAATCCTGAACGTAGTCTTTTAAAACACCCACATCAACACATACAGCTATATCTCATGGAGTCGCTACTTCTAAGCCCATACAACAAGCCACCACAGAATCCAACATTCTAGTCATTGAAGACTCCATTGTGAGACACATTGATGTCCCTCTCACCAGGCCGAGTAAGGACAAAGTTACAATCAGTTGCTTATTAAGGGCCAGAATCCGTCACGTTATGCACGCACACAGGTCAGTGGACCACAAGTACCAGTATGACTCAGTCATAGTCCAAGCGAGTGTAAATGATATGAGATGTACCTCCCTAGACTATATGAAGACAGACGTCATGGAACTCTCAGAATATGTGTCTCAGGCTGGTATGAGCCTAACATTGAGCAGCATTTTACTTTCTCCAAGATGATGCTACAAAAGGAAAAAAGATGGCTAATTTCTAAGGGGATGCAATTTGTCAGCATGGAAGGAGATGGTCAACAGACCACACTGCTTTGCTATGGATGGTCTGTACCTCTCCCCTCTAGGCTTTTGAATATTCGCTAAAACATTGTCTCCCCCCATAGTGCTTTTTTAGGCAATGCGAAACTGAAAGTACTTCCGAAATAGCAAATCAAAACCAAGAAAATCTAAAGGTTTTACTGCTCAGTGCTGGGAGTCTAAACAAAAACCTCACTGCCTAGAAGCTGTCTTTACCCTAAATAATGCTGATGTCTGTGTGGTCACTGAGTTATGGTTTAAAGCCACAGATACAGACCTGTTACTGCACAGACAAGGACTAAAGGTGGAAGAGTCTCAATTTACATAATAAATATATGTCAAGGCTGGTCAAACAGGCACTTGAGCCTCTCCACATTCAAATCACCATAGGCAAAATTCCATACCATTTCCTTGCAAGTTGTAGGCCCCCCTGTATGATGCAGGAAACCCATATCATATTTAAGCTTACTGAAAATACTCACTGTCCAACCCAATACCATATTCATGGGAGACTTTAATCATAAATGACACCAAACGTGCAGATACAGAGACCTTTTAAGAAACTCCCTGAACCAGATTGCCTTTACAACGACCAGGGGCACAAACACACCGGATCTTGTCCTCAATATGGGAGACTGCTGCAAATCACCTACTGCAATGTCCTCTCTGGAAAGGTCAGAGCACAAAATGGTCTCCTTTGCAGTAAAAATAAACCCCAGAACCCCAGCTAATCCTAGAATGTTCAGGAACCACTCTAACACTAACCTCCTGTTATTAAGTGATAACTGAACAAATTTTCAAGACCCCATAAACCCCAAGAACACTGTTGCCTATGCACGACTGTTCACAGAAATTCTATGCAAGTGTGTTAATAACTGCATAGGAATAAGTACAGAACGAAGTAAAAAAACAAGCCACTGTGGTGGAATTGCAACATCAGTAGGCTCTATAACAGAAAGAAGAAATCATGGCAAAAATTAAGAGGCATAGTACCCTGCAGGATAAAAGCACTCTCAAAAATAAACAAACTATTCAGAGGAAAAATAATGTCTACCAAAGCTAAATTTGAAGTACATTTGGCCTCCCAGACTAAGGTACCACAAGACACACTTTAGCTGGGTCTCTGTCAGTTCAGTAAAAACTCAGGACTGCGAAAGGTATTTTCGGTTCACTTGCATCGAATGTGCCATTTGTCGAACTGTTCATATTGAGGTCACAGTACTGTGAGGATTGGGACATTTTCCCTTTCTCCACTGTAATGCAGTCGTGGAGTTGGTATATGTAATTAGTTGGGGGTGCGAGGGTACAGCCCCCCTCAACAGCGGATTTCAATGTACGGCACTTCCGATGAAATGCCGTTTGAACTGTCACTTCGTGGAAATGATATAGACCCCTTTAGCTATGCCTCCAACCTCAAAGACAATACACAAATGTGTACAGAGCTCATCGTTAATGCAGCCAGACATACTGAGCCAGAAGATATAGCAAGCCAATTGGCAGACAAATTCAGCTCTAACTTTGGCCCTCTTCCCCCCCTCAATCTCCTTCCAGGAAGTGTCATCAATTATAACCCCCCTGCTATCACTACAGAACAGGTCTTCGATGCTGTCTGTACAGCCAAGAACACTGCAATGATGAGCCCAGACAGTATCCCAGGATGCCTTCAAATAGCATGAAACATGATCTGTCAGGCCATCTGTATTGCTATTTAAACTGTAGCCTCCAAACAGGTTTCATGCCTAATGAATGGAGACAAGCAACTGTCATCCATCTGCCCAAAGGTGAGCCATCTACTGACCCTAGAAACTACAGACCCATAAGTCTCACTAGTCTCATATGTAAAGCCATGGAAAGAATTATCATGGAAATTATCAACAGTGATACAGTAAACCTCCTGAGACTGGACCCAACCCACCTGGGTGTTAAGGGAAGATCTCACCTACTCAACCTGGTGGACTTCTTTGAGAAGGTCACGAAAGCAATGGATGAGAGCTAAATGGTTCACACTGCCTACCTTGACCTGGACAGCATTTGGCCCAATACCCCATTCAAGAATTATTGACAAACTCAAGAGGTTAGGTGTAAACCTTAATGTCACCTGGTGGATAGCCAGCTGGCTCACAAGAAGACTTTTTTTTTAAATGCCCACATACATGTGTGTGTATGTGTATTTGCAAGTGTATTGCATCAGTGTGTGTCTTTTCCATATAATATATGCATGCACACATGTATACATGGTCGAGTGTAGATGTTGCCTATGTTATATGCCTGAGGGGGAGAGGTTTTCTACTGAATGTGATACTATTGCAATTTTTTGCATTTAATTTTAGCCTGTTATTTATACACCAGGTTATTGCGGCAGGGCTAGCCACCCAGTGGTGTAAAGCTTGGCTATAGATGATGTCACTGTTAAAACTGACACCCTGATCCCACGTGCAAAAATAGGAAAAAGGGTTTATGAATGGATGGAAGTGTACATACACATGGAGCACACAGACGGATGTAGTCACACATGCATCATACACACAGCCAACAAATAGAACTAAAGAAAATGGGAGAAAATAGCAAGTATACACTGAAATAAATGCTCACATGAAAACAAAACTGGTAACCTGTAATAAATGAAATAAGCACTACTTAAACATAAAACACTGTAACAAAGTTTAAATGAGTCCCATATATAAAAACGTACACTTGCCTGTTTGTCTAGTGGTGTGGTATAAGCAGGTTATGAGAAATCCACTCTCTGCAATTGGTTTCATCTCCAGATGACCTTCACAAAGTCTACATACAACTTGACCATCCACAGCCATCATCTCCTACACTTGACCATCCACAGCCATCATCTCCTACACTGGCCACAGCAGGACCAGTGCTCCTGTGCCCACCTCTATAAAGTCAATTGAATCTTATTCATAAACCTAATGTCACCAACAAAATGAATTGTAAATAATAATAAATATACTTACCTCTCTTGTTATGTTTTGTTGTGACTGAGTTCTCAACTGAGCTGAATTCAACAGAAACTAAAAATCATCATTTCCTAAAAAAATATAACCAGCTACCCCCCAAAAAAAAAAAAAAAAAAAGAAGAAAATTAACCATTATTCTCACTGGATGTTCCCAGGCAATGCCTAAAATTAGTACTTTGTGAGGAATGCATTAACATGTAAATAGTCAAATAAATGCATTGAATCAATGAAGACATTTTAAACAACCCATCATTTAAGCTTCTAATTAAAAAAGGAAAACAAGCCAGTTGAAATTTAAATGTTAAGGACAAAATATCTTCACACCCAAAGTTGTCTCATCAGGGGGTCACTGGTGTGCAAAAACGTTCCCATTAAATGGTAAACATCAATCCTAAGTACTGATCTTTGATTTTGTGTGAAGGGGTTTCTGTACAAGTCCAACCCATTAGAACATCATTACAGCCTGCAGTCCCATCATTCCCCTTTTCAGAATAGATGCATGGTTCCTCAATGAAGAGAACATTCACAGCTGGGTCTCTGAAGTTATTGAATACCAGCAGCCCTCCTAAATCTCAAAGTCCTGCCACTAAATACATGCTGCATTCTTTCAATTTTTGCCATGCATATTTTATACTATAAATCTGTCTATGAATTCTGCAGTAAATACCTTGAAGCTTTTATTCACAGGCCTCAGCTGAAAATGGGATCCTTGGACCCCAGTCTGACTTTGCCGGTAAACAAATGTCAAATAAATACATATATAAATAGTCTTGCAAACCCAGAATTACAACAGCAAACTGTAGAGCCAATAATTTCATTTTCAAACAGCGTTCATACCATTGCCAAAGTACTTGGTTTGAACCTGCCGGAATAGCAAGGTAATAGTAGTAATAGTAATAATAATAGGCCGTGGTGGTGCAGCGGTTAGCATTGTCAATTGACAGCAAGAAGTTCTCCAGTTCGATTCTCATCTGGAGTGCCTTCTGTGCAGAGTCTGCATGTCCTCCCTGTGGTTGAGTGAGTTTTAAAGACACGCAGATAGGTGTGTGTGTCTTCGTGCCTGTGCCTTCTTTGAAGGTTTGGGGCCCGGCTGGCAACTCGGCACTGTAAAAACATCACTGCCAATAAATCTGCGGACTGGTGATGCATTGTGGCAACCCCTAACTGGGAAAAGCTGAAAGACCTTGCAGACATTGCAGTAGTAATAACAATAATAATAGTAATGGTAACATTAATGCATTTTTAGTGCAAAGAAACAGTAGTCACATCTTGTATTCCAGTTCAATTCACCCACATAAGCATTAGTCCTGCGAAGTTAGAATTACAACAGCAAACAGCAGGGCCAAGCATTTCACCCACAGACAACCACCATATCCACTGCCTACCCACAGCAACTGGTCTGACATTGCCTGGATAAAACATGGTTAATTGAATGTATTTTACCACATACAAACAGTAAAAGCAATCTCTGTTCCACCGTGTTTCACCCAAATGCACATTAGTTCTACAACGTCAGAATTACAACAGCAAACTGTAAGGCAAACAATTTCATGTACAGACAGTTCGAATCCCCATTGCCTGCTTGACAGTATTTGGTTTGCGTCTGCCATATTTAAAAGTGATAATGATTACATTTCTGTATTTCTTCACACAGACAGTAGTCACAACATTTATTCTATCTTGCTTCAGCTGAAACGACTATAATCCTGCAAAGCTAACAGCAAGCAGCAGGGCCAGTCATTTCATCCACAGATAGCCACCATATCCATTCCATAATAACAGCACCTGGTGCGACCCTCTCAGGATATATAAAAAATCACACTGATATATTTTTGGTTCAAAGAAACAACAGTCATAGCTTGTTCTCCAGCTTAATTCAACTAAATACAACTTTGCCTTTCAAATCCAGAATTATAAGAGCAAGTAGCATGCCCAGTCATTTCATCCACAGGTAACCTCACACCCATTGCATGACCACAGTATCTGGTTTGAAACTGCTAGGATAAAAATATAGTAGAAAGCTGATTATCCGAAATGTCAATTATCCGAACACAACTTTCCAATGTTTTCAGGTAAGAAATGTTATATAGTCTGAAAATGCAAACATTATACATATTTGCTTGTGCATGTTTTTTGAGCTTCTAGCCCACTTGTGTGTGAAACTTTATTGTCCACTGGAATCACTGAATGGTTGAAAAGTGTGTATTCCCTGTGTGCAGAAAAAACAAGATTTTAGAAGTGTTTTATCCGGTTCAATTATGTTTGATTATCTGAACTGCCCTAAATCCCAATTAGTTCGGATAATTGACTCTACTGTAATTCCATTATGGTTTCTGTGAATTAAAAATACATCAGTATGAATCGTAACCATGCAAAATGTATTTATTTAATGATAGCCACGGGACATTTTTTTCTGAAGGGTAAAACTTTGTTAATTGAGAGTATGCAAGTTGTTCACTTTGGGGGTTGAGGGGAGTTGACAAGGGATTTAAAAAAAAAAAAAAAAAAAAAGGGTGTGAATGCAGAATGTAACACAGGCTGCAACATAATCTCTAACATGCATTGTCAGCATGATTAAACCTCACTTTATAACAGGTGAAACTTGCAGCTGTCTTTCTGGGGCATCTTCCCATATCTGGAGGTGCAGTTTTCCTTCATGGAAGATGTACATCGTTTTGTTTCTTGCAAGTTAAAAATGTACATAGTTTTTCCCAGACTTTGTTTCATAAAAATACAAAGTTGGTCTGAACAGAGACGAGAAGCTGCAATTGCATACAAGTTCAGTCTGCCAGACACTAATGTATGCAGGGAAGTAAATATTGTGGGAAGAAATATCCAGGGAATTGTTATGGCAAGGCTTGTATAGGCTCTAAGGCCGATAGCCTAGTACCAACCTATGAACCTATTAATTGTAGGTGGTATTCCAGCTTGCTTCACCCAGTCATGCATTAACCCTGCAAAGTTGCAATTACAACAGCAAACAGCAGGGACAATCATCTCATCCACTTTAAATGCTGACTGCAGACAGGCCGGAAAAAAAAGAGACCGAAAACAAAGGAGAAAAGTGAATTTCCAAAATTGCTCTTCTCCTTGAAACCTTTTCTTCGCAGGAGTGCCCAATTGCAAATCCCATGTGTGGGGAAAGCCCCCACAACCCATGATCTTATATATGCCAACACCAACAACACCATCCCTCTAAGAAAAGGGATTATTCAGAGAAATGGCATCTCTGAAGTTAGTACATGAAAGTCTAATCTTCCAGCCATTCAGTTTCCAAGTTTTGGGACTCACTGTACTGGGTCCAGAATTTCCAAATGGTTACCAATTTAAAGTGATTTGTACTTTGATTTTATGTAAAAAAAAAAAGTGACTTTTAAAGACCTTTACTGGCTTTTGTTGCTTGTTTTTTGATAGACAATGTAACAACCATAGCCCTACAGTCACTTTTTATTCCAGCCACAATGTAGTCAAACAGCCTTCAACTGTGGAACCTGCAGATGTTTCTACTTTGGATGTGTGCGTAGCCGCTGTGCAGGCACCGGCTTCTGAGGGTGTATTCAGGCCTACTGATTTACATATCAAACCAACGTCATCTTCTTCTTCAAGGCCTAAAACTCGATCCAGGCCTAGAAAACTGATGTCCAGACCATGTCAGGCCCCAATGCCTAAAAAACAAATGATAAGAATGGCTGTAGACCTTATTACTCTAATCAGGGGAAGCCACCCTTCCCCCTCTGAGACCTAGGACTGATTTTTTTTCTGATTCTTCCGATCAGGACACTGAAAATTCTGTTTCCTCTGATGACCAGGATTTACTCTTATCTACCTATGAGTATTCTGATGCAGAGGAATCCATTCCCTCTGCTTCCCCTCCAGAGGATTTCTCTTTTGGTGAAACCTTGCATAATCTTAGGGAGCATTTCCTCTGGGAAAGCCAGGATTACTCTGACTCCAAAAAGAGGCTTAGGGATTTCTTACTCCTGCCCGAACACAGGCCTTTAGCTATCCCTCCTGTACTGGACATTGTTGATGATGCCTTCTCGGAATCTAGCCTGTACCCTGACTCTTTACCTCCTGCTCCCAGAAAACCTGATGGGTATTACAGGGTTCCTGACTCTCACAAGTTCCTCTTTAAAAATCCTACTGCGGATCCTGAGACCATTTTACAGGGACCCAAGGGCATTAAGGCTACTACTGCCAAAAATCCTACACCATGGGGTAAGAAGGTATACACTTCTGCAACCTTGGCCATTAGGGCCTTAAACCGCCAGTTTCATATGTTAAAGCATCAGCAGCATATTATTGGATTGCTTAAGCAGAAAATGATGTTGATTCCTGACTGTGCTGAAAATAATGATTTACAGGATTTAATGCATTCTGCAGAACAAGTTGGAAAACATACTTTGCAGTGTGGTTTTGATTCATTAGAGGCATCTTGCAGGGCTGCTGTCAATGAGTCTGTACTTAGAAGGTATGCTTGGCTTAAGGAGCAGTCTTTGCCAGATCATGTTAAAGCTAAATTGCTGGATGCTGCCTTAAACCAAGGCCACCTGTTTGGCAACAAAGGAGTAGTAGTACTTAAAAAGATGGAGGAAAAAGCTAAATCTATGCAAACTGTTAAAGATTCCCTGCAAGTACAGCCTCCCAGATTTATTAGGCGTTGTCCCTCTAAGAATTGGTCCTTTCCTGCCTCTTCCAGGCCTTCTCAGTCCAAACCCAGAACCAGCAGAGCACCCAGGCTTCAGTCCCAAGGTACTCACAGGACTAAGCAGTGGGGGGCTCCCACTTCCAAAGTAGGGAGTAGTAAGACTCCCTCCTATGGTAAACTGTCTCATTGACGACTTTAAACCTTCCAAGCCCTGCACAACTGACTGTTCCTTTAGGGAGGAAGATTGCCCTGCAAGCAAAAAATTGGGACTCATTACCCAGGACAAAAGGGTTTTAAATATAATTTCCCAAGGATACAGATTCCACTTCCACTCCTTACCAACCCCAAATGGTTGGCCAGCTCTACCCCCAAATCAGTGGACAGAGGCTCAAAGGCAAGTTCTCTCTCTCTTAAGCATCAGGGCTATTCAACTTGTTCCAGAAGAAGAATGGGGACAAGGTTTCTACTCAAGACGTTTTCTGGTACCCAGAAAAGATAATTCCTGGTGTCCTATCCTGGACCTGTCTATCCTAAACACATTTTTGGTAATCCCAAAATTCAGGATGCTAACTCTTCATCAGCTGCTTCCTATGCTAGGCAAAGATTCCTGGTTGGCAACACTGGACTTAAAGGAAGCCTACCTACACATCCCAATAAGGGAATCTTGCAGAAAATACCTACGCTTCAAAGCAGGCTACATCCACTATCAGTTTTCTGCACTGCCCTTTGGCTTATCTACTGCGCCCAGGGTATTCACAAAGTGCCTAGCTCCAGTCATTGCATTTTGCAGGCAAAGAAATATTCAAATATACCCATACCTGGACAATTGCCTAATTCAGGCAGAAAGCCAGGACATACTATTAAAGCATCTAGCATTTGTAAAGAAATTGCTAACTTCTCTGGGGTACACCATAAACGAAAATAAGTCGCATCTTGTACCCTGCCAACAAATTGTATTCCTAGGAGCAAGCTTGAATACAACTTCACAGATGGCCTACCTCACGCCAGAGAAACAAGTTCATTTGACAGCCTACTTCAAACTACTGGCCACAAAGACTCAGCTATCTGCAAGGAAAATATTGCAAGCCCTGGGGTTCATGGCCTCCTGTATTCTACTAATTCTATATGCAAGATTTTTTATGAGGAAACTACAATGGTATCTAAAAAGCCTATGGTGTCACCATTCTCGGGATCTAGAATCAATGATTCCTATCATACCTTGTCTACAGATAGAATTCCTTTGGAGGGCAGAAGCCTACCACCAAAACAAGGGACTGCCATTCACTCTACCCCCTGCCGCCCAAACCTTAACAGATGCATCAGACTATGCATGGGGGTCCACTTGACAGGGAAGTGCATTCAGGGCAAATGGAACCCAAGTCAAATGCACCTGCATATCAATCAAAAAAAAATGTTAGCTGTACAGAATGCTCTGACAGCCTTCAAGGAATACATTCTTCCAGGACAATTATTGGAAAAGACGGACAACACCACTGTTATGTGGTACATAAACAAGCAGGGAGAGACCCACTCATATCCTCTCTGCAGACTAGCCATGGCTCTGTGGAACACAGCCTTGAGCTACAAAGTGCACCTACAGGCTCAGTTCTTGCCAGGAAAGCTAAATACACTGGCAGATGACCTAAGCAGAAATTTCATGGACCCACATGAGTGGAAACTGGAACCAAAGACATTCAGCAGGTTGAGAAACAAATGGGGGAGCTCAGAGATAGACCTGTTAGCCTCCCCCCAGAACTACCAATTGGACAAATTCTGCACAAGGACTCCCCACAAACAAGCTTGGAAACTGGATGCCCTGTCCTTCACCTGGAAAAACCTATCAGTTTAGGCCTTTCCCCCTCTGCCTCTCCTCTCCAAGGTACTACTAATGATCAAACAGGACAAACCAAGGACAATACTGATTGCACCAGACTGGCCACGCCAGCACTGGTACCCCCTCTTGCGCAATGTGTCACTGCTAGCACCATGGCACCTGCATCAGACCCCTGCTCTGCTGTCCCAGCAGGAGGGCCAGATTCTGCACCCACAGCTTCAAACCCTGAACCTGGCAGCCTGGCTAATTACCTGATCTCTCCATTACCATCCCTCAGTAAGCAAGTGATGGATGTCATTTTGGAGGCAAGGAGGCCTAGTACTAAAATCCTATGCTGAAAAATGGAAAAGATTCTGTTCCTGGTGCTAAACTCAGGGGATGGGCACAGCAGCACCCAATTTACCTCCGATTCTTCAGTACTTAACTGAGATGCTTCACAAGGGCCTTTTCTTTTCCTCCATCAAAATTCATGCCTCAGCCATTTCAGCTCATTACAATACAGAACCACCCCTCTTCTCTCATCCACTGCTGAAGCAGTTCCCCAGAGGGGCCAAAAACTTAAGACTACCCAGGAGAGTCCCTACTCCAGCCTGAGACCTTAACTTTGTATTGGAAAGGCTCACTCTACCTCCCTTTGAGCCAGCTGCAAATGCAGTGTTGAAATTCCTTTCTTGGAAAACAGCCTTCCTTCTAGCTATCACTTCAGCAAGAATAGTGTCTGAATTACAGGCTGTCATGGCAGTGGAGCCTTTCATCATCTTTCATGCGGACAGGGTGTCCCTCAGGACCAATCCCTCCTTCATGCCCAAGGTGGTATCCAGTGTGGTCCTTAATCAGTCCATCCAATTGCCAACCTTGTTTTCTAATCCACAGAACAAAGGGGAACGAATACTGCACTCCTTGGACGTGCAGAGACAACTTAGATTTTACTTGGACAGGACTAAACCTCTCAGGAAATTGAACAACTGCTGGTTGCATTTGCTGCAGGGGCAGAGGGAGGGGAGGGTCATTTCAAACAAACCATTTCTAAGTCGATAGGCCACTGCATTCATTTCTGCTATAAGCACCATGGAAAACCTACCCCACAGGGGATAAGACCACATTCAACCAGGGCTGCATCTACCTCTACAGCCTTTCTCAGAGGTGTCCCTAACAGGGACATCCTAAAAGCTGCTACCTGGAGTTTTGTACATACATTCACCAAGCATTACCACTTACCAATTTTTTTCTAAATCCAGAGCTGGCTTTGCCACTGCAGTCTTGCAAGGCCTTATAGCTGGTCCTAATGCTATCTAATTCCTCCCATCCTTAGCTTTGGGAATCTACGTAAATGTGATGACTGCAGCAGTGAAACACGAAGAACATAGTACAGTTGTGTACACTTACCATAAAGGTAGATGTTCAAGTGTATTCACTGTTGCAGTCCTAGTTACCCTCCCTCCAGCCCCCTGACTTCTATTGACTATACCGCTATTCTTGTTTACTATGCTTAAAGCTTTTTGGTGTATTTGCTTTTTTGTTGGAGGTGTAACTTTGTATATAATTGCTTCCCATTATGGGGGCACCTGACATCTGGGGCAAGAAAACCTGATGTAATGGCACTGGCTGCATGCTTTATACCCCTGACTACCTGACATCATGGAAGATGAGACATCAACAGACGCAGGACCCAAGACTTTGATAATCAGGCCGACTGAGGGCTACTGCAAGCAGATAACCCAAATGTGACGACTGTAACAGTGAATACACTCGAACATCTACATTTATGGTTAGTGTACACAACTGTACTCTATTGCTCTTTGCTCTTACATAGGAGTCACTGTAATGGAGATGTAACAGGACGTGTCTTTTTTGAACTTTTTGAGTTATTACTTCTAAAGTATAAAATGTAATACTTTTACTGTTGAGGGGCAGAATCTTCTTTAGTATCTTTTCAGGACTTTGCTTAGAAATGTAAGCATTTTTAAGATCCCCACCGATCAACAGCCTAGCAAGTACATATGAACCTACTGCTGATGTTCTCCTACCTACTTTTAATGTCATAGTCTTTAATTTCTTTCTACTCGTATTTAATCTCCCTTTTTCTTTCTGTTTTCCTATTACCCCTAAAAACCCTCAACCTAGAACTTTCTACCACCACATTTCTATTTCTCATTCTCTCTCTGCCCCACTCTCTCCACCAATCTTTACACTCTGTATTATTCTCTCTCAGATTATAAAGTTATTGTTTAATGTCTTACTTGTACCAGTAATACCCTGTATCTAACTATGTATTTTTTTACTGCTTGTAAAATCCTACATCCAAGTATGTTTTATGTCTTGTATCTAACGATGCACTTTTTTTTACTGCTTGCAAAATTCCTGTATCCAACTTTTTATTTATTTTTTAATAACTTATAGGTATTTTTTTCTTCTTTGTCACTGTTTGTCTTGTATTTTGTATTCTTCTGTGTCATTCTTTGTGTGGAGCTTTTCTCCCCAGGCCTTCACTGAAAATGTGTATTCTGTACCCAGTCTGACTTTCCTGGTTACCAAATATCAAATAAATAAACTGTATGAATCAATCACAGAAGCGCAGAAAAGATTAGAAACAGAAAATGGAAAGACAGATTACAAGGGAACAATGGGAGGATATCTGTAAGTCTCCAAAGTATGTAACAAAGTCCATAATGTTTAGGATATTTGCTTTGTAGTGTTTAAGTAGGTATTTTTATACCCCAAACAGACTTCAGATAATTTTTCTTCATGTAGATAGCAAATGCTAGAGGTGTAAGCGATAATTGTGAATGAGCTGGCTGATTATAAAATTCTGGAATGAGTACCTTATCAGAAATAATGGGCAAACAGATGATAGTAACTAAGGAAGTGATTCTTTTCAGGTGCTATCTAGAATCTGAACTGCCCATACTAAGGCCTTACTAAGTTGAATGGTATTGTCTGCTGAAAAGCAATGATTAGAAAATGGAAATCAGAATCAAAATGAACTGTAATTTAAATACTGAATATTGTAAGGAAGTAAAAGGAACTTGATGTGGGGTCTTTGGAAAAGGGAAGGAACAAATTTCATTGCAATAAATGGAATTTGTGGGAATACCACATGCAGAATTACGTTCAGTAGTGACGTTTAAAGGCATCCAGGAACTGATCAATTTACATAACGTGAATAAGTATTAAAAAGTAAACAATACATGAGAATCATAAATCATATTACTCTGGTTTGTTTTGTTTTCCATTAACTCATAGGTGTTAAACACTTAAAAGCACTGGGACTTTTGTTAGAGAGGTGATGTGTTGAAGCAGATTGGGATTTTAGTTTCTGCCTCCCCTGATTAAACATCAGCCTTTGAAACATCACTATCATTATGGATTATCTTTAAAGTACAACTGTATACACCTTTGTAATTCCAAGAATATGACTGGGCAGCTTGATCGCCAAAGAAAAATCATCTATGTTTATTAATCCAGTCATTTCAGGAACAGGGGACCACAAATTCAAGGATGCAGCTTCCAGACTCTCAGTGATAGAGAAGCAACCCTCTCTAATATCAGTGGAAGAAAAAGTAATTCAATTTTGTGTGCTCATTTTATGCTAACTATGGTTAAACTACAGGAAAATAAATTCTAAATGAATTGTGTAGAAAAATCAGACCAATTAATTGAGATGGAAGCAGTACTGTCTTACCACTTTATTCTAAATTAATTGTATAGAAAAATCAGACCAATTAATTCAGATGGAAGCAGTACTGTCTTACCACTTTGACCATTCAGATGAAGAGGATGGGGTACTTGGAGACTCAAGTAGAAAGATTGCAGAGGATGCACAACTAGGACTGAAAAGTTGACTCTGAAGATAGAGGTGGGGGAATCTTAGATTTTCAAGTATTACCTGAACAGATGGAAGATGTCTGTATCAGATTTATAATTGCTAAAAGGATGCACCAGTGACATAAAGGGATAAAGCACTAACTATGACCCAGTTTGATTAGAAGCTATGGTATTTGATGGTGAGTCAGAAAGGATAGGCATGTCCATTCTGGGGGAGAGATGGTGACTCCCACCTGGCTCATGCTGCTCCTGACCTGACAACTGTCAGATGGCAGGGGTGGAGTTGAACAGGTGGGGGCTGCTTCAGGAACAGAGTGGGTGTAGTCACATGTGCCAGGAAAGGAGACCTTATCAGCTGCATGACTGAGCATGAGAAAGCTAATAAAGGGGCATTGGTATTTCCTACACTGTCATAGGTACACACATCACCACCTAAGGGGGGGGGTGTTAGGGGCTTTATACAAAACAACTCATTGTCAGGATGCCAGTAAAAGCACCAGACTCCCCAAAGTTTGCTGGATGATGGGTTCTTTGGATGGCTTTTGCCCTAGTGGTTCTGAAGGAAGATCTCACACCCTCATGGAATAAATATGTTTGAGTATGATGGAGTAGTTTAGTGGTTAATAGACAGAAGGGAAAAGCACCTAAAAGGTAAAAAAGGTATACTGCTAAATTGGTACAATGGACAGTTTACAACTAGAAGACATCATTATTTAAGGGTCATGGGCTCTTTCTGCCATAACAAATGCATTTATACTTTGCAAGACGTATGCTGAATAGGTTGTAGACCTATAGACCAAAAGAGAGAAATACTTTCAGTACTTCATTCTCTGTAAAAGATGGCAAAAATGAATGTCAGATGTACTCTGTGATCATGCTTGCTCAGCAGAGACAGGGTAAAGAAAAGCAACTCTACTACCGGATGATAGTGCAGGACCTAACCTATGTATAAGCCTAGCTGTGAGTGCACATTCCTGGAAGTCGATTTGCACTCATTTCCCCTGAGAAGGCATGATAGAAGTATAGCAGATGTCTGTATTGGAAATGATCCCCTGAGGATACTGGAACTCCGGCTACCTTTCAACATGGACTTAGCAGAAGGGAGCAGAACCAGTGGATTATTCACCCATTTCTCTCTTCAGATAGAGAACATCAGATTGCCAGATGGCTGCATTCTCAGCAGGGAAAGTAGAACAACTATTGTATAATTGCTCAACTAGGTCAAACACTGTGATCAAAAATACAGCTTTTGAGAGACTTGAATGTTTTAGATATCAGTTCTTCATAAAGATGGGTTCTGTCAGGCTCCTATATATATATATATATATATATATATATATATATATATATATATATAAAAGAATATATATATATCATTAGGGCATTGCTAATATTGCGGATGCTTGGAGTTTCTAGATCGAGCTTCTTGCACTGGAAGACCTTATGGCTGTAGCAGTCTTTGAATACAATCTTAAAAACAGAGCAGGATAAGACTACTCTGATTACTAGGCAATTATTTTACTATTAAACAGCTCTTTCATTTATTTTTATGATTATAAATGGCAACTAGGGAGAAAGGGCGAGTGAATGTCACAGTAAATGAACTTGGGTCATCTCTCTCTAATTCTGTAAAACAACACCTTGTTGCAGAATGTGTCTGTAAATTACATAAGTGAAAAAGGTCTTTGTATAATATATGGGGGGGTGTGGTCGGATTTGTATATGCCTGGATCCCTATGCACAGTAGAGAAGCTGAACACTACATAGCAGCTAAGAGATGGTTCAAAACAGTGATGTAGCTTTGCAGTTTGTTAACTGGTCAAAGTGTGGGAGGGGCTAACTATACTGCTACCTCTGGCCGAAAAATAAATCTGTATGTTCAGTGAAGAAGGAATGACATGACTTAAGGTAGCTTGGCTGGAACTGAAGGACATTTTAAAGTTTAGGAATTTACTGCAGTTTAATCTCTGAGAGAAGCAGCTTACAGGATTTACATTATGCTTTGAGAGTTCTGAAAAGCTTGAAGTTTAAATTATTCGAAGGCGATCGTCTGTAACCCTTTGAATAGTCTGGATGGAAGGATCAGGATGGTGCAGGGTAGCTATTCACCAACTGATTACAATTATACATATATGAGAAACAAAAGCAAGGAAAGATAAAATAGCTATCATTATGCTGCTGGTAAGGGGAGGTTATTGGAGTGTATTTTAAGTGTTGTTCTAAGTCGCGGCATACTGATGTAGGAACCAGT
>NC_056740.1:363396424-363551424 GCF_019279795.1 Protopterus annectens
TGTATACCTCTTCTACTTTGGCTATGAGGGCTTTAAATTGTCAGTTTCATATGCTCAGGTATCAAAATTATTTGCTGGGTCAATTGCAATGTAAAGTAGATGCTTTAGCTGAAGGTATTGAATGTAAGGAGCTTCAGGATTTAGTGCATGCTTCAGACCAAGTTGGTAAGCATTCTTTGCAGTGTGGTTTTGATGCTTTACAGGCTTCTTCCAGGGTGGCTGCTACTAGTTCAGTTGTTCGCAGGCATGCCTGGCTTAAAGATCAGACCTTGTCAGAGCATGTTAAGGCTTGAATTATGGATGCTCCTCTGCAATCTGATGTTCTTTTTGGCCCTCCAGTAGAATCAGTTTTGAAAAAAATGGAGGAAAAAGCTAAGTCTATGCAGACAGTTAAGGACTTTTTACAGGTTCAGCCCCCTAAGTTCAATAGGAATTGGCCTGCTAAGGGTTGGTCTTTCCCCTCTTCAGATTATCGATCTAGGGGCAGATCGAGGCGAGGTAGAGGTAGGGCTTCCTCTCAGGGCCCTATTACTTCTAGGACTTTGAGTTCTTTTACCCCTTCTGCTGGGGAGGGCAGGGGTCAGTCCTTTCGGAAACAGTCCCAATGACCTGTGTCTTCAGCTGCCGGACTCTGCCTTGCTGGCAGCTCCTCTAGGAGGAAAACTGGGACTTTTCAAAAGGAATTGGCATTTGGTTGCCCAAGACAAATGGGTATTGGACATAATAAATCGAGGCTACACGTTTTAATGTAAGTTGGGTTCTCTCTTCATTCTTGCTTACCAGCTCCCCATGACCAGATCTCGCATTGCCGCCTCGCTTAGAGGTCTCTCGCTACTAGCTAGTTTTTCTTCACGCTTGGTGATTTTTCAACTTGTTTTTTTCTTTTGATTTTTTTTTTTTTTTTGATAGTTTAAGCTTATTTAGTTTATTTATTTGACATCCTTTCTGACAGAAATTCTGTTCTCCTGTTATTTTTCCTTCGTTCTTTTCCCCCCCCCCCTGTGTGTGTGTTGGTGTTTTTTAGAATACCTATCTGGTATTTGTTTAATTTTATTTGACTGGTGTGTGTTGTGTTGTGTTTTCCCGGCACCAGGAGAGGGTCTCAGGTTGAAGTTTTAGTGACCTGAGCTGTACAGTCATGAGATACCCAGACTGGTCACACTTCTTGCTGCCTGTGTCTTGGGTGCTCTCTTCACCTGCAGGACTCTGCCTGTATCTTGTCCTCTTCAGCCAGAGAGTCCTGCAGGAGAGAGATTTAATGTTGATGCCTTAGGGGGCTCTCGGCCTCGGCTCCGGCTAAGTCCAACCAAAAAACGCAAAGGCCCGTGGCTCAAGCCTGCCAGCTCCCAGCCTCGTATTCTCGCATCGAGTCTCGGCCCACTGAGATTCTCGAGGCCGAGGGACAGCCGCTGAGCCGAGGGCGGCTATGGGGCACGCTAGGCTATCGGTGCTCTAATGTGTATTGTTGTCTTCCCCGTTCCTCCGCTCGGTGGCATGTATGTGGCATCGGCACGGTGTGTCGGCCCGACCGACACCGTATTTTTGGTGGCTGTATCCCGCTGGAGCCATATATCATCAGGCCTTCTGTCGGCTCCGAAGTCGGGGCACACAGATCCATAGTATCGGCCCGGATGCTCATTCCAGGAAGAGGCAGGTCTGGTCCCCCACAAGCTCTTTCTCTCTCGACCTGCCTGGCTGCCTGGGAGGGAGGTAATGAGGTAATGAAGAGTGTCCGTACTGGTATCAGTCAGCAGTCTTCTCCGTAGCTCCTCCCTCTATAGTACCTGCTGACTCTCTCCTCTTCTCTCTCTTGCTACAGGACAGAGCCTCTCTCCTCCCAGGTTTCCTTTGGATCGGTGATTCTCCTGATGTTTCCTGATGTTTGGAAGAGGATCCTAGGAATAAGAGGTGTAGAAGCATGTGACTGAGTCACTGGTCTGTCACTTGATACTGATGATGGAGAGGATGAGGGATCTTCTCTTCCCCTCTGAGGATTCGATGACGCAGACATCCTAGAACTTAAACTTAAACAGGAAACTGCGGCAATCCAAACAACTCCTCTGAGGATGACCCTACCTAGACTTGGATCTCGGCCTCCACCTCCTGGGGTGTCTTTCTCCCACCCCTGCAGGTTATTATTGCCGCAAAGGCGTGGGCTCCTCCTGACTGTAGAGCCAGTCCCTAGGAGGCTCTTCAAAATTTATCACTGCCACAATCTGATCAATCATTTTCCTCTATTTTTTTTAACTATTTATTCAGACTATTCAGAACAAGCTGAACAAAGCTACATTATCTTGTCCAGACTTAGATATTTGGACAGAACAAAAAATTTAGAAAATCTGATCATCTTTTTTTTTGTGTCATCACGAATAAAAAAAAAGGCCCTGTTTCCAAAGTGACTTTGTCCAGATGGCTTTCTTTCACACATTCCCTCCTTTCAGAGGTATGCCGGATGAGCCTCATCAGCAAAGACTGGAAGCACAGGCACAGATTTCTTCTCTGCTTCAGTTGGGAGCAATACAGGAAGTACCTTCTGCAGAAAGAGGCACAGGGTTTTATTCCCGTCTTTTCTTAGTGCCAAAGAAAGGAAATACTTGGAGACCAATTCTGGATTTGTCCATTCTAAACACCTTTCTGGAAATTCCAAAATTCAAGATGTTAACACTGCAACAGCTGTTACCTATGCTGGGCAAAGATCACTGGATGGTGACTCTGGATCTCAAAGAGGCTTATCTTCACATTCCTATCAGGCCCAGTTGCAGGAAATTCCTGAGATTTCGGAATGGGAATTTGCATTATCAGTTCTCTGCATTGCCCTTTGGCTTGTCTACTGCGCCCAGGGTATTCACAAAAGTCCTGGCTCCAGTAATAGCTTTTCTCAGACTAAAAGGAATTCAAATTTATCCTTATCTGGACGATTGTTTGATTCTGGCTCAAGGCAAGCACGATCTTCTTCAACATCTGCAGTATGTAATGACAGTTTTAAGATGCCTAGGGTATTCTGTGAACAAAATAAAGTCCAGTCTAGTACCCTCACAAGAGATGTGTTTTCTGGGTGTCAGACTGAATACAGCTGCTCAGATGGCATTTCTTACCCCGGACAAACAAAGAAATCTTCACCTATACTTCCAACAACTATCAGTAATGTCCAGGCTGACTGCAAGGACAGTCCTTCAAGCCTTGGGGTTCATGGCATCTTGCATTCTAGTACTTCCCAATGCCAAACTGCATTTGAGGAAGCTACAATGGTATCTCAAAAGCGTTTGGACTCAACACAGCCACGATTTGGACACTGTCATTCGGATTCTACCTTGCATTCAGAAGGAATTTCTGTGGTGGGCTCAGGAATGTCACCTAAACAAGGGGCTCTCTGTGACCCAACCAGAGGCAAGTCAGATTTTGACGACAGACGCCTCGGAGTCAGCCTGGGGAGCTCATTTCAGAGGAAAATGGATTCAAGACCTTTGGCCCCCAGAGCTACTTCACTTGCATATCAACATGAAAGAGATGCTAGCAGTTCAATTTGCTTTGGAAGGATTCAAGAGCCTACTTCAACCAGGACTGGTGTTGATTCGAACAGACAACACGACTGTCATGTGGTACATCAACAAGCAGGGGGGAACTCATTCTTACCCTCTTTGCAGACAAGCAATGCTATTATGGGAAACTGCTTTGAATCTGCACATCACTCTTCGAGCACAGTTTCTGCCAGGAGCACAAAATTCTTTAGCAGATGTTCTGAGCAGACAGATTGTGGATCCTCACGAGTGGAAATTGGACCCTCAGGTATTTCTTCAGTTGACCAGGGCTTGGGGAACTCCAGACATAGATCTGTTCGCTTCTCCTCTGAATTTCCAACTGCCACTGTTTTGCACAAGGCTGTTTCATCCAAAAGCCTGGAAAATAGATGCACTATCCTTCAGTTGGAGCAACCTTCACGTGTATGCTTTTCCTCCTTTGCCTCTTCTTCCAAAGGTGCTGTTGAAAGTCAGGAGGGACAAACCTTGCATGATCCTTATAGCACCGGATTGGCCTCGTCAGCATTGGTACCCTCTGTTGAGGAGCTTAATTCAAGGAACACCTTGGCCATTACCACGGATTCCTCACTTATTGTCTCAGGAAAACAATCATTTTCTCAATGTCAGGGTGCAATCCCTACACCTGACAGCCTGGCGCATTCTGTTTTAGAGAAGGGCCTTCAGCTCCCTCAACAAGTTTTGGATGTTATTTTGGAAGCCAGGCGTCCTAGTACTCGAAAGGTTTATGCTGATAAATGGAAGAGATTTTTTCTTTGGAGTTCAGCTAAAGGCTTTGATGTCACATTGCCTAATTTGAGTTGTACATTGCAATATTTGGCTATTTTATTGGACAAGGGTTTGTCCTCCTCTTCTGTAAAAGTGCATGCTGCAGCTATTTCTGCTCACTATGATTGTGACCCTCCTTTATTTTCACATCCATTGGTTAAACAGTTTCTTAGAGGGGCAAAGAATATAAGACCCCCACAGAGGGCTCCTACTCCTACCTGGGATCTTAATTTTGTTTTGGAAAAGCTGACTCTGCCTCCTTTTGAACCTGCAGCTACGGCTGAATTGAAGTTGTTGTCTTGGAAGACTGCTTTTTTATTGGCTGTTACTTCTGCTAGACGGGTATCTGAATTACAGGCCCTCATGGCAGTGGAACCTTTTCTGATTTTTCACCAGGACAGAGTTTCCTTACGTACTAATCCTACTTTTCTGCCTAAGGTGATTTCTAATGTGGCATTGAACCAATCTATACATTTGCCTACTTTTTATGCTAACCCCCAAAATGAAGGGGAAAAAGTTTTGCATTCTTTGGATGTACATAGGCAGTTAAGGTATTATTTGTTCAGAACCAAAGAGTTCAGAAGATCTCAACAATTATTTGTTTCGTTTGCTTTGACTTCACGAGGGAAAGCTGTCTCGAAACAAACTATTTCCAAGTGGATTGGCCATTGTATTGCTTTTTGTTACTCTCATCATGGAAAGGAGGTTCTAGTTGGGATCAGGCCTCATTCTACTAGGGCTACGGCCACCTCTACTGCTTTTTTGAGAGTGGTTGCTACTAAAGACATTCTAGAGGCAGCTACTTGGAGTTCTGTACGTACCTTTACAAAGCATTATCATTTACCTCTTTATTCTAGGTCTAGGGCTGGGTTTGCCACTGCAATCTTGCAGGGCATGTTAGCAGCTCCTAATGCTACTTAGTTGTCCTACCTCCCTTTTTTCCGTTGCTCTGGGATTCTACCCATATGTCAGGACTGCAGCAATGGGAGACGAAGAACATAGTACAGTTTTGTACCTACCATAAATGTAGATGTTCGAGGATCTCCATTGCTGCAGTCCAATTTTCCCTCCCTCCTTCCCCCCTTTTTCTTTTTAGGTTGGGGTTTGGGTGGTGTTTTTTGCATTCTGACATCTGAGGCAAGAAAGACTGAGGTTATGGTGTCGGTCATGCGCATTTGTACTGACACGTACTGACGTCAGTCTCGGGCGCCGATGACCGACGCCGGTTCTAGCCCTTTGGTATTCGGGCCGATTGTGGACAGCGGAGTACCCATATGTCAGGACTGCAGCAATGGAGATCCTCGAACATCTACATTTATGGTAGGTACAAAACTGTACTTTATTCTGCTTCTGTTTTGAAACTTTTGCCTAAGGATCTGATCTTGGGAGGTTTGTTGGTTCATTTACATACTGTAAACTCTCAGAGTTTGTCTCAGCTGGTTTTGAAAGATCTCAGTGCTGGATTTAAAAAAATCAGGCAGATTTGTCTCCTGAATTGATTCTGTATTTGGAGAGCTAATGGCTGGAGCCTCACAGCGAATTAAACGTATTGATTTTTTTCCTTTGCTTTAGCTGCTTTATGCCAAGAATTTATCATTTTTATAATCATTTTCATTTTTCTCAAATTTACTTTTTGGTAGCTATCAGTCTGCGCCTATATGGGGTGCAACTCTATAAGGCATTTCCTCGTATTTGTATTGATGCAAATAAAACACTGGTGAACTTCTCGGTACTACTTTCCAATAATTCAATATATTTTAGAAGTTCTTTTTCTTCCTTTTTCAATGATTTGCTATAAGGTGCATGTATTAGTCAGTATTTTGATTAAAGTGGACCCAATCTCGTTAACATTTCAGAATTATAGTCTCCACTGTATAGGCAGGATAGTTACATGGTACCTAGTAATATGGCAGTCTTTTTTTTTAAGTTTATGATCTGCCTCTAAAACCTCTTAAATTTCTGTAAATTTTCTCTCCAGCTAATTACTATTAGTCAAGTTGTCGTCTTCATTGTTAGTTTCAATTTGTAAATCAGTTAAAAGGGGGTTTAACGAAGCCCAAAGAATTCTAGAGATTTCAGATATTTGATTCTTCATAGATAATGGACTGTGGACAGTAAAACATGATGGAACAAACCACTGAGATAGTTCAAGGATGTTGGAGCCACTGGAGTGATGTTGTATTAATAACAATTCAAGGTAAAAAGGAAGCTTATAACTGTAAATTAAAAACTTCAATAAAAATGTAAAATTAACAAAAGTAAACTTTGTTACTACTTTATTAAAATAAATAAAAAATTTCATAAATCAAAGTAGCATTATCAAACTTTATTATAATTCATGAAATACCTAAATCATATAACACCCAGTGGTACCGTTTTATCCAGTTAGCTTATAATTGGCCAGTGATCTAAATTTTAACATGGATTTAACTGTAACAGCTTCATTAAGGCCAGGAATTTTGTTAGCTTCTAGGCCAACTGCACTGACACATCCCTGGTCTTGATAACTGTCGCTTCATATTTCTTCCCTGATAATACGCATACCATAGATTTCCACCATTTCCCCTTTGTGACCCTTTGTTTTACCTCCTTCCATGCTCTTCTTATTCAAGAAAATGATTTCCCTGAAAACTAGTTTTTCCTGTCCATACTTTACATCTGTCTTACCTTACTTGGTAACTCATAGCACTACTTCTCGTGCCTGTAAGTCTTTATACTTCAGCTCACCACTCCAGCCTTTACCCATGTCCTTGATAGTTGCTACAGTCCCTGTACTGCAGCTGACCCCCTTCTCTCTTCCTATAAACCCTTCCCAGTGCTGACCCCTCCTGGCTCAATTTCCTTTTATTTCCATTTAGTCCTTTTCTTCATTTGCTGCTCATCCCTTCGTTCATATCTTTCTGCCTCCCTTTGATCACTCCAAATGTTTGTTCACATGTTGACAACTTTCCCTTTTAAGTGTTACTCTTCTGTATTTGACCTTAGCACTAGAAGTTGTAGGATTTGAATCTCATGGGAGTAAGACCAGTCTCATACCTTCATGCTGCTACTGTTCTTCTATTCAGCTACAACACCATGCATTTATCATTTACATACTGACCTCCTGCAATTTAAACTATGGCAACCATTACCCCTGCCCCCTCAACTGGTTATACATCCAGACCTGCAAGTGTATTTTCAACATGTAATGATGAATTATTTTTAACATTTCACCTCCTGCATTGGATAGCTCCATCCAAAAACTAAGTATTACACATAATCTGATAACTGGATTATTTTTGGAGGAGCAATATTAACCTTCTCTACACTGGTGGTAGCCACCATACGGTTTTGTTTTCAATCATGGCTTTTTGCTGCCATCATGCACTTTGTCTTTTCATTACACAAATTAAATGACCTGTAGTTTACAACTTAAGTTGTTTCATCTCTGCATTAGCTTACCTTGACAGTACTCAATTACTGCTTTCTTTGAGTGTAACTGGAATAAATATCACTATTTAATTTTTGTAGGCACTGCTAGATTTATGTAGGTGTACGCTGCTGAATAGCTTTTTCTAATAAATTCAAACCTTTCTCCAAAGTAACTTACTGATTTAATAGCATTTCTGGGTTTACTTCACTAACCAACCCCCACTTTTCTAAGCTGTCACTTGCTAAAATGAAATCTAATATTCTTCTGCATGTCCTTATCAGTCATCTGTTACTGACTTTGCTCACTTCACAGCTTACATACACCTTCTAATACCCAATAGCTTCTTTTCAGCAGTTGACAAGTGATTCATTCTGAATGTTCTTTGAGAAACATACACATTTTTTCTGCTAAGATCATATTAAGTCATCTTCACATAGAAACAGTTTCCTGTCTTATTTCTGAAAAAAGTGAGGTGTTGCCTGTAGCCCCATAGTATAATGTAGCCTGAAGCATTTTCATCTTACAGCTGTCATTAGGCTAAATATTACCATGTTCCCAACAGGAACAAAAAACTTGGAAAATAAAGAAATAATCCCAACAACGACCTGGAACACACCAGCTTTATTGACAACAAAATGTTCCTTCGACTAAGCGCTTTCGCCAGAAATTGGCTTCATCAGAGTCAAAGAAACCTTTAACTACAACAGAATAAATAGTGAAATTTTTTTTTTACAAACAATTAGTTAAATGATAAGCCAATCATCAGCCATAAAATAACATTAGGTGAACTGCCCTTAAAAAAAGTGCTTAGTGCAAATCATTTCATCCAAAACAAATCAAAGAATCCATTTAACAATGCGTATAATACCTAGCCAAATTTAAACATATCCACTAAGTTCCACAAACAACAAAATTGATTGAAAAGTTTGAGTGAACATATAAAAAATACTATAAAAAATGTTTTATTCCGTGAATTAAAAACATTGATATATAAAAAAACATGTGTATAAAAAGAACATAGCAGCAGGCAATGCTAATACGCAATGTTTATTTTGTATCCGGAATAGGTACACTATGGGGACGTAACAGCGTTTTGAATGTCTGAAACCATAGTTTGGTATTGTTTCAAACTTCAAAAGTTAAAAGCTAATGGTTTTTCAGCTTGGGTATGTTTATTAGCATTGCCTGCTGCCATGTTCTTTTTATACACGTTTTTTATATATCAATGTTTTTAATTCATGGAATAAAACATTTTTATATGTTCACGCAAACTTTTCAATCAATTTTGTTGTTTGTGGAACTTAGTGGATATGTTTAAATTTGGCTAGGTATACGCATTGTTAAATGGATTCTTTGATTTGTTTTAGATGAAATGATTTGCACTAAGCACTTTTTTTAAGGGCGGTTCACCTAATGTTATTTTATGGCTGATGATTGGCTTATCAATTAACTAATTAAGTGTTTGTAAAAAAATTTTTTCACTATTTATTCTGTTCTAGTTAGAGGTTTCTATGACTCTGATGAAGCCAATTTCTGGCAAAAGCGCTTAGTCGAAGGAACATTTTGTTGTCAATAAAGCTGGTGTGTTCCAGGTCGTTGTTGGGATTATTTCTTTATTTTCTAAACATTACCATGTTACTGCTCTTGTTTATTGTTTGAAGATTCAGTTTTGCCATTTAGATTTATCAGAAATTCATACAGATCTTTAAAGTGAATCTCCACTTCTGACAGAAGTTTAAACTTCATTCAGAAGTATGAAGCAGAATTGATGGCAATGGAAAGATTCTGTAAGGATTTCCCACTCAAGGGATTACCAAAGGAAATTTTTAATGCTGGTATGAAAACACTGCTATAAAGACAAAAGTAACAACTAGTCATTGCAACAGAGAAAAGCTCACTGCAGGCACACTGCCGAAAGGCAGACTGATAACTGTCAATCCTCCCCCCAAAAAACTTTTCAAATTCACATAAATGAATCTGCTACTCTGACAGCAAGAAGAATATATGCCCAGAAAAACATACTCGTCTTATATTCAACAGCAAAGCCTCAGATAGCTACAGATATTACTTTCCTTTTCTGTCCCATAAGTGCCATTTTTTTTATTTGTGCAGGGTTTATTTTGATCATCTGTACTAACACTTGCAATGGTAAAGGAATGCAGTACTGTAGCTAGCAGCTTTGCTGTTGAGTTTAACAAGAGAAACTGTAACTCCTGCACCGGTCCAGCACGTCGCACACTTGGCACGCACTGACTCAAAGTATAAAACAATGCATACAGGCATTTAGGGACTGAGTGCTATTTTCTGGAATAGAACAACATGTAAAAACTATGCAGTTTAAAAATAGACAACAAAATTACTCAACTCAAGGATTGGAAAATGCTGTTTTTGTGACTGCTGTTCCTGTGGCAACCACATTTGACTTCGAGCAAATACTAAACTGACGTTGACATGCTCCTGTAACTCTATCATCAGCAATTGGTGCAAGTTCTGCCCTTCTGAAAAGAGAGGTCTTCAGCTACTTTTAGCTTCTGAGAAAAAAAAAAGCTTTAAACTTTCTGTAGAGGCTTGCATTTATACAAAGTAATAGGCTGCCATTAAAAAGAAACGGATAGCCTCTGCAGTTGTTTCGATAGCTACTCATGGAGACGTTAAATTATGCATGGAGTGCTATCATCATCAGCTCCATTTTTCCCATTTTTTTTCTACATGGGGTCGGGGTATCGTGTTAACTGGTCGCCAGCTCTCTCGATTCAGTGCCACACTCCTGCTTTCTTCAACACTCGTGCCTGACTGTTACAGATCTTCTTTCACACTATCCACCCACCTGTTTGCTGAACTACCTCGCTTCCTCTTACCTTCTTCCTGTGTGTCCCAAATGTTCCTCACCAGATTGTCTTCTGCTTTTCTGCAGATTTGTCTAAACCACCATAATCTGTTCTCTTTGATCTTTTCTGCAATTGGAGCTACTTTGGCTTCTGCTCTCATGTCCTCATTCCTTTGTCTGTCCCACAGTGCGCATCCTACCACCCTTCTCAGGTACTTAATTTCCATCACCTCTAGCTTTTTCACCTGTTCTCCCTTTACTGCCCTGTTTTCTGTACCATGCAGTAGTACTGGCTGCACCACTGTCTTGTACATCTTACTTTTCAGCTTCTTTGACATTCTTCTGTCATAGACTACACCTGACACTCTGTGCTAGTTGGCTGCAGCCCCTCTGATTCTAGCTTTGACCTCTTCATTCAGACTATCCTTCTCCTCAACCACCCCGTCCAGATACTTGAAGCTGTTTACCTGTTCCACTATCTTCTCTTCTGTCTCTGTTCTCAGCTTCTTCTAATTTCCCCAATTTTCTGCCATTACCACCGTCTTATCTGTGCTTGGTTTCATCCCATGTGCTTTCAGTTTTGCATTCCATTCTCCTATCCTTTGCTGAAGTTCTAGATGAGTCGGCCTGTAATGCCACATCATCTGCATAAAGCAACTTGTTGATCTGTCCCCTCCAAACTGTTTACTAATGTAGTACATCACCATGAACAGCAGTGGGCTTAGAGCTGAACCCTGGTGTACACCCACTCCCACTGGGAAACCCCTCTGTGAGGCCGAACACTGTTCGTACTTGAGTCATTGGGTCCCTGAACATAGCCTGCCCTAATTCTACCAATGTTTCTGGGACTTCAAACCACCGCAGTACTGCCCAGATCAGCTTTCTTGGGTCCTTGTCATATGCTTTCTCCAAGTCTTGGAATGCCCAGTTGGACTCTCTCCTCATCTCTAGCTTCTTCTCAAGTATCTGTGAAGTACCTTCATAATTAGGGACTTGCCTAATAATTTGGGTTATCTATCCCTAAAATTAAAGCCATCTCTAGCGTTGTGAACCTAGCTACATAGAGAGATCCGCTTACCTGATAAAGAAAGATACGGTAATCTGCTTAAAGGACTTGGCGTACTCTATAACTGTAAGCTGTGCTGCATATATTCACACATAAAGTATAATACTGTGTGCAGTCAATTTTAAGTGGCTTACACTGTCAAACCAGATACATACTGTGTGAATCTAACACTGAGTGACACTGGCCATTGAGAAATCTACCTACTAAACAGTGCTTTTAAATTTAAGAAGCATACTCCATTTTAAAGCTACGTACCTGAAACAAGCTAGCCCTAGTAACAGTGTTAGCCCCGCTCCACTTGTCCTCGCTTCGTGCCCCGCCCTGCCCCCATATCCCACCCGCCCCTAGTATAGTTACATTTATTTACATCAAACTCCTCCCTCTTTCCTTCCTACCCAATCACAACTTCCAGGATACTGACTCCATCGTCCTGCTTAACAACCCACCCCACCCTTTACTTACTCTGATTCCTCACTTTACTGTTGCCTATACAGCAGCTTCACTAGTTGTACAGTCCATAACCTCTCGTTTACTAATAAATTAACTTAATTTAATCTTTGATCTAAACTTTAATCCAAACTCAATTGACTTTTATTAAAAATGACTCCTCCACTTCCACTGACTTTCCTCATCTCCTCTATAAGTATGCCTCTCCTAATAACTGTCTTCAATGCCACCTCCTACTCCTCTTACAAACTACCCCCTCCTTCCCCCTAACTCTTCTACTCTCCCCATCCTCACCCCATCACTTCTCACTTTCACAACATATTCCCCTCTCTATTTCAACCTAACCCACTTCACTATTTTAAACTAAAACTCCTGCCCTCTTCAATAAAGCGCCATACACCCAAAGTGAAATTATTCTTCTTACTAACTACAAGTTGCACACCAAAAGTCCTGCTCCTTCCTTCCTCTAATTGACTTGCTCTAGCAGGAGACATTCACCCAAACCCCGGACCCAAGACTAGTACCAATCTCGCTTCTTCTACCTCTCCAAATAGTACCAACCACAAATACCTCAAGCTAATTGCCATTAACACCCAGAGTGTAAAAAAACAAAATAGCACTCTTCCATGCTTGGCTAAATCAAACTCTACCAGATATAGTAGCAGTCTCAGAGACATGGCTAAAACCCCACATTACTGACTCCGAGATTCTACCCCCTGGCTTGCAAGTACTCAGATGTGACCGCCAAAACAAAAAGGAGGAGGAGTAGCCTTAATTTATAATAGCCTACTGAACATCTGTCCTTGCCAGAACCCTATTCTGCAGTTCGCCAATGCTGAACTAGTCATAGGAATTCTCAAAATGAATAATTATAAAAGTATTTGTGTCATGGCCATCTATATCCCCTCTGGAAATAATACCACCATTCTCCAAAACATTCTTTTATGGGCCTCAACTAACAAACTTGAGACATACATATTAGGTGACATGAACATTGACTGGAATAGAATCAATAACAACAATCCCTCCCTATCTATTAATCTTTTTAATTTCACTCAACTAACAAAAGGCATTACCAGACCTAATAAACAACCCCCCATGGTCCACTCTGGACTGGATCTTAGTCTCCCACCCTAATAAGATCTGTCACTCTGGTATATTACCAGACACCATGAGTGACCATCTCCCAGCCTTCATTCACCGAACTACCCACTCCTCCCCTCACCAACACCAATATACCCACACTCGTAATCTTACAAACTTCAATCCTTCTATATTCTCCAAAACACGTAAACTAACAAACTGGGACAACCTAAAAACTCTTGCACTCGATGAGGCCTTAGACTTCTTCAACACAACCTTCCTAGGCATCCTAAACACCCAAGTACCACCTAGAACAAAACAAATAAAACCCAGTTCCGCCTCATGGCTAAAAAAAGACACCAAAGCACTTATGCTACAAAGAGACAAGACCTGGAAACTTTACAACAAAAATAAACACCCTGCTACCCTTCTTAAATATAAGCAACTCCACAATCTAACCAAAAAGCTTGTTACAAAAGATAAAAAATGTTATTACACTAAACTACAGTCTACCCACTCCAAAAATCCCAAACAATTCTGGAACTCTATCAGCTCTCTTTTGCACCCAGGTACCATAACCTATCCCTGTCCTGACAACAATAAAACTGACACAGAAATTGCCACCCTTTTTAACTCCCTCTTTACCAATTCTATAGCTGAACTTACTAAGAACTTCCCCAACCACATCCCCTCCCCTCCGCTCAATCCCACCTCCCCTTCCACTCCTCAACCCTCCATTCCCAATCCTCCCCCCCACTTTTTCTCTAAAACCCATCTCAACCTCCTACATCAAAATGCTCCTCTCCAGACTTAAACCTTGCTCTAATGCCCCGACAATATTCCCTCACCTTTTCGAAAGCTTGCCGCAGATGGTATCGCCATCCCCATCAGCATTCTCATCAATACATGACCCATGCAGGAATCTTATGTCCCCAAATTGTGGCATGCTGCCTTTATCCTGCCCCCTCCACAAAGGAGGCAAACATAACAGCATCTCTAACTTCTGACCAAAAGCCATTCTTTCCCCAATCTCAAAAATCCTTGAAAAATGTATCCACCTGCAACTCCTGCCCTTCATCATCAATAATCAACTCCTCACCCCTACCCAACATGGCTTCCGTCCTGGCCATAGTACAATAACTGCTCTCCTCTCTTTTTTTAGACATAGTAAACCATGCTCGTGACTCTGGAGAAATTGTTTCCACTGTCCTTCTAGCTCTACCCAAGGCATTTGACACTGTCTACCATACCCACCTTCTGAATCGCCTTTCTAACCTCAGTCTCAATCAAAACTCCCTTACCTGGTTCCATAATTATCTATCTGATAGATCCCCAGGCTGTAAAATGGCAAACTGGTACCTCAACCTTCCTACCTACCCCAATCGGGGTTCCCCAGGGGTCCATACTTGGATCAGTGCTCTTTAATGTATTTATCAATGATTTTCACGCTGTGATCCCGAACACCAAAATAGTGCAAAATGCAGACGGCTCCACTTTAGTCTGCTCTGCTCCCAACCTTCCTGAGCTTCAGGCAAAAACCCAATTGGCCTTTACAACTACTAAGAACTGGGTGCTTCAAAACCATCTCTCCCTTAATGTCAATAAATCTAAAATGCTTCTTTTCTCTCCCTCAAAAACCCTCCCTCTTGACAAGCAATCCTTCAATATCATCAACCATGCCAACTCGACTATAGAAGTCACCCCCTTTGCTAAACTTCTTGAGGTTACCATTGATGAACACCTGAAATTCGATACACATGTCCAACTAAATATTAAAAAACTCATAAGAAGCTTGGTATACTATACAGAAACGCTCACTTTCTCTCTCCATCTACAAGGCAAACTCTCGCCTCTACCTACTTACTACCGTCACTATTGTATGGTGCCCCACTTCTAACCAATCTTTCTACTACCATCTCCTCAAAACTAGAAATCTGTTACAAAATTGTTAAATTCGCTACTATATCTAAACACTCCAACCACCATTCCACCTCTCTCCACATGCTAAATTGGCTAGAGCTTCCTAACCACCTTGACTACCTTCAACTTACTACAGCCCACAAACTAATCTTTCAACCTACTGCATGCCCTGCTCTAACTAATATCTTACCATTCTACACTCCACTCAGACCCCTAAGATCTGCCCAACAAAATCTGCTTTCTGTATATAAACCAAAACGTCCCCCTGGCCAGTTTCTCCTATCCCACTCATTAGCCAAAAAATTTAACTCTCCTCCACCCCTGCTAAGAATCACTACAAATTTTGAACACTTCAAATCCCAGCTCCATTCCCACCTCTCCCAAATCTGGAAATGTAATTGCACTCTTCCTACCTAATTCCTTTTACTGTCGCTCTTACATGTTCCTCCTCATGTACCTTTACTCTTGCTGCTTTTTCTACAGCTGCCCCGCTCTGCATCTAACGTATAATAAGTCTAAAACATTGAATGATTATCATGTAAATACTGTATATAGCTTTCTGTCACTACTCTCTGCAAATGGCTCACCATGCTAATGGCTCTCTAACTATGTATGTATGCTATGAGCTGTGCTCAAGTTTTTTTTTTCCTTCTCTTTTTCTTCTTCTCCTTTGCACCCTTCAATTTTGTTGCACCTTATTATGTACTAAACATTTGCTTTCAAAATGTATAATTTTATGTACAACTATAAAATTTTACACTTGTTTTAATTGCATGTAATACGGAGCTTTTCTCCCCGGGCCTCCACTGAAAATGGGCCCCTTGGGCCCAGTGGACCTCCCCGGTTATCAAACTGGAAATAAATAAATAAATCTGTCTCACTGCAAACATCGGGTCAGTTGTGTTGCATCGTGATCTGAATCTGAACTGCTCATCTCCTATCTTACATTCTGCTACTCTGCGTATCTGTTTTTCAATTACATGGAGTGGTAGTTTAAAAAAAAATCATGCAGAATGGCCATACCAACCATGTCAAACTTTTGCATATTTCAAGATACTGCCTGATGTAGTATTACCTGACCAAGCAATGAAAAAAAAAAAAGTATGGAGCAGATGTGAAGCAAGGACCCCAAGCGCGGATATGTCTTATTCCAGATGGAAGTAAAACAGGACTGAAATACAGGTTTGCACACATTTTAAAGAAAGTTATTATCGTGGATGGTATTGTTTGAACTTCATTAATGATGGCACAAACAGGGAGGGGATTTGCTAAGTGAGTGTTTCTGCTTCGGTCTGAGGCAGAAGTACGATTTTAGCAATGAGAGAGTGTCCCTTTAATGCTTTGTGCTTGCTATCTGAGAGTAGACGATCAGCAAGGTTGACGAAGTATAGGGGGTCATGCACATTACCCCAGAGATTCTGAATGCAGAGCAGTAGTTGACTCAGGGCTCCAACACCCAAAGACCCACAGCCCTGATACTATCCCATCCCATATCTGGGAAATTGAGATATAATTTATTTTTTTATTTACTTATTTAACATTTGTTTACCAGGAAAGTCCGACTTGGAATGAGGCCAGTTTTCAGTGGAGAAACACTCCAGATGCATTTCTTTGAAATGTGGGAGGAAACCAGAGCACCCGGTGGAAACCCACACGAGCACAGGGAGGACGTGCAGACTCCACATAGAAGGCACTCCAGCCGAGAATCAAACCAGAGAACCTCTTGCTGTGAGGTGACAGCTCTACTGCTGCACCACTGAACCCCTTTTTACTCCTGCCCTTAGATCTGCTTTATTAAGGAATCTTCTTGATACACAGTTTAAGAACCTGCCTAACTTTCACCTGTTGGCTAGGTGTGTAAAGGCTCTTGTGCCATTAGCCTAGTTTGAACCTTTGAACACAAGGGTAGGACAGGATTGCATAAGTCGTCTGCTGTCTCTCTGATCGAGGGTAAGAGAGTCAAGAATGGATAGGAAACCCAAAGACAAGTGAGAGGGACAAGAAACAGCGAGTATGATTTAAAGGTAATACCAAATCTGATGACAAGGTGGATGTGAAGAAGAACCTAGAGATGGAGAGGTGTAGGTATATGGGGGAGACTGTGAATCAATGGGAGTTTTAGGAGGTGCTGAAAGCATTTTCACCAACAGAAAATTCCATTTTCTCCATTGTTATACAACCTCAGAGTTTGAATATTTAAGTTTAGGGGGTGTCCCCCCACATGGGTGATGCAGAGGGGCTTACCCCTCTACAGGAAAACATTTACTCAGATTTTTACTTTAGCTGAAACATTTTCAGAGTTTATGCTGTTGGGGAAAAAAGGTGTTCATCTGTCAACATGATTCCATATCCCAGGGACCATGTTGAAAGTTAGGCAGGTTCTTAAGCTACGTATCAAGGAGACTCCTTAATAAAGCAGGTCTAAGGGCAGGAGTAAAAAGGGAAGACTCCACAGGGCAATTACAGTAAACAAGTCATAGGTGGGAGGGAGTGGAAATGGGAGGTAGATCATGTGACAAGGTAAGATAATGGGATGTATAAGAAATATTGAAGTAAAGAACAGGAATTATGTTAGATTCTTTAAAAGATTATTTAAAGATAACTGTTTTGTGACCAAGAGAATAAGTCTGTACATTTGATAAAGACTGAATAAAAAGAGGAAGAAATGATACATTTCTGTAGTGTTTTCTGCCTAAAAAACTTCTCACTCTCCCTCCCTATTTGCATCTTGTCTTTATACCTGCTGGCCTTGCAGTTGCCCGCCCCTATTCTAAATTTGATCTTGGACACAGCTCATTCTACCTAATACAGAGAGAACATCTAAGAAGGCCAACCCACTTTTCTTTCCTTCTGTTCCCCCTTTCTGGAAAAAAAAATTGCCCGAATCTCCTTGTGTTCTGACTGTGCTTCTCAAACATTTTGGAAATATCGAGTATATTTTAGTGCATTTATTAAAACTGTATTTGCCTTAATATTGCTGCAACTCAAGTGCTCTAGGTTGCACTGCATCTGAATTGTTTGTGTTATTTTAGCTGCTTTTCTGCATATGTAGACTAGCTACTTATTCTACTGTATTACTGCCTCTTAAATAGTCTTTCAGTTGTGCACTTTCCTTGTTTCATTTAAAAAGTTTTAAATTGTTAATTTTGTAGAGTTTTAATTGCATTTACTGTTTAGGGCTATACACTCAAGTGTGTTAGCCTTTTCTGTGATTATTTACTGTATTATTGCATTGTTTAGCCTGTTTTAACCCAAACCGACCTACCCCAAAAAACAAAAAAATGCTATCTTGTTTACTCGTTTCTTGCCTTTCCTAGCTATTATAGTCCAGATCCCAGGCTTTGCTGGTTTCTGGACTTTATTTTCTGTGTTCAGAGCTGTCCAGACCTTGCTGTAGTAGTGGGAAGTCCTCCTGCTTACCAGTGGGAGTGGTGAGCATTGTACTGCCTATGTAACACTAGAGGAGTGGTTTCCAGCTCTGAAATTGTAATTTTATTAGCCATTTTAGACTGATTTCTATCCCTTCCAACTTTCTGGCTTAAAAATTGGTGTGTTTTCTTGTTTTTCGCATCGTGCAGCACTGCGGGGCTATGGTTAAACTCAGGTGACAGAAAATCTGCTCTTCAAGTTTTCCCTTAGAACTAGCTGGTTTCTCAGTAGTAGCACTAAAATCTGAACCCTTGTGACTAGCGCTTGCTGTAGAACCTGCTGGAAAGCCTTAAACTGGTACAAGCACTCAACTCTCCTTGTTAATAAGGTGAAATTAATCATAGGCACTAAACAGCCTATAATTGCAAAGTACCTTGCAAAGGTAAGGGAAAACAGCTCTTGTACTTTACAAAAAAAGCACCTAAACAGGCATGTCTAAGGGTCAGCTTCTGGTGACTTCTCCTGTCCACCTGGTGAAACTGGGCATACCGGCGCAATGCAGCAACTGCCTCATGTACATAGACAACCCTCTCCTCTTACCACCCAACATTAGAACCTGCAAGAGATGCACTTAACATAGCCAAACTGGAAGCAAAGCTCTCTCCAGCCAAGATTGTGCTACACAGTCAAGAGGTGAAGGTTAACACCTGCACTGCACCTCAAGCAACACATAGCCCTTCAAAACCTATACCATCAACACCCACACATAGCAACACTAAACCCACGCATGCAGAGACCCTTAACATTAACCTGCCCAAGCAATAAGGACCTCTGAAGCTGAAAAGCAAACAAACACCAGTCACAACAAAAGTGACACATAGCTGACATCACCAGTGTGCCACCCAACAACAGCCCCTAAGGCAAGTCAACGTACCAAACACTTTAAGTCATGGGTGACTCTATAGTCAGGCACACTGATGTCCCACTCACCGGGCTGAACAAGGAGAAAATTACAGTCAGCTGCCTGTCGGGTGCCAGGATCTGCCACATAGCGCATGCACTCAAGTCACTCCACAGCAAATACAAATATGACCTGTCATTGTCCATGTTGGAGTGAATGACTTCAGATGTACCTCCCTGGACTACATGAAAAGAGACATGGAAGAGCTCTCGGATCATGTGGCCCAGACAGGTATGACCCTAGCTCTGAGTAGCATCCTGCCTTTGCCCAGAATGATACCACAATATAAGGACAAAATGATTGACTTCAACAATTGGCTAAGCTTCTGGTGTCATTCAAAGGGGATCCAGTATCTGTCTGCCTGGGACGACATGATCGACGAACCACGATGCTTTGCCAGAGATGGTCTGCACCTGTCGCCCCCAGAATTCAGGTTACTAGCTAAAGCTCTTGCCACTCCTATAGTGCCTTTTTTAGGCAAGGTTCAAAGGACAAAACCACCACCGTAACAGATACAAGCATGCAAAATCTGAAGGTAACGCTACTCAATGCTAGAAGTCTAAACCTCAAAATGCACTCTCTTGAGCACTTCCTAATAATGGAGAACATCGATATCTGTGCAGTAACTGAGACCTGATTCAAGGCTGCAGAGAGCACTCTGCAATTCCAGGCTACAACTCTTACCACATTTTTAGGCCACCAAACCAAACCCGAAACATTAAAGGTGGAGGAGTGTCCATATTCACCAAGGATATTCACACCTCCAGGCTAGTTGCCCAACACAATGCATCTGAAATTTTCCAGGTGCAACTATAGCACTAGGTAAGACTGCAATGCAAATTGTAATTTGCTACAGATCCACCACCATGCCCTAAGATTCTCACTACACCTTTCTAAACATACTGGAAAATATTAAGATACAACCAAACCCCCTAATACTGTGTGATTTCAACTACCCTGCCATTAACTGGGAAAACTACTCTGGTACCAACACCTTTTCCCAATGGTTCTTGGAATTCATAAATTCCAACGCCCTGGATCAACTAATCCATTGTCCCACCAGGGGTTCCAATATCCTAGACCTGGTCATTACCAGCATGGGAGATAGATGTTCCACACCAGTGGTCACCCCCTCATTGGTCAGGTCTGACCATAAGCTATTTACCCTTAACATCCACATCCCACCCCGACCCCCCAGTAAGGAAACCTCCATAAAAAAACTTCTCCAAAGCCAACTTCATGCTACTCAAGTCAGAAGTGAGAAACTTCATCACACCCATGCAGATGGGAGCTGACAGTTCGACTGCTGAATCCTACACTTAAGCACAGTACGAGCACATCCACTCATGCATAAATCGTGCCATCCCAAATAGAACCAAGACACTCTCCTCCAAAAAAGGAAGCCAATCTGGTGGTCCCTTACCATAAACAAACTATACAACAGAAGGAAGAAACTGTTGCAGAAAAGAGGAAAATCCCAGGATGCAAACAACTCCCATACCAGCTTCAATAAGAAGCTGAGATCCCTCATAAAATCCTCCAAAGCTAGTTAGGAAATTAAAATTGCCAAAGATAACCTCAAGGCATTCTATAGTTATGTCAAAAAGCTAAATGGCAAGACTCAGATCTGCTCTGAGCTACAACAGAATGGCATTAAATATACTGATCCCAAGGATATTGCCAACTTCACCCCCTTCTCACCCCCTAAAGGGCCCATCTGAATACCAAAAGATTGCCAAGTTCCTGTAATCATGGCCACACAGGTAGAAACCGCACTCTCCAAAGCTAAGAATACAGCATCCATGGGACCAGATGACATCCCGGGCTGTGTACTACATGAACTACAAAATGAACTGGCATCTCACCTAAGTGTCATGTTTAATCATAGCCTCACCTCAGACTTCTTGCCCACTGAGTAACGCACAGCTACAGTTATCCCACTCCACAAGGGGGGATCCACCTTGGATCCTGAGAACTACCGCCCCATCAGTCTGACGATCCTGATCTGCAAGGGCATGGAACGTATTATCATGGAACTTATAAACAAAGACATTGGCAACCTTCAAACACTGAACCCCAACCAGTTTGCATTTGTGAAGGGCCGATCTTGTCTCCTGAACCTGATTGACTTATTCAAATCAGTCTCCAGAACTGTGGACGAGGGTGAGTCAGTCCACACAGCTTGTCTGGACCTCGCCAAGGCCTTCAACACCATTTCCTATTCTGGAATCATAGATAAACTTACTAAGCTGGGCATAAATCCCTACGTGACTCGGTGGTTTGCCAACTGGCTTACTAACGGAATCCAGACTGTAAAAGCAGCAGACTCCAAATCCAGCTCCAGACAAGTGATAAGTGGAGTACCTCAGGGTTCAGTCTTGGGACCTTCTGTTGTTTGGCATCTATTTCTCTGAAGTACAGGCCAACACTAAGGGACTCTGGCTAACAAAGTTCACAAATGACTGCAAACTGGGAGCCATTATTGAATCCTCAAATGATGTGGATATTCTACAAAAGGGCCTTACAGAAACAGATGCTTGGTGTCAGAGCCATGGGCTCAAGCTTAATGCCAAGAAATGTATAGTTATCCCCTTTCGGAAAAAACATGTACCCATGAATTTCCACATAGGTGGCAGTACACTAAACGCCGAAAGTGTGATGAGAGACTTGGGGACACAGGTGGACAGTGGCCTCACCTTCGATAACCACATTGCCACATCAGTCAGGAAATTTTTCTCTTTGGCACACCTCATTACTAAGGGCTTTTCATCCAGAAAAAAGAAGGTCTTTGTTCCACTGTACTCATCCCTCATTAGACCCATTATAGAGTACAATGCCCCATTTGGTATGTACCTCACAAGACATCTGCAACAGCTGGAAAGGCCACAGAAATACCTCACTAAAAGAATCACAGACCTAAAGTTGATGCTCTATGCTGACCGTCTAAAAAAAACTCCAGCTATACTCTGTAGCATATCGTCTACTCAGAGGTGATCACTGCTTAACATACAAGGCCATGTCAAAACCTTAACTGTTGGACATGCTCCACTTAAAGAAATCCCAATCCTTCAGAGCCACACATTCCTGGGATCTAAACCTTGTCATCACAATGAACAAAACATGCTGAAGGGATAGGTTCCTGACCCAGAGACTCCCCATACTTGTGAATAGGCTGCCCATACATGTCAAGCAGAGTGCCTCCTTGGCCCTCTTCAAAAGGAGCTTTGATGATTGGATGGGAGATGGGAAATTCACCCCAGGGATCACGTCCGTCACCCTGCTAGACAGGGGTTCAGGGAAGTAAATATTGTGGGAAGAAATATCCAGGGAATTGTTATGGCTAGGCTTGTATAGGCCCTAGGGCCGATAGCCTAGTACCAACCTATGAACTTGTACAGTAAGAGGAAATGAAAGCTATGGCAGTTAAATGAGCAAGTAAGAAGGAATGATACTGATAGAGGAAACAAAGCCAGCTATAATAGTTACTCAGAAGGAAGAAAGAACTATTAGTAAAATGAAAATACAGCTATGACAGTTACTGAGAAAGGAAAAAGGAATAAAATAGTAAGAGAAAACAGGCAGCTATGATAGTTCCTTTTGAAGGAAGAAGAAACAATATAGGAAACAAAAAAATAGCACTTCATGAGTATGAATAACTGAGTGAGAATTTGGGGATAGAGAGAATAAGAGAGAGTGAGAGATCATGGGAAGGCAGGTCAGATTCCCAAGGTGAAAGTGAGAGGAAGGTGAAAATGATGAACTAGATACCAATCTGAAACTACAGGGCCACATCTGCAGAAAGAGTGGATATTTGGGACAGGTCTGTTTAGACCACAGCCTAGTTTAACAGAATATAGGAATGAGGTACTAGAAACAAGACATCCATGTATAGAAGGGACAGGAATTGAAGAATCTTAAGGAACTAGTGTAAAATTATCGAAGTGGAGGTGGGAGGGATGTGGTAAGACAATGTAACATGGTAGGGTTATGCCAAAGCCGAGCTAAAAGTGAGGCTGAAGTCAGAGGCAGGGATAGTTAAGAAGGGTTGTAAAGAGGTGTGGTAACACAAAGACAGAATAACGAGCAGTCCGCATCAGTGGGAGGGGTAGTGGGCAGGCACGGAGATATGAGCGGCAGGTGTGGAACTGCAGACAACAGGTGAGTGAAGTGTGGGAGATGCAGAGAAATGATGTAACAATAACAGAATTAGTGTGAACCAGCAGAAGAAACTAAGAAAAAAATTTCCCCTAAGGATAAAGAAAAACTAGGGAGGAATATAGTTGTTTAGTTGATGATGATGATGGTGATGTAGGGGAAGACAGAAAAGGGGTGAAAAAGTGAGAATAGGACTTTATACAACATTATATTCAGACAGGATGTAGGCTGGAGGTGAGGGTATGGGACCCTGAACATGGGGTCTGGTCCGCAAACATTTAGCGGGAGCAGTGGCAAAGGGATTAGAGTGAGAGCTTTCACACCAGGAGGTGTGGGGGTGGCTATTATGCTATAATGGAAGTAAAAATGCAGGGACTCATATAATTCACTGAGTTCTCAAAATAGTTTTAAGTGAGATTGTCAGGTAGTTGATGCGGATATAAAATTAAGGAGCTTGGGGGAGTCAGAGGAACTACTGAGGGCAATGAAAAGGGTAGGAGTGGTGGTGCTGCCCATATAGACAAAGAATATTCTGGAGCCACCAATATTTGTCCAATTTAGATTTTGAATATTGACACCAAAATGCTGTCAAAGCTGTGAGCCAGAAGGCAGTAGTGATTTTTTTCCAGACATCGTCAGTCCAGGATAAATGGGTTTTGTAAAGGGCACACAGTCGGCAGAATGAGGCATATTAGGTGTTCAGCTAAGAATAGTCATCACTTTCACCAAACAAAGTTTTTGACTCTGTGAATTTGAAGTTTTTTTTATGGACAGAGATGTTTGGTATTGAGCAGATTTTTAAAACATGGCTTAAGGCTTTATATAATCAAAAAAGGATTAATGGTGGACTTTTTGAAGTAGTCACACTGAATGGGATAAAATAGAGGTGCACATTGTTGCTTACTCTGCTTTTCCTCATAACTGAGTAGTCACTGAAAAAGTAAAGGCAAGACTACAGGCAAGAGAGGAAAGGGATGGGTCCTAGACCTTTTTACACGTCCCCCAAAGACTGAATCCTTTTTGTCAATGGAATGGATGAGGCACGAAGGATAAAGATGGAAGAGTTTGAAAAATTCTATAAGGGTGCTAGAATGAAATGCAGCCTTAGAATGATAATGTTTATAAGGTAAGGGAAAACGAATGGGCCTATGGGAATGGAGATGTAAAATGAGACACTGACGCACATAAATGACATAATAAAACTCTGACTCACAGAAACGACATAGTAAAATAATGATTACCATCAGGACAGATGGTGTTTGTAGAACCACTGTTTTTTCAAGGAAGCAGGAGGTGAAACCAGATTGAGTCTTTCAAGGATCAAAAACTGAGAAACAGGTCACCATAGAGATGCCTATATGCTACTAAATGTAATGTTATGCTGCTCTGCCACAATAGTTGAAGGATTTAAGGCCTTTAATGGCCTTTAATTTACTCTCTGGGGACTTTCCAGTTGTACAGTAGGCTTAGATTTAAACATAACCAAATGGAGTATAGTATTTAATAGTGGGAAGCTTACACTGGCAGGATGACATCTTTGGATCTTGACTCTATTCCCTTGGAATGTAAGTGGGCCATATAAAAGGTTTTCCTGACTATGATGAAAAAATGATCATCTAATGAGAGAGAAGTGTCCATACAAGTACCTAGGTCTCTTATGACCATACTTATTTGTCTGAAAAGGAGTATTGTATGTATTGTATGTAACACAAGAGATGAGAACAGCTTTTTGATGATGATTTGCATTTCACTTGAGACCATTTTCAGTTCACCAGGTATGTGCATATTCCACCCCTTGCTGAAACTGTTAGTGGATCAGTTGATAAGAGTACACAACACTAAATCTATCCTCTTACTTAGGCCATACTTGGGCCCTGTCTAACCCTAACCCACAAATACTTATAAACACACTCTTAGCCCCACTCACGTCTATCACATAGACATTTCTTCAGTGAAATAGCATTTAATGTTGCTTTTTCGAACATTTTGGCATTTGACCACTCATGAATCTGACTGTCTATGACAACAGAAATAGCTTTCGACATTCTGTGCATTTGAGCAATAGTATGACACTCATATAAATGTAAATACACACACACAGTTATAGGTGTACAGATGCGCACACACACAAAAGATTCAGAGTAGCAGAGCACACAGCTTTCATCATCCTGCTGTCACTACCCTGAAGTGATTGTTTCACCCCACCATCTTAGGGGGACTGGGTTCATCCAACTCAGTATCTCACAATCCTGAGGTAATGAATGATCAAGAGTCTTACTAAGCAAAGCAGAAATGCAGAATATTGATGGATAAAACTGCCTCTGTGCTGACAAGGATCCTGGACTGAATGGGCATGTTACTTTGAAGCCAATTTTAAAATTAAGGAAGAAAAGGAAGTGGTGTCATATTTTCAATTGTTTTAATTTTTATAAATTGCAGTTTTAAGTTGTTATGCATACGCAACCCAAAGAAGCGTTTTTGTGAAAGCTTGTTTGATAATTCTGTGAAACTGCAAACCTAAAACAGTGAGAATCTGCCATCACATTAATATGTTTGAATAACGTATTAGCTCAATGTTGTTTGTCTTTCGGCTTTTCCCGGTTAGGGGTCACCACAGTGGAACTCCGGTTCGATAATGATTGGCAGTAGATTTTCACGAACGCCGAGGTGCCAGTTCGATGTCCAACTTTCAACGAAGGCACACCCATTTATGCATGTCTTTCGAACGCCCACCCAACCATGGGGAGGACATGCAGACTCCACACAGAAGGCACTCCCCGCACTCCAGCCGAGAATTGAACGGGAGAACCTCTTGCTGTGAGGCAACAATGTATTAGCTCAATATGTCTTCTAATATCTGTAATTACTGTTATGTTGGTAAAGCTAACAGAAAACTCAAAGAACAAATATCAGATGTCAAAAGACATGTTGGAATGATTGCATTATTTAAACAAATTAATGTGATAGGAGATTCTCCACGGCGGTAGAGTTGTTACCTCACAGCAAGAGGTTCTCCCATTCGATTCTCAGCGTAGCTTGGGAGTGCCTTCTGTGTGGAGTCTGCATGTCCTCCCTGCGGTTGGGTAGCATTCGAAAGACATGCGTGCGTAAATGGGCATGCCTTCGTTGAAGGTTGGACATCGAGCTGGCACCTCGGCGTTTTGTAAAAATCTACTGCCAATCATTAGCAGACCGGAGTTCCGCTGTGGCGACCCCTTACCGGGAAAAAGCTGAAAGACAAAACAAAATGTGACAGGGGATTCCCGCTATTTAAAGGTTGCAGTTTTACTCATCATTTATGACAAATTTAGAGGTGATGTTGTTTCAGAAAGTTGTTTCAGAGTGTTGTTTGGGCGGCTGCGGTGGTGCAGTGATTAGTGTTGTCACCTCACAGCAAGAGGTTCTCCAGTTCGATTCTTAACTCTGGTGTCTTCTGTGCAGAGTCTGCATGTCCTCCTTTGGTTGCGTGGGTTTCCTCCGGGTGCTCCAGTTTCCTCCCACATTTCAAAGAATTGCAGTAGGTGAATTGAACACTCTAAATTGGCCATAGGTGCGAGTGTGTATGTGAGTGAGTGGTATGGATGAACTTCCACGGCAGGGTTAGCCACTCGGTGGTGTATGGTTTGGCTCGAGATGATTGTCACTGTTGAAGTGACACCCTGACCCCCTTGTGCAAAAAATGTGAAGAAGGGGTTGAGGATGGATGGATGATGTTTCAAAAACTGAAAATTCTGAATATAGATAGATAATACTTGCTCTGTGCTGATGAGGATTCTGGACTGAAAGGGCATGTTAGTATAAAGTCATTTCTAAAATTAAGATGGAGCAGGAAGTGGTGTAACGTTTTTAATAGTTTCATTTATTATATATTGCTTTTTTGAGTTCTTGTGCATTTGCAGCCATTTGGATTTACTTGCTGTTTTTCTTTCTTTTAATTAATTTCATCAGCATTATTATGAAAGCAGTTCAACAAAAAAATTGCCAACAGCAAAATGAAATCTTTTGAAATGAAAACTAAATTTCTTAAATACAGATGATCTATCCAACTGTTCGGCTGTGTTTCTGTCACTGTATTTAACCACTTTGATCTGAGTGTGGCAGAGCAATACGTCAGTTTCTGTGTTGAGGTATTTATCTCGCTGTCCATGTCTGCCTTGCCCTGAGTGTAGAGGATGGAGTCTTCTACATCTAGGACAGTGTTGCTTTTCTCACTGCCTGCATCAACCGTGACCTGAGTGCAGAGGATGAGGTTTTCAACAAACAGGATAGTGGTGCTTGTCTCACTGCCCAGATTGGCCTTGTCCTGACTGCAAGGAAAGAGGTCTTCATTGTCTGGGCCACTGATTATTCTCTCAATGCCCACATTGGCTTTGTCCTGAGTGCAGGACATAGGATCTTCAACAGCTAGGAAAGTGATACTTCTGTCACTGCCAGTATTGTCCTTACCATGAGTGCAGGGTATGAGGTCTTCTGTATCCGGTACAGTGGTGTTTGTATCATTCCCCCATGTTGGCCTTGTCCTGACTGCAAGAGAAGAGGTCTTCAGTATCTGGGACGGTGATCATTCGTTCACTGCCCACATCAGCTTTGTCCTGACTGCAGGGCATGGGGTCTTCAACATCTGGCACAGTGATGCTTCTCTCACTGCCCACATCGGCCTTGCTCTGACTGCAGAGGATGATGTATTCCGTACCTGGGTCAAAGATGCTTCTCTCAGTGACGATTGCAGTTTTGTCCTGAGTGCAGCATATGAGCTCTTCCGTATCATGCACAGTGGCGTTTGTGTCATTGCCTATGTTGGCCTTGTCCTGACTGCAGGAGCAGAGGTCTTCAGCATCTGGGATAGTGTTATTTCTTTCACTGTCCACATCAGCCTTGTCCTGAGCACAGGGAATGAGGTCTTCAACATGTAGGATAAAGATACTTCTCTCACTCTCTATGTTAGCCTTGTCCTGAGTGCAGGGAATAAGGTCTTCAACATCTAGGACAAATATACTTCTCTCACTGCCCATATTGGCCTTGTCCTGACAACAAAGGAAGAGATCTTCAGTATCTAGGACAGTGATACATCTCTCACTGTCCACATCTGTCTTGTCCTGAGTACAGAGGATGGAGTCTTCAACATGTGGGACAGTGTTGCTTTTCTCACTGTCTGCATCAACCTTGTCTTGAGTGCAGAGGTTGAGGTCTTCAGCAACTGGTACAGTGGTGCTTGTCTCACTGCCCACACTGGCCTTGTCCTGACTGCAAGGAAAGAGGTCTTCAGTACCTGGGACAGTGATCATTCTGTCACTCCCCACATCAGCATTGTCCTGAGTGCAGGACATAGGATCTTCAACAGGTAGGAAAGTGATACTTATTTCACTGCCAACATCAGCCTTGTCCTGAGTGCAGGGTATAAGCTCTTCTGTATCAGGTACAGTGGTGTTTGTATCATTCCCCATGTTGGCCTTGTCCTGACCACAAGGGAAGAGGTCTTCAGTATCTGGGACAGTGATTATTCTCTCACTGCTCACATCAGCTTTGTCTTGACTGCAGGGCATAGGGTCTTCAACATATGGGACAGTGAAGCTTCTCTCACTGCCCACATTTGCCTTATTCTGACTGCAGAGGATGATGTCTTCAGTATGTGGGACAGAGAGGCTCTTCTTGGTGCTCTTGTCAGTTTTGTCCTGAGTGCAGCATATGAGCTCTTCTCTATCATGCAAAGAGATGTTTGTGTCATTCCCATGTTGGCCTTGTCTTTACTGCAAGGAGAGAGGTCTTCAGCATCTGGGATAGTGATACTTCTCGTACTGTCCACATCAACTTTGTCCTGAGTGTAGGGAACAAGGTCATCAACATCTGGGACAGTGATACTTCTCTCGCTGTTCACATCAACCTTGTCCTGAGTGCAGGGGATGAGGTCTTCAGCATCTTGGACAGTGATACTTCTCTCATTGCCAACATCAGCCTTGTCCTTAGAGCAGGGGAAGAGGTCTTCAACATCTGAGACAGTGGTGCTGGTCTCACTGCCCACATTGGCCTTGGACTAGTTACACGGGATAACATCTGTAGATTTTTGGGCACCTGTGCTGCTGTCTCTGTCCAGTTCCACTTTTCCCTGATTGTTGGTGATGAAATCATCAGTTTCTGGAGCATCAGTGATATCCGTAAGTACTTTGAACTGATTGAAAGTGACCAGAGTACTCTGAAAAGGAAGGCACATGGATAAGATGTAAATAATCGAAGCATAAGTCAAATATAGTAATAGTGAGAGCAATACTTGTTAAAAAAAAAAAAAAAAAAAATAGTAGTTAATCTGTGTCAGGATGTCAGATGATGCACTTTTAAGTACATTTTAAAGCAATTAAATACTTAAATATCAACTTTTTGCTCACTCTTCAGGAAACCAAGGATGGCCTTCATAAACACTAATCAGCTTTGTTAGGGCTGGTGACTAAAACCACATGCCAGATACCTAGACAATTCATATTCTTTCTGAAATCTTATGGAGCAGGAGATAGGAAACTGCATACTTACAGAAGTGCAGCTATGAAGTAGGTATGCAAGTGATATGAGCAACCATAATTCATAAACACATGAATTGTGGGCTGTAATATGCACTGCAGCTAAACCGATGAGAGTCCAGTTGTGATTACAACACAAAATGATTGTGTGTATCACCACAGTGAACTATAAAGTAATGCTGTACACAGCAGATCACTGTTGTACAACATAAACCTGTCATGTATGTACAGTATTGTACAATAAAGAGTTACTTACTTACTGCATTGTTGTGCGGGCAAACCCTTAGTGACATCCACACATGCTAACCCTCACACACAATGACATCACAACTATCTCACCAGTGAGAGCAGCTGAATAAGTAGAACACCTAATTAAAAAATAAATAAATAACAATAAATCCACAGTGATGGCCAGAGTGAAAGAAATATTACTGCATCACAGTTACCACTGACCACAGAACAACAGGCAAATTGCAGTCCGTCCCTCACAGCACAAAATCCTGACTGTAAAACACATATTTAGCTTTGTGTTTGTTTGGTGAAGCTTACTGTTCCTATTCTAACAAATTGGTTTTATTTTACTGATTGAAGAAGCTGTTCTCTACTGCATCCCAGACACCCAGGGGTTGCAGGGAACAGCTGGTAAGATACGCAAAAGTAAACCTAGCATTATCACCCACTGCCAGGTAGCGAATCATATTACAGAATACTGCACTGTGAAAACTAAATAGATATAAAGTATGTTTGTTTGCTTAGTGAAGTACCTGCAGCATGACACACCTATATAAGTCCATTCAATACGTCTTGATGCTGCACAGTGTTTGTAGGTATTCTTGCAGATGTCCAGGTTTCTGCATGTGCTGTACAATGTAATTGTTGCTATATTTTATAATTACACACATACTTTGTTTTATATCTTGTCCAAAAATGAAAATACAGGCTGCTATATAAACACCATGGTCATAGTACCCTGTCTGTGATTAAGCTTCTCAAGTGTACATGTTATGCTGTTGGTAAACCTTACACGCCAATGACATCATGGGTATCTGATCAGTAAGAGTGTCCAAAGAAGTAGAACACCCAATTTAAGTACATGCAGCTGTATAAACACCATGGTCATAGTACTCTGTGATTAAACTTCTCGTGTGCATGCCATGCACTGAGTAAACCTTTCACACCAGTGACATCATGGCTATCTCGCCAAATAACACTGGCCGAAAAAGTAGAAGACCTAATTTAAATACATGCTGCTGTATAAACACCATGGTCAATAGTACCCATTTATGATTAAACATCTCATGTGTACATGTTATGCAATGAGTAAACCTTACACACAGTGACATCATGGCTATCTCACTAATGAGTGTGTCCGAAAAAATAGAACACCTAATTTAAATACATGCTGCTGTATAAGCACCGTGGTCATAGTACCCGTTTGTGATTAAACTTCTCATGTGTATATTTATTGCACTGAGTAAACCCTTGACCTCATTCTACTGTCTTCATAGTGCAGCACATAATGTACAAATGGACTTTCCTGTGTATGTCTACAACTGCCTTTATCCCATCTTTGATTCCTGTTGCAGACATGCACAAGAGAGTCCTGGAGTGATCCCAGTGTTTATGCAACATGTATTTTCATTTGTAGACAAGATATAAAATAAAAGTCATTAACCTAGTAAGTACTTGTACAGAACCTACAGAACACATGCATATTGCCAGCATGGGAGAAACTGACAGTGTAATACAAGCTGAAATGGGAGAAGAGATAAAGCCAGTTTTAGACTTACACAAAGCCATTAAAAATATTAAAGAGAAATGACCAAATTAATTATTATTTAACATTTATTTACCGGGAAGAACGACTTGGAACAAAGCCAGTTTTCAGTGGAGGCCCGGGTAGAAACACTCCAGATGCATGTCTTTGTAAAGTGGGAGGAAACCGGAGCATCTGGAGGAAACCCACACGAATGTAGGGAGGACATGCAGACTCTGCACAGAAGGCACCCCAGCCGAGAATCGAACCAGAGAACCTCTTGCTGTGAGGTGACAAATCTACCGCTGGACCACAGCAATTGGCAACAGATTTAAAATATTGTCCTTAATAAGCTTGCAAAGTTGACAGAATAACTGGCTTGGATAAGCAAGCATTTTCTGGAAGATATGAAGTCTGAAACACAAATGTCTGACATTATTTAGTGTCTTCAGTCTTCAAGTCATGTGCCAAAAAACACACAGATTTTACAAGGTATAGACCAAAAATATGCAGCAAAAATCTGGACATTCTGCAAAATTCTAGACAGTTGAGAAATATGCTTCCCACAGATGCATTTATAAAATGAAGCACTGGCCATAAACAAACATCGGCTAAAACTGAAAAACATTTCATAAGTGTTATGTCCTTGTGCATTTCATTTTCCTTTGCCTTAGAAGGTGATATCTCATCAAACATTTCCTTCTTAGCCTTAGCAGGTGCTATGTTCTCAGGCATTTCCTTCTTAGCAAACAGGTCAGAGGGGACAGATCAGCAGCGATGCTGTATACAGACATGACATTACAGGTAGACTCTGAAAAAGATTGTGCTAAATCTAAACAATTACCATATTTATCCAAATACACTATTCTACTTAAGCAGAGAGACAGGCTGGAATCTTTATTACAAAAACAAAACCAGTTACACCTCTTATCAACAGCTCAGAAATCGAGTCAAGAAACAAATTAGACAGGACTAAAGAAACTACTTTCAAACCTGTCAACTGAGATGCCAGAATAACCTCCAAAGATTCTGGCAAACAATTAACCTCTTCCTCCTTAACCCCGGGAAACCTATCACTCGATCCCCAACAACAGACCACCTTATAGACTGTATAGCTGTCCCATTCAATACTCACTTTCTCACCTCAATAACCGCATTACTTAATACCACAAATTCACCACTCTCCATACCTCTCCCTTCTTATACTAATCTGACCTCCCTTCTCTATTAAATCAATCCAAACCAATTATATACAAAATCTCCTTAGTAAAATAAAGCCCTGCACTCTCTCTCTCCGCAGATCAGTTACCAGGTGAATTTCTAAAATGTGCTGTTTCATCCATCTCTTATCCTATATCTATACTAATTAACCACTCTATCTCTGAACAATTTTCCCTTACTCTGGAAAATATCCCATGTCATAACCCTTCATAAAGGAAGTTCATCTACTGATCTTTCCAACTATAGACCCATAGCCATCCTTTCCTCACCAGACAAAATTTAAAAAAAAAATTGTTTACATAAACAAACATTAGACTACCTCCTTAAGTACAACTTTTTGTCTGATACTCAGCATGACTTTCACTCAAAACATAGTACTAATACTGCTCTAATAAGTTTCACCAATACCATAAACCTCCTCAAAAACAAAAAATAATTTGTCTCTGCCACCTTCCCAGGTATATTGAAAGCTTTTGACATCGTATCTCATCAATTACTTCTCAACAAACGTACCGCATTCAATTTTAGCACTGAAACCTTAGGTTGGTTTCATAGCTATCTCTCTTAACTGTAAACAAGCCCCCTTTTAGGATAATAAACTCTCTCTTACTCCCCATTACTGTTGGTGTCCCAGAGGGTTCTATTCTTGGCCCACTTCTCTTTATTAATTTTACTAATGATCTTAGTTCTGCAGCTAATCCCGCTTCAGTCATTCAATATGCAGATGATTCTTCCCTCATCTGCTCCACTCCTACCTTGAATGAACTCCCAAGAAAAAATTCAGAACGCCCTGCATAGTATTGAGAAATGCCGATCAGACCATCAACTCATTTTAAATCCTAACAAAATCAAGCTTATGGTCTTTTCCAACTCCTCCATAAAAAATTATCAAGCTCCTCTTTCTATCTGTTCATCCAGTGGCACAATTATTGAACCTGTAGAACAAACAAAACTTCTCGGTGTTACTATAGACTATGCCTAAAGTTTGATAGATGCACAGCATTAACAATCAAAAAAGTCTATATAAAGCTTGGTGCTCTTTATAGGGCTAAATCATATCTGACCAATCACGCCATACTCACTACACCCAGGACTCCTCTTCTGTCTACGCTACTTTACTCTTCACAAATATTTACTAACCTTTGTAAATCTGATTTAAATAACTTTGAATCTTGCTATAATAAAATTGCTACATTTGCAGCAAACCTCCCACATAGATCACATAATTTTACTGCTCCACAACATTTTGGCTGAATTGAATTCCCTAACTTACTCACTCTGTTATCCTTAAACTAGACCACTGTCCTGCCCTGCCCTATATGACCTTATTCAACCCTATACTAATCTGACCTCACTTAGGTCAGCTGATAAATTACTGCTCAGAGTTATCAAATCTCATAATTTTCATGGTGATTCACTGCATAACTACTCTGTATCCAAAGCTTGGAATTCACTTCCACAATATATTCTATCCTGTCCTGATACTCAGAACTTGAAATGGCACCTACTAGAATACTACTCAAATCATTGGTTATGTTCATGGACTCCATCTGGCTAAGTTATGTCCACCCTGCTCTTCTGTCTTTTTCATTATTTCTGTTTTTTTTTCCCTTGCTGCTATACTGGGACTGATTAGCCTATGAATGACATATTTTGTCAGTCCTACATTAAAAAAAATAGTTGTGATTTGAACTCTAATTACATTCATATGTACATTTTTGACTTTTTTGTATCTTGTCATATCTGTTACCATGTTTATTTTATCAACATTTGTAACTTTTACTTATTTGTTCAGTGTGTGTATTTTTATCATAACTATTTTGTAACTTTTGCTTGGGAGCTAAATATCTTCAACAAAGTATAGGGGAATGGAATAGAAAACTGAAGGTACATGGGATGAAACTGAGCACAGTTAAGACAGTAGTAAAGGCAGTAAATGGGGAAATCAGAAGAACTGAGATGGACAGGAAAATACAGGAACAGATTAATAGCTTCAAGTGTCTGGGAGGGGTGGTGTAGGAAAAGTGAAGTCTAAATCAGAAAGTCACTAGAGTCATAGGTGTTTACTAGCCTAATGACCACAAGGGCCTTTTTAAATCTAGCCATGCATCCCAAATCTCTGACAGTTTCTGGTACCCTTGATAAGTGTAAGCAGGGGCCTGGAAGATGAACTATTTACAAGTTGCCTGTATGCATTCGAGACACAGGAGCCAAGCCAGGATGAATTTTTTGATCACCATCCAATTGTTCAAGTTACAATTGAATTTGGTTAGGGAGGAACTTTGCTTTACTTGGATGGGGAGCTTGTTCCAGAGATGGGACAGTCTCTTCGATGCATACCTGTCTCTCCTGCAGGTCCCATTTATATCACAGGCAAGGTTTAAGTCTTTATATTTGGTAATTCTGGCCTTGTTTGTTTTGCTCATATGCAGGAGGTCCATCAGAGTGGGGTCTGACAATGCCCTGTATGCCAGGAATAAATCTCCCCTCACCAGCCTGTAGGAGACAAAATGCAGGGCTAGGGCCCCAAAGCAGTCTACATAGGATAATTTTACTTACTCCCTGTATTTTTTTTAGTAAGGAACCTCTGTGGGCGTTTCATGTTTCACATGTTCTATATGCCTGGTTAGGTATATACCAAGGGGGGCATTGTACTGAATGATGGGTCTGATTAATGCCAAATACAGTGGAACAATGGCTTCCTTGGACCAATATGTTATAGCTTTGTTTATAAGTTGCAACATAGAATGATTTCCTCACTACTGTAGACATGTGATAGTCAGCAGCTAGATTACTGTGTGTCCCCAGGTCCCTGACTACTGGGTCAACTCTAAGGAGTGTGTTGCCAATATGATAGTTATCAGGGATGGATGACTTCCTGAAGGATACTATTATGTATTTCTTGGCATTTAGTTTTAGTCCAGGGCTCTGACACCAGTTGTTTGTCTGTGTCAGCCCTTCCAGGAGAATATTTGTGTCAGTGTGAGATTCAATGATAGCTCCTAATTTGCAGTCATCTGCAAATTTAGTCAGCCAGTGGCCACTGACATTGGCATTGACTTCAGAGCAATAAATGCCAAAAAAGCCATCCAAAGACCTTTCCCTGAGAGGCTCCACTTGTGACTGGCCTCTTTGTAGAGAGGGACTCACCTATTCTAACTTCCTAGGTCTTGTCTATGTGCCAATAGTGCATCATCTGGGTGAAATAAGGTTTTGTACCTAACCTCTCGAGTTTGTCAACAATGACTGAGTGGGGTATTGTGTCAAATGCTCTGGACATGTCAGGGTAGGCAGTGTAAACCATTTTGCCCTCATCAATTGCTTTGGTGACCTTCTCAAAAAAGTACACCAAGTTGAGTAGGCATGACCTGCCCTTGACAAAACCAAATTGGGTTGGGTCCAGTGTCTGGAGATTAACTATATCATTATTGATTATTTCCACGATAATTCTTTCCATGGGTTTACATATGTAAATAGTGAGATGTATGGGTCTGTAGTTTCCAGGGTCTGCAGATTGCCCATCTTTGTACAGAGGGATGACTGTTGCTGTTCTCCATTCATGAGGCATGAAGCCTGTTTGGAGGCTACAGTTAAATAGCAATTCCAGATGGCATGATAGGTCATGTCTTATGCTAATTAGAAGGCATCCAGGGATATTGTCTGGGCCACATGTAAATGCAGAACATGAAGTGATAACTATCCTTCATAATATATATATATATATATATATATATATATATATATATATTCTACATAAACATTTGTTGTTACTGCTACTTTTTCAGCAGGTGGTGAATCAAATTATGGAGGAAACACAATTTCAGGTTATGGCTATGCACTTTACAGTTATAAAGCTTAATAAAATATATAGAGAGCAAAACATTTCCAAGCAAGGAGCTGACATCATCCCAACCTAAACCTCTCCTATGTACATTAGAAGCCCAAATGTTTGGACAGGAGTTGCTCCGTAGTGCATTACTTTACTCTGGGTGACATATACATTTTAACTTTCCCATATTCTGTGTACAGGAACCTCATTTCATCCCTCCTCTAAATGTTTGGGTGAATCCAGGTGTGTTAGTGACTGTCGTGACCCAGACCAAGTCAGAACCCTCCTTATGTCAGCCCCGTGGTCGTCACAGCCACATGCTGCCCTTTTCATGCTTCTGCCACAAACATACCATTTACCTTCCTGGTGCTGTCAGTTTTATCTTACCGCATGACCTACCTGATGGTTATCCAACTGTTGCATCAGATATTGCATTCCCTGCAGCATGCCTTACATACCCAAGCATCTACAGCTTTGGCAACTCAAATACCTCCTTTCTTGAAACAGGTGCAAGATCTGGTCCCAGACACTTCTTCAGAGCAGCACAGTGTTCCACTGGTTTAGATAACTGCCTCACAGGTCCAGGGTCTAGAGAATCATTTTTCACATGTAGTTACTTTCTGTGCGGAATGTGAAAATCTGTTTCAGGTTTTAACTAAATACCCTGCAATTCCTGGAACTCCAGGCATAATAGTCAAATTTTAAGATAGCTAATCAACATAGAGTTGCCTACTTTGCCACATTTTTTTCTACAGCAATTTTTCTTCCCTTTAAACACTCACAAAGGCCAGTTAGCTCAGGAAGGTCTTTGTTGAGGTTATCCAGAGTTCATGTCCCTGGCCTCTACTTCAGTCTCAGATGGTTATAAAGACTAATATATGCCAGGTCTACTTCTCCCAGAGGGATCTTAACAGAGTCTGGATATGTCAGACCTAGATGACAAGGAAGTTGCTTTTCACCTTTTCCCATCACAAGCACATTGTTGGGGAGATTAGGCCTATGAGGACCAAAGCAGCTTGCTGAATGTGGAGGTGATTCTCTACCCCTAGGGGTAACAGAGGTACTGCACAGACATATATAGATGAAAAACATCTATCATAAGTACACTGTAGACAAGGGAGCCCGCAGGATTTTTTGCAGGGGGGTGCAAACCTGGAACACCGTCCCAACCCCACCCCCTTAAAAGCACCACCCCCAACCCTGCCCCCTTCACCACCACCACCCCCACACACACACAGCCATTCCAGTATCCCATTACTTGGCTATTTCTCCCCAGTTGCTGTAAACACTGTTCAAAACTCTCGGTGTGCATACTGTTTTATGCTTTACTTCTACAATGATTACAGATATTTGGTTTTAATTTACAACTTTTATTTCAAATTTTAGGGCCTCAGGGCCAATAGCCTAGTAACTTCTTATTTTATAGCACAAACACTGATAGACATTTGCTAAACTTAAACAAAGCAATAGTCTTACAATGAAAACAGACTTAGCATTAAAACTTTTCTACCTTTGAAACTCGCATTCACTGAAACAGCATTGAAACCCCCATTCAAAGAAAATGCATCTGGCCAGTGGCAGGTTAAGTTTACCTTTGGACTGCTTTCAAATCATAGGCCCTTTGCACATATTTCAGAACCATGCATAACTACTTCGATTAATCTTCCTGATTATATTAGTTATAATATATAATAATTGAATTATATCCCTTGTTAATACAGCACAACTTAGAGAGTGTGTTTTATAGTTTTGAACATTTTTTCCAGTAAGCAATGAAACAAAAGATATGAACCAATAATGACAAATTGCCCAATTCAGACATTTCAACCATAAAAGGCCAGTTAAACATCTATCATTACAATCCACCAACATCAATCAATATGCACAATCTCTGCAGAAGTAAAAGTCATCTGAATAATTTCACATTAAAGAGATCTGAAACTAATGGAGAGGTTGTTGCTAGAAAACAGCTTTATATTTCAGTGTTTCATCTACAAATTCAGTGCCTGCTCCTCTTAAACAATAAATTGCCTATGTTACATTTAAAAAAATGCTAAGCTTGTATATCGCAATAGGAATAAGTGGCAAGCGGAAACACAGGTTCATAGTTACTAGACATCTCATCCAAAGGAGGACATACTCAGGACTGCAGCACTCCACCCCCTTAAAATACAAATCTACATGCGGTGGGAGTACAAAATACAGCCCTCTACATCAAGATGCAAATATGCTACCTGCTGTGTCACTAAGACTGTTTTGAAATTCTACACCACACTAGTGATACCATTTGTTAAACAAAACAGTTGCACATTTTAAGCAGACTTAGCATGAGCAGCATTAAACTTCACTTCCCTTGAAGCTCACAATTCCTTGAAAATAAATTCCACCTGCTAACTCTAAATAGGGCATTTCACTCTCTCACACACACACATACCTCAGCCTCTGTGAAAATCTGTACAGTTGAGAGGTATGAGTCACACACATACATCCCCCGACCTCCTTAGAAAATGGATAGAACAAAATTGTTTTCATTAGTATGTATTTTCTGAGGATATGACGTCTAAAACTCAACTTCAGTCTTCAGTGATTTGCCAGAAATAACACAATTTTATGAGAAGCAATCTGAAAATATGAGGCATAAATCTGGATAATTGTGAGGTATAACTAGGGTTGCCACCTTTTCAAATGCCCAGCGTGGGACATTTTTGGTACAAATGTCAGATTTTTCAGCCCGAAACATACCCACAGCCAGTACAAAGGACAGAACTTCACTTTTTTGCCTAAATAAAAGCTTATTCTTGTAGCATTTTAGTTGCTTATTCTGTTTCTTATAACATTTAGTTGTTTCAGATACAGAATAACCGTTTATGCAACTATTACATAAAATATAGGAAATAATTTTGTCCTAAATCTCAGGACATTTGCCATTTTTACAGTTTTTTTGCATGACACAACTCCCAAAGAGGGACTGTCCCTCGCAAAGTGGGACAGGTGGTAACCCTAGTTATAACCCCCCATACACCCCTCCCTCCCTCTTACAAACACACACACACCCTTAGTAAATGGAATCTCTGCATAGAGATTAATCCATACACAATGGACCTTAGAAAAACGGAGCACTTCTGCCTGCACATAAACTAAAACAGCAGTGCAGAAACCAACCCAGCATAAGCCTGCATAAAGATTAACATATACACCTTAGTAAACGGAGTCTGTGTAGAGATGAATCCAAAAACAACAGAGCACTTCTTCCTGCATATAAACTAAAACAGCACAGCACAAGCCAAGACTGGGCATTGACAACAGCCTGTTCCTTAGTTCTTCATGTTTACAATAACAGCGTGGCTTACATAAAGGGCTGTAAATATGTAAGTAGGGCTGTTAAAGCCTGTTAAATATAAGAAAAACACTTACACTTCATCCACATTACATTATTTCATAATTATTCCGAAGTAATAACAAAGATATAAGTAACGATCAGAAAACGGTGACAGTCTTTGCATCATTCTGCAAAAGGAAACTTCCCAACAATCACAAAACCATATATTCAGCATTTCGGACTAAATATGAGCATTTCTATGACCTATCCATATGTCAGCAAGATTCTGTTACAGACTAAAATTAAAAAGTAAACTTTCCCCTACATTTTAAGTTGGTACTGATTATATCAAACACTGCTTTACTCTTTTAAGTTTCTCTCTACAAGACAATGACACTCAACCCTATGCCATCTTGATGCTGTCCCCATAGCAACATAAATTAAGAACAGGAGCTTTAGACATTTTAGTCTATGTTTTTGAAGGCAGTATAAGCATAGCTCTCAACCTTCCATCTCCAAATTGAGGTACATTAGCCATCATAATGTGGAACACAAACTATGATCTTACAAACAGCTTCAGCTAGGAAGGACATAGGATGGTTAAATATGCTGTTTTTACTTAAACAAGATATTTTAATTAATATGATTTCTTTTTACAATGGGTATCTGCTAAAAGTATTGCTAACACTGAATGTGTAACAGTCTACAGACCCTTTTCGGTGTGTGAAACTTCAAGGACCATGAACGTTTTAAGATCCCACATAAGGTACGTTCCTCTGCTGTATATAAATAAACAAAACGAAGCACTTCTCTGGCAGAAAAATCCTTACCTCAGTCAACCTGCATATAAACAAAAACGGCAGTGCATAAATGGATCACTGTGACTCTGGCAACCTTCGCGCACTTTTGTGTTTGAATTTACGTTAGCATGCAATGCACGCATGGGTCTTCTATGGTTCTGGCACCTATGGATGCAAAGGGTGCTCTTAAAGAGGAATGCCCTTTAAAAAAAAAAAAAACTTTTTTTTTTTTTTTTTTTAATTAAAATCAATTTCTCATCCAGCCAGTTCCAGGGGGGGTGCAAGTGCACCCCCTTGCACCTGCCTGCGGGTGCCCATGGATAGAGGGATTGAAACCAGGACTGCAACAGTGACTACGCTCGAACATCTACATTTATGGTAAGTGTACACAACTGTACTATGTTCTTTGTGTTTCACTGTTGCAGTCATCACATTTTGGTAGATTCTCAAAGCTGAGGAAATGGGTGGAGGCAGTCAAGGAAACTAGGGGCTGTTTAGGATGCCCTGCAAGACTGCGGAGGCAAACCCTGCCCTGGATTTGGAGAAGAGAGGCAGGTGGTAATGCTTGGTAAAAGTGTGAACAGATGTCCAGGTGGCAGCCTGCATGATGTCCTTGGTGGGGACTCCTCTGAGGAAAGCTGCAGAGGTGGAGGCTGCCCTGGTGGGGGTCTGTCCTGACCCCCTTAGGGGGAGGCTTTCCATGCTGTTTGTAGCAGAAATGGATGTAGTGTGCTATCCATTTGGAGATGGTTTGCTTGGAGATGGCTTTGCCTTCTGCTCCTGTAGCAAAGCTAACCAGCAATTGATCAAACTTTCTGAAGGATTTAGTCCTCTCCAGATAGAATCTGAGCTGTCTGTGCACATTTAGAGAGTGAAGAATCCTTCCCCCTTTTTGTGGGGATTAGGAAAGAAGGTGGGCAAATGAATGGATTGGTTGAGAGCCACACGGGACACCACCTTGGGCATGAAGGATGGGTTAGTTTTGAGGGATACCCTGTCTGCATGGAAGATGATGAAGGGTTCCACAGCCATGAGTGCTTGTAGCTCAGAGACTGTTCTGGCTAACGTGATGACCAGAAGGAATGCTGTCTTCCAGGAGAGAAATTTCAACTCTGCAGAAGAAGCTGGTTCAAAAGGAGGCAGGTGAGCTTTTCCAAGACAAAGTTAAGGTCACAAGCTGGTGTTGGTGCCCTTCTGGGGACCCTCAATTTGCTAGCCCCTCTGAGGAACTGTTTGATCAAAGGGTGTGAGAAAAGGGGCTGCTCAGTGGCAAAATGAGCAGAAATAGCAGAGGCATGAATTTTTATAGAGGCAAAAGAGAGGGCATTGTATAGTAGGTCAGCTAAGTAATCCAGGATGAGTGGGATGGAAGGCTGTGCCATATTGGCTCCCTTAGCCTGGATCCAGGTGCAGAACCTTTTCCATTTATCTGCATAAGACTTTCTGGTGCTAGGACATCTGGCCTCATGGATAACATCTAGAACCTGCTTACTGAGGATGGCCGATTGGTTCGGGGTTAGGGAATAAGCTAAGCTGCCAGATTGAGTGTCTGCAATTGGGGATGCATGAATTCCCCTTCCCTCTGGGTCAGGAGGTTTGTAGTCTGAAGAAGATGCTATGGAGGCAGCAGGGTCAGGCTGTGTAGCAAGGGGTGCCAATGTTTGGGCCAGTCTGGAGCTATAAGGATGGTCCTTGGTTTTTCCTCCCTTATTTTGAGAAGTTCCCTGGGGATGAGAGGTAGGGGAGGAAAGGCATAGACCAATAGATTGACCCAGGGGAAGGACAGGGCATCCACTTTCCAAGCCATGCATTAATGCTCCCTGGTGCAGAATTTGCTGAACTGATGGTTGGTGTGGGAGGCAAAGAGGTTGACCTTCAGGGTTTCCCATTTCTGAGTTATTAGGGTGAAGGTAATTCTGTTGAGTTGCCACTCATGTGGGTCCAGAAGATTTCTGCTTATTTGGCCTGCCAGAGAGTTGAGAGAGCCTGGTAGGTATTGTGCTAACAGGTGTAGTTGCCAGGAAGAAGCTGTGAGCCAAAGGGTCATGGCCAGCCTGCATAGAGGGTAGGAGTGCATCCCTCCCTGCTTGTTGATGTACCACATCACAGTGGCGTTGTCTGTATTGATCAGGAGAACCCCTGGAGAGAGAAGGGCTTTGAAATCTATCAAGGCGTGCTGCACAGCCATCATCTCTGTTAGATTGATGTGCAGAGGGATTTGCTGTGGGTTCCATTGGCCCTTTATGCACCTGCTGTCCAGGTGTGCACTCCAAGCATAGTCTGATGCATCTGTGGTGAGGGTCAGGGTGGTGGGGGAGTGGGGAGAAGGGCAGTTCTTGTTGTTGGAGCAAGCTGTTGCCCACCAAAGAAAATCCTTTCTGAGGCAAGGAATTATAGGTAGAAGAGTTTCCAGGTCTTGAGAGTGTTGACACCAAAGGCTCTTTAGGTACCATTGAAGTTTCCTCATATGCAGTCTGGCATATGGAATGAGAGTAGTATGCAGGGTGCCATGAAACCCCAGTGCTTGCAGGATCTTCCTTGCAGATAGCTGGGGCCTGGTGGCTAGTTGAGAAAAGTAGGCTGTCAGAAAATTTGTTTCTCTGGTGTAAGGTATGCCATCTGGGATGCTGTCTCCAGACTTGCTCCCAGGAAGATTATCCTTTGGGTGGGCACCTGATTTGGATTTCTTTTCATTGATTATGTACCCTAGGTAGGTTACTAGGGTCTTTACAAAAAACAGGTGCTTGAGCAGCTTTTCCTGGCTGCCTGAGTAAGGCAGTCGTCTAAGTATGGGTAAATTTGAATATTTCTCTGTCTGAGAAAGGCAATGGCCAGAGCCAGACATTTTGTGAAAACTCTGGGAGCAGTAGATAAGCCAAAGGCAAGTGAAGAGAACTGAAAGTGTTGGGATCCTGCCCTGAAGTGGAGATATTTTCTGCATGATTCCCTGATAGGAATGTGGAGGTAGGCCTCTTTTAGATCTAGGGTGGCCAGCCAGGTGTCCTTGGAAAGCATGGGTAGCAGCTGCTGGAGGGTGAGGATTTTGAATTTTGGGATCACCAGGAAGGTGTTTAGAATGGATAGATCAAGGATGGGGCACTAGGTGCCCTCTTCCCTGGGCACCAGGAAAAAGTCTGGAGTAGAAACCTTGGCCTATCTGTTCTGCACGAATGTGCTGTACTGCCCTCATAGAGAGCAGGGAAAGGATTTGCTTTTGTGCATCTGCCCAATGATTTGGTGGTAGATCTGGGAACCCTTCTGGGGTTGGAAGGGTGTGGAAGGAAAATTTGTATCCCCTGAGACACAATGTTCAGATCCCATTGGTCCTTGGTAATGGTGGCCCAGATGCTTGAGTGAAAGGATAATTTTCCTCCCAAGAGTAAGTGAGGGTGGGCGGGGGGGGGGGGTGAGTCATTGAAAGCTCTTTCCATAATGGGGTGGCTTAGAACTCCCTGGTTTTGAAGTGGGGGTAGTCCACTGCTTAGATCTCTGCATTCCCTAGGGCTGCTGTCTGTGGGGGGTCTGTTTCCTCGGGGCCTAGGCTGGGCCAGTTTACTCAGAGCAGAAAAGGTACAGTGCTTGGAGGGACAATGCCTGCTGAACCTAAGTGGCTGGACCTGTAAGAAATCCATAACTGTTTGCATAGATTTTGCTTTTTCTTCTATCTTTTTAAGACCTCTTCTGCCTTAGAGCCAAATAAGTTATATTTGTGCAAGGGGGCAGCCAACAATTTAGATTTGACATGGTCTGGCAGGGGTAGTACCTTAAGCCATGCATGTCTTCTAATGACAGAACCAGTGACTTCTGCCCTGCAAGAAGCTTCTAGGGTGTCAAAACCACAGTGCAAAGTGTGTTTAGTTACTTGACTTGCAGAATGCATTAAATCTTGTAAATCTTTAGATTCTGCCCAAGCAGGAAAGGAAGACTTTTTTTTGTTTAAGGAGTTCCAAGGTATGTTGGTGAAATTTCAGCATATGGAACTGACAGTTTAGTGCCCTGATAGCAAGAGTAGCTGAGGTGTATACTGATGTTCATCGTGCATACAGCTGCAGTAATCGCATATGGGTTCTCTGCCGTCAGGCGGTCCCTCGGTCGGCCGAATTCCAAAGTCTTGGTCCGGCGTCGGTTGTTGTCGCTTTCTTTCCTGATGTCAGTGCGACAGGGGTATAAAAGACAGAGCCGACGCCATATTCTTCAGTCTTTTTTGCCGCGCGGTGCCCGAAGCAGAAGCAGTTCGCAAGTGCCGGTCGGCCAGCTCCTGAATTTACGAAAAATTGGAAACCGAAGTCTTCTTTAAAGCTAAGTACCCGTTGAAACTTTTCTTGCCTCAGACCGATGTCAGACAAAGTTAACAATTGTATTTCTTGTGGGAAGCAAATACCGCATAAGGATTTCCATTCCCTCTGCATACCTTATTTAGGCCCAGACCACGACGTCTCGGGCTGTCGCTTTTGTGCTACTTTCAATAAACGCACTATTAAGCGTCGGGCGGAGTTCGCCCAACATTATTTTGGTAAATCCTTTGATTATAAAATGTCGTCGGAGACTCCGACTACCATTTTGTCCAAAAAACACAAGGTCAAGGACCGACACGCGAGGCCCGCGGTCTCCACCGACACCACTCCAAAACCGACTGCACGTGGTCCGGTTCTCAGCGAGACACCTTTGCAGTCCCTGACTACCGACAACACTTCTTTGGCGGTGTCTTTTGTACCCGAGACCGCAGGTGCCTTGGCCCTTACTCAGACTACAACCACCGAAGCCACTGTGAGTGTTGAGTCTCCTAATGTGGACAGGTCCACTTCCACCCAGGGTGTCTTTAGGCCCTCATCTTCCTTTTCCATTAAGGCCTTTACTAAGTCCAAATCAGCTATGCATCCCAAGAGGCCTGTTGCTCAGGGCCCATCCCCAGGCCCCATGCCTAAAAAGCAGATGCTTAAAATGGCTGAGGATTTGATTACCCTTATCAGGGGTTCCCAACCCCCTCCAGACAAGAGACCCAGAGTGGAGGAAGATTCTCCCTCTTCTGAACAGGGCTCCATTTTCTCAGAACATTCTGATGTAGAGGAGCACTCGTACTCCCCTTATGAAGATTCAGATGCAGAACAGTCCATTCCTTCTGTATCTCCCCCAGAGGATTTCTCTTTTGGGGAAACCTTGCACACCTTGAGGGAGCACTTCCATTGGGAAGGCCAAGACTTTTCTGATTCCAAGAAAAGGCTTAGGGAATTTCTTTTGTTACCTCAACACAGACCGCTGGCTATACCTCCTGTCTTGGACATACTTGATGATGTTTACTCGGAGGCTTGTCTTAGTCCGGATTCCCTGCCTCCTGCTCCAGTCAAACCTGATAGGTACTACAGAGTTCCTAGCTCTCACCAATTTCTTTTCAAAAGCCATAATGCTGACCCTGAGACCATTTCTCAAGGCCCCAAGGGAATGAAGGCCGCTACTGCCAAGAATCCACTACCTTCCGAAAGAGAATCTAGATCCTTAGAAAGGTGGGGGAAAAAGGTGTACACCTCGGCCACCCTAGCCATGAGGGCCTTAAATTGTCAGTTCCATATGCTTAAATACCAGCAGTTTCTGTTATCGCAATTAAGAAATAAAATGTCTCAACCTGATCAACCAGATTTGAAGGAATTGCAGGATATGATGAATAGTGCAGAAGAAGTGGGTAAACACACCTTACAATGTGGCTATGATGCCTTAGAGGCCTCAAGTAGAGCTGCTGTTACAGGATCAGTCATTCGTAGACATGCTTGGCTTAGGGAACAAAGCTTGCCTGATCATGTTAAAGCTAAACTACTAGATGCTCCTTTACAAAAGGATGTACTATTTGGTACTAATGCTGAGGAGATACTACGTAAAATGGAAGAAAATGCTAAATCTATGCAAACTGTCAAGGCTTTTCTACAGATACAACCACCTCGTTTTAGCAGAAATTGGCCTTCTAAAAACTGGTCCTTTCCAGCCACGGACAAGCCCCAAAGAGGTAGATACAGGCGCACAAGGGGCAGAGGACAATCTCAAGGATCATATAGAGGCAGACAGTGGCAAACTCCAGCACCAAGAGGTGGCGAAGACAGTGCACAACAATACAGAAAACAAACCCAATGACTTCCTCCTTTTCATGCCAAGCAAGTCTCAGCTGGCAGCTCCCTTGGGAGGAAAGCTGACATTATTTACAAGAAATTGGCATATTATCACAACAGACAAATGGATCCTGGACATTATAAACAGAGGCTACAGATTTCATTTTCACACTCTTCCAAAAATGAGAGGCATGCCAAACCTGCCACACAATCAAAGGGCAGAGGCACAAATACAAATTTCAAAACTCATGGACATGAAAGCTATTCAAGAGGTACCTACTCACGAACAAGGTCAAGGTTTTTATTCCAGACTATTTCTGGTACCAAGGAAAGAAACCGACTGGAGACCCATTTTGGAGTTATCCATCCTAAATACATTTCTACTCGTACCAAAATTCAAGATGCTCACATTACAGCAGCTTCTTCCCATGCTGGGCAAGGGGTTTTGGCTGGTAACATTGGACCTCAAGGAGGTATACCTGCATGTCCCAATCAAAGCTGCAGAAGATACCTCAGATTTCTTGCAGGTTCAATCCACTATCAGTTCTCTGCATTGCCCTTTGGCTTATCTACTGCGCCCAGAGTATTCACGAAATGCCTGGCATCAGTAATCGCCTACTGCAGACTTCAAGGGATACAAATTTACCCTTATTTGGATGACTGCCTGATCCAAGCGGACAGCAAGCACAAACTTCTGGAACATCTGGCTTATGCAATACGGTTACTGAATTCTCTGGGATACACAATCAACAAAGAGAAATCCAGGCTAACACCATCTCAGAAAATAACTTTCCTGGGTGCCAACTCGGACACAAACACCCAAATGGCCTACCTTACGCCAGAAAAACAGGGGCAACTAACTCAGTACTTTAAAATGCTAGCAAATTGTACCAGGCTTACTGCAAGGAAAATCCTGCAGGCTCTGGGCTTCACGGCATCTTGCATTCTTTTAATCCCATGTGCAAAGTTGCATATGAGAAAACTTCAATGGTACCTAAAAAACCTATGGTCTCAGCACAGTCACAATTTGGAAACAATAATACCAATAATTCCATGTTTGCAAAAGGAATTTCTATGGTGGGCCCAAGCATGTCAAACAAACACAGGTCTCCCATTCTGCAAGCCTCAAGCAAATCAAGTCATCACAACAGACGCCTTGGATTACGCCTGGGGGGCGCACATGACAGACAGGTGCATTCAGGGCAAATGGTCCCAAAAGGAAAAGCACCTTCACATCAACCAGAAAGAAATGCTAGCAGTGATAAATGCAATTACAGCATTCAAGGACCTCCTGCATCCAGGACAATTATTGATAAGAACAGACAACACCACAGTAATGTGGTACGTAAACAAACAAGGAGGAACACATTCATACCCCCTGTGCAGACTAGCCATGACACTTTGGAACTTGGCTCTGGAATGGCAAATCGAACTTCAAGCACAGTACTTGCCAGGTTTGGAAAACACGCTGGCAGACAGTCTAAGCAGAAATATGACAGATCCGCACGAATGGAAGTTGCATCCTCAGGTGTTTACACAGATAATCCAAGCGTGGGGAAGGCCAGACATAGATCTCTGGCCAGACATAGATCTCTTCGCCTCCCACAGGAATCATCAATTGGAAAAGTTTTGTTCAAGGACCTTCCATCCAAAGGCCTGGAGAGTGGACGCCCTTTCATTCAGTTGGACAGCATGGACAGTGTACGCTTTCCCACCTCTGCCTCTTCTGCCCAAGGTGCTCTTGAAAGCAAGAGCAGACAGACCGAAGATGATACTGATTGCTCCAGACTGGCCAAGACAGCACTGGTACCCACTCCTGAGGAGCCTAACACATACTCCTCCCTGGTTTCTATCTCTAATGCCTCTTCTGCTGACTCAGCACAGCTACAAAACTCTTCACAGTCAGCTGAAAACACTCAATCTCGCTGCATGGAAAATTCCTTAACACCACAACAGATCCTACTCCCCAAAGAGGTGCAGGACGTCATTCTGGAGGCCAGAAGGCCATCAACTAGAAAGGCCTACTCCGCAAAATGGAAACTGTTTTGCTGCTGGAATGAGAAAAAAGGCCAGGATCCTAGAAAACTAAATTTGCCTCAGGTATTACAGTATCTAGCTGAGCTGCTGAACAGTGGGCTTTCATTTTCCTCCATAAAAATCCATGCCTCAGCCATTTCTGCAGAATTCAACACGGATCCACCGTTATTCTCTCACCCACTTTTAAGACAATTCCTCAGAGGGGCTAAGAATATAAGACCACCAAGGAAACAACCAGTGCCAGCCTGGGATCTTAATTACATTCTAGAAAAATTAACATTGCCTCCCTTTGAACCAGCTGCCTCAACAGATTTGCAATATTTGTCCTGGAAAACAGCTTTCCTTCTGGCCATTACCTCAGCTCATAGGGTTTCGGAGCTACAAACCCTCATGGCTGTGCAGCCCTTTCTCATCTTCCATCAGGACAGGGTTTCCCTTCGAACCAATCCGTCATTTATGCCTAAAGTGGTATCCAGGGTAGCTTTGAATCAAGCCATACACTTACCTACCTTTTACCCCAATCCTCAAAACAAAGGGGAAAGGCTGCTCATTCCTTAGACATCCATAGGCAGCTACGTTATTATTTGGACAGAACAAAGCCTTTCAGGAAATCAGAACAGCTTTTTGTGTCCTATGCTGTAGGAGCTCAAGGGAAGCCTGTTACCAAACAGACAATTTCAAAATGGATAGGCCACTGCATACGATTTTGTTACTCCTATCATGGGAAATCTGTCCCTACAGGCATCAGATCCCACTCCACCAGGGCCACAGCTACCTCTACAGCCTTCCTCAGAGGAGTTCCTACCAAAGATATTTTGGAGGCAGCCACTTGGAGTTCTGTGCATACCTTCAGAAAACACTACCACCTGCCTTTATATTCCAAAACTAGAGCAGGCTTTGCCACTGCTGTATTGCAGGGCATTCTGGCTCATCCCAGTTCCTCCTAGTGCCTACCACTCTGTGCGTAGCTTTGGGATTCTACCCATATGTGATTACTGCAGCTGTATGCACGATGAACATAGTACAGTTTTGTACCTACCATAAATGTAGATGTTCGAGTGCTAATACAGCTGCAGTACAGGTTTCCCTCCCTCCTTCCCCTCTTGGTAAAGGACTAGTGGCTAACACCTCCTCTTACAACCTAATTGGGTTATCCTCCTATGGTGTATTTGCTTGCAACTACTGTTTTTTTGATTACATTGCATTGCTTGAATATATTTTTATATATGATTTATGTATTGCCTTCCTTCTGGGGGCACCTGACATCTGGGGCAAGAAAAGACTGAAGAATATGGCGTCGGCTGTGTCTTTTATACCCCTGTCGCACTGACGTCAGGAAAGAAAGTGACAACAACCAACGCCGGACCAAGACTGGAATTCGGCCGACCGAGGGACCGCCTGATGGCAGAGAACCCATATGTGATTACTGCAGCTGTATTAGCACTCGAACATCTACATTTATGGTAGGTACAAAACTGTACTTTTTACCCCATTTGCCCAATGCTCGGGAATCCCTGTCTGAGAGGGTGAGATTCTTAGCAGAGGTTGCTTTAATCCCTTTTGGCCCTTGAGAAATGACCTCAGGGTCAGCTGTTGGATTTTTAAAAAGATATTTGTGTGATTCATGGACTCTATATTACCTGTCTGGTTTTCTGGGAGCAGGAGGTAGGGCATCAGGAGTCGGGCTGGATTCATGGAAAAAACATCCTCCACAACATCCAGGACTAGGGGGATGGCCAAGGGTCTGTGTTGAAGATGTAGGAATTCCCTGAGTCTCTTTTTAGACTGAGGGTAGTCCTGACTCTCCCATTGGAAATGCTCCCTTAAGGTATGCAGGGTTTCCCCAAAGGAAAAATCCTCTAGGGGAGAGGCTGAAGGAATGGAGTCCTCTGCATCAGAATCCTCATAAGTGCAGAGGGATTACATGTCTTCATAGTCAGATGCATCAGATTCATCTGACTCCTGTGCAGATAAGACTACAGGGGACAGATCTCTTTTTTCCTTTTGGAGGGGGTAGCTTGGCTTTCCCTGATCAGCATGATAAGGTCTTCTGCTATTTTAAGCATTTGAGAGTGAGGCAAAGTAGCAGGCGCCTGAGAGTGGGTTGTTGGTTTCTTTGGTGTGGTACGTACCTTTGGCCTAAGAACCTCAGCCGTTTTTGAAAGAACGGCAGTCGCGAAAGAAGATGTCAGTTTGTGTCTAGATTTGGTAGTGTGAAGGACTTCCTCTGAAGCTGGATCCTGCTCAGCAGCTCCAGACCCATCCAAGGTAGAGATGACCGCAGGATCCTTAGTTGAAGAAGAGTTTTGCGGCATACCAGACTCAGAAAGTGTCTTGGTAGCGGGCTGCAAATCAACTGAACCAGACATCAGTGGCTGCGAAAGCGCCTCACTGAGTACCGGAGGACTGATGACTAGCTTAACGGAAGCATCGTCAGTAGATTTGGATCTGTATGGTCTGTCTCTGTCTTTATCTTTTTTTGGAAGATCTGCTGTCGGATGGCTTACCGAAGCCGTATCAGAACTCGAGGAATGTAAATGGAAATATCTAGCTACAATAAGGGCCTGACGATGGATAGTTCTGGCATTGAACAAAGCATAGAAGTGACAATGGGGAACATCGTGGTCTGGGCCTAAACAAGTGATGCAGTAAGACTGGAAGTCTCGGTGTGGTATTTGCTTTCCACAGGCGAGACAATTATTAACTTTTTCTGACATCGGTTTGTGCAAGAAAAAAGGATCCCCAACAGGGTACTTGGCTTTAGAAGACTTCAACTTCAATTCGGTAGACGAAAACTCTGGTAGCGGCCGACCGGCACTCATGCAAACTGCTTCTGCTTTGGGCACCATGGCAAGAAAGACTGATGTAATGGCGTCGGCTGCCTTCCTGTATACTACTGACGACCTGACATCAGTCTTCAAGTGACAGCAACCGACGCAGAAATATTAAGTCTGTGGTATTCGGGCCGGCCGAGGGCTACCCTGGCAGGGATAACCAAAATGTGATGACTGCAACAGTGAAACATGGAGGACATCAACTTTATAAAAGTTCAACCTGCCAAAGAGTGTATGCATGTAACACAAAAGCTGGAACTTGACATTTAACAAAAAAAGATGTTATACATAAAAGGTGGGAATAAGAACTTTTTAATACAATGATGCTTCTTTTTAGGTCTTTAAATGTAAATGGCCTCATAGATAAATACAAACAAGAAAGTGTAGTGAACTATATTAAGTAATGTACGGTTCAAATAGTTATGTTACAGGAGACACAAAGAACTGAACATGTGAATTTGATAAAGATTTTCAAGATGGTTATTCAGCGGAATACCTGGGCCAAAGGAAAAGAGGAGTACTTGTATTAATTGCAAGAGGAGCTCCAATAGTGATAGAAAAAGATAAAAAAGATGATAATGGCAGATTTGTAGTGCTAAGGGGCTATTGGCAAGGGAGAAGGATTACACTGGAATGCATTTACATTCTACCTAAAATTGCTATAATGGAGTTTAAGAAAATTCTGGGAGAAGTTATCAGTTTTCAACAAGGAATATTACTTATAGGTGAGGACTGGAATGTGATTTCCAGTAGTAAAGATGTGTCTGAGGGGCCCAGAAGGGAAAATATAACTAAGGAGGGTAGATTTTTGAGGAAATTTATGAAAATATTTGGCATGGAAGATGGGAATTCAATAACAGGAGTTTTGAGTGAGTTTACGTATTATTCCACAAGATATAACAACTGGGCTAGGCTAGACAGAATTTACATTTCACAGGAACATGTGCATTTAATTGATGGTCTTGATACTCACACAATAACGGTTTCAGATCATGCGTCCATAATAGCTAAAATAACAGTACAGGGTAATGAAATAAAAATGAGACATTGGCACTTTCCTACCTATCCGTTGAGAAGAGAGGAATTTGAAGAATGGATAGTGGGGATTATTCAGAAATTTTTAGAGAGGATAGAATTTTTTTTCTGAAAATATAGCTAGGGAGTGGGATAAAATTAAGGTAGAGTTTAAAGACAGGATGGAAATAAAAGAAAGGGAGCTATGGTTAAGAAGTAACAATAATTATTTAGAGGGACTGACCAATGTTAAAGTATTGCAGAGTAGGGGGAATCTCACAGAACAAGAAGAGGATTAACTGCAGAATGTTAGGCAGAAAAGGGATTAACTCGATAATATACACAGGCATAGAAAGATTGCTGTTAAGCAGCTGTTTTTTGATCATAATATAGAGCACAAAAACTTTAAGCACAATGACTTGGGCAACAGAAGTAGAAAGGGTTGTCGCCAGACTTAAGGAGCCTGTAACAAGGAAGGTAACAAGAGACCCTGTAGAGGTTTTAGAAATATGTTGGAAATTCTGCGAGAGTTAAAGCAAAACAATATGAAAATAAAAAAGAGATAAAAATGGAAATGTTTATGGAAGAATTAAATATTCCAAGGTTAGAGGAAGATGAGACCCAATTGCTAATGGTTAGGACAGGAGGAGGTGAGATAAAAATTGTGATGCATAACCAACCTACGGTAGAGTCCCTCAGTAATAGATGGCATTCTTGCGGAAGTTAGGAGGAGAAAAATTGATAAAGATCTAGAAGGTTTTGTTTAGCAGTATCTTAAGAGGAGGAGAAATACCACCATCATCGAAGAAAGCTGTAACACGTAAAGGGGATAAATATCCATCATTCACAGCTTCATACAGACCCATTTCAATACTAAACCATGATTACAAAGTGTTCATGCCTATAATGGCTAAAAGAATGGCAAAAGTAATGCCAAAACAGATAGATATGGATCAGTGTGGTTTTGTGCTTGGGAGGCAAACATTTGACAACATTAACAGAACATTGATGGTCCAGAGGGAAGCAGAATATAAGAAAATACCATTGTTGGTGGGTCTTGATGTAGAGAAAGCATTTGATAGAGTAAGCAGAGACTTTGAGTATGGCAAGGAAGCATTTTCATTTCCTGAAAAAATATAAGGTTGATTAGGAAGATATAGGAGAGATTGGAGGCAAAAATTAAAGTGAGTGGGGCCCTCCGATAATTTCTGCTTGAGCAGAGGAACTGGGCAGGGGTGTTCTCTTTCCCCTTTATTATTTCCATTATATTTAGAACCATTGACAAAGAAAATAAGGGACTCAGAAATTCAAGGATATAGTTGGTGTGGTAGTCAAGAAAAGATGGCGCTATTTGCAGACGATATTATCTTATACCTGACAAAACCAGAAATTGATCTTGTCAGTTTCAGATCTTTTCGGGATACAAAATTAATGAAGCTAAAACTAAGGCAATAGTGGTAAATTATGTACCCACACATGAGCTGGTTCAGGAATACCCATATTTATGGGGATGTGAAAAAATAAAGTATTTAGGAATATGGATAAAAATGATTCTTGTGCAGTAGCTAGAATATGCAGGTAGAGACTAAATAAAAGATTATGCAAAAGCAGAGAAAATGGAAGCTTTGTTATATGGAAATGGATAGTAAGATACAAGCAGTTAAAATGGTTTTAGTCCTTTACACAGGTCACACATTTTTATCAACCAGAGGAAACATTGTGGGTAGCAATTAATAAATATCTGAAGGACTTTATCTGGGAGGGGAAGACTGCAAGTCAAGTGGGATAAGATGATTCTTCCAGTAGAACAGGAAGGATTGGGATTACCCAATTTGAATGGGGTATTTCTGAGCTGCACAGTTAATTCTCCTATACATAGTACAAGCATAAAACTATAATTCAAAGTGGAAAGGGATAATGATTATGAAACAGGGGGAGGCTCAAGAAACAAGGAGAGACTGGGATTTTGGATGAATGCCTTTAAGGAGAATAATAATAATGCAGAATATTATATCCATAAAGTAGCAGAAAGTATCCTAAGGATTAAATCAACATGGGAATGGAAAAAGATTCTGCCAATGGGGATGACTACAGTTAGGGATTCCGACAATAGGCAAGAGGGGTCTGGAATTTTTTGTAGAAAACTGGCAGAAGAACCAAGGTATTGGGAACAAATAACTAGAGAGGGAAAGATGATAGAATGGGAATATGCCAAGAATTTATTTGGACTGCATGTTGGACATTGTCTTCCCTATCAGGGATTGATATCAGTATAGGCAAAGAGAAAGAAATAGGGGAGTTCTAAATGAAAGACCAGCACTGGTAGAGTTTTTAATAGAATCTAGAACAGAAGCTGCCATTAAAAAGTAATAATTAGTAGATTATGTAAAATATTGTATGATAACTATAAGAATCAGTCAGAAAAGGTTAAAAAGGATTGGAAAGAGAGAGATTGGATAAAGCAATTATCAAAGAAATAATGGGAGGATATATGTATGTCTCTCAAATATGCAGCAAAATCTAGAAGATTTAGGATCTTTACCTGAAAATATTTACATAGATATTTTTATATCTCAAGTAGACTCCAGAGAATTTTTCCTCAAGCAGACAGCAAATGGACATGTGAAGGGGAAGAAAGAGGTAATTGGGAACATATTTTCTGAGAGTGCGGTGAGCTGACAGCCTTTAAGGGTTCCCTGTGGGGTGCACTGTTGGAGATGCTGGGTTTGCAGATTGGGTCTAACAAGGGAGATGATTTTTCTGAGCTATGATACTGAATCAGAATTGCCTAGACATGGTAAGGTCTTGCTGTGTCTAATAATGGTGGCTGCCAAAAAAGCAGTTGCTAGAAAATGGAAATCAAAATCTAAACTAAGTATACTGGAAGTAGTGAATATAGTAACAGAGATAAAACAACTGGAACTGAGAAGTTTAGAAAAGGGTAGGAGCAAAGTATATAGGAAAAAATGGGAATTGTGGGAACAAAACATACAATGGAGGAATGAGGTTTAAAAGGTAGCAGGACTTAAATGAGCTATGTAATGTTTCAGTGAGGAAGATTGTGTAGATTAAGTGATGTATAATGTTTGCAGCTGGTTGTGTGAAAGTGTTTTTTGTGATGTAAAATGCTTGCAACTAGGATTGTGTCAGTGTAGTTTGTTTTCATTTGTATAAATGTATGATTGCCTATGTAGTAAGTGATGGTTTAATAAAAATGTTTCTTGATGTGATGTCAATCTTGTCATTTTTCGCACTGATGAGTCAGATCTGTCTCTGCCATTGCATAAGCTCGAGGTCCTCAGCTAAGTTTGTGGGCATTTTTCCCTACTGCAACTGTTCTATAACCTCGTATCTCATTTGCTATTCAGCAAAGAGGTTCCTGTTTGCTAAGCTCTGGACTAAGTATTGCTACTTGTTCATTATTAAAGATAGGACAAAACCAATCAGCATGTAGTAGAAGCACAGGCTGTGCCATGCGTCTTGGCATGGCTAACCTTTCTTTTAGGTTACCTCAAGTCTGTGAGTGTGGCTGTCAGTTTGGGACTTCTGTTCCTATTAAGAGGGTAAAACTGCAATATTGGAAGGTGTACATAGTTTTGTGTGTTCATATTAAGTTAATAGGTTTTAGGGAGGTGTTTTTTTTTTGAGGGCTTTCAATAAAACAAAAAGTTTTATAATATGTGTCATAGGCTGAAATAGATATGACAAGAAAAGTACAGTTCTGTACACTTACCATAAATGTAGATGCACGAGTGTATTCGCTGTTGCAATCATCACATTTGGGTTATCCCTGCCAGGGTAGCCCTCGGCCGGCCCGAATACCAGAGACTTAGTATTTCTGCATCGTTTGCTGTGGCTTGAGGACTGACGCCAGGTCTTCAGTAGTGTAAAGTAAGGCAGCCGACGCCATTACATCAGTTTTTCTTGCCCTAACCTGGCATGAGCCCCCAAAGTAGGAGGCCATGTCCTGGTGGAGGAACCCCACCAGTGGAGAATAAATACCAATGTGTCCCTTGCAAGGAAAGGAGAACCGCAAGGAAGAATGGTAATAATAGGAGAAAGAGAATAAAGGGGGGTGGAGGCAAGGGAGCCCGCAGGATTTTTTGCAGGGGGGTGCAAACACGGAACACCACCCCAAACCCACCCCCTTAAAAGCACCATCTTCAACCCCACCCCCTTCACCACCACCACCCTCGCACACACAGCCATTCCAGTATCCCATTACTTGGCTATTTCTCCCCAGCTGCCATAAACACTGTTCAAAACTCTCGGTGTGCATACTGTTTTATGCTTTACTTCTACAATGATTACAGATATTTGGTTATAATTTACAACTTTTATTTTTAGGGCCTCAGGGCCAATAGCCTAGTAACTTCCTGTTTTATAGCATAATCACTGATAGACATTTGCTCAACTTAAACAAAGCAGTAGCCTTACAATGAAAACAGAAAAACGGAGCACTTCTGCCTGCACATAAACTAAAACAGCAGTGCAGAAACCAACCCAACATAAGCCTGCATAGAGATTAACACACACTCCTTAGTAAACAGAGTCTGCGTAGAGATGAATCCAAAAACAACAGAGCACTTCTGCCTGCATATAAACTAAAACAGCACAGCACAAGCCAAGACTGGGCATTGACAACAGCTTGTTCCTTAGTTCTTCATGTTTACAATAACAGTGTGGCTTACATAAAGGGCTGTAAATATGTATGTAGGGCTGTTAAAGCCTGTTACATATAAGAAAAACACTTGCACTTCATCCACATTAAATGGACCAAGAAAAAGATTACATTATTTCATAATTATTCCGAAGTAATAACAAGGATACGAGTAGCGATCAGAAAACGGTGACGGTCTTTGCATCATTCTGCAAAAGTGAACTTCCCAACAATCAAAAAACCATATATATTCAGCATTTCGAACTAAATATGAGCATTTCTGTGACCTATCCATATGTCAGCAAGATTCTGTTACAGACTAAAATTAAAAAGTAAACTTTCCCCTACATTTTAAGTTGGTACTGATTATATCAAACACTGCTTTACTCTTTTAAGTTTCTCTCTACAAGACGTTGACACTCAATTATGCCATCTTGATGCTGTCCCCATAGCAACATAAATTAAGAACAGGAGCTTTAGACATTTTAGTCTATGTATTGAAGGTAGTACGAGCATAGCTCTCAACCTTCCATCTCCAAAATGAGGTACATTAGCCATCATAATGTGGAACACAAACTAAGATCTTGCAAACAACTTCAGCTAGGAAGGACATAGGATGGTTAAATATGCTGTTTTTACTTAAACAAGATATTTTAATAAATATGATTTCTTTTTACAATGGGTATCCGCTAAAAGAATTGCTAACACTGAATGTGTAACAGTCTACAGACCCTTTTCGGTGTGTGAAATTTCAAGGACCATGAATGTTTTAAGATCCCACATAAGGTACTTTCCTCTGCTGTATATAAATAAACAAAACGGAGCACTTCTCTGGCAGAAAAATCCTTACCTCAGTCCGCCTGCATATAAACAAAAACGGCATTGCATAAATGGATCACTGTGACTGTCAACCTTCGCTCACTTTTGTGTTTGAATTTACGTTAGCGTGCAATGCACACATGGATCTTCTATGGTTCTGGTGCCTATGGATGCAAAGGGTGTTCTTAAAGAGGAACGCCCTTTAAAAAAAAAAAAATTTTTAAATTAAAATAAAATTAATTTCTCAGCCAATCAGCTCCAGGGGGGTGCAAGTGCACCCGCTTGCACCCGTCTGCGGGCGCCCATGACTGTAGATATGCTGAAGTTTAATCCTGTGCTATAGGCCTGAGTCATCCAGCTTTTAGTCAGGGTAAACAAAGCTGTGGAAAGTGTGCTTTTCCGTTAACACAATTACTAGGGAATAAAAGTGAAGCAGAAAACCTTTTGAAAACCTTCTCAGCAATCCTGACTTACAACCAGACTGCTCCCACATGAAGGTGGTCAAAGAGGGGAGAATGAGATTCTTTTACATGACTGCACTAAGAATCCACCCAGCAAAGACGGTTATGAAGTTATATATAAAACTTGCACAAACCAGATAATCCACAAGACGAAACCACGAAAAAGTAAGCAAAATGACACTATGAGCCGGCAACTTTAAAATGAACAAACAAATTTAATAGTTGCCGGCTCTTATAGTTTCATTTTAAAGTTGCCGGCTCTTATAGTTTCATTTTAAAGTTGCCGGCTCTTATAGTGTCACTTCTATTAAATTTGTTTGTTCATTTTAAAGTTGCCGGCTCTTATAGTGTCATTTCGCTTACTTTTTTGTGTTTTTATATGTAAAACTTGTGTTCTTGCCTTCCACACAGCATATATATTGTAGCTGTTCCTTCTGCCAAAAAGTTAAAAATCCACTAAGTCACCAACTTTCAGAAAGACAGGTCCACGTCCCTGCTTTCTTTTGGGTATTAAAAAAAGGTTTCTTCAAGGGGATTGTGAGGTGGCATAATTTACTTCACAAACACAAAGTACAGTGTTTGATTGTCACCTTTGAGACAAATAGGATAGATTTAAGATGACCCTCAAAGGCAGCTAGCCTAGTTACTTACCTATGAACCTCTAAGTCTAAATGCACAGTAAATATAGTAAAATATTGTCACATTTACAGCAGAACAAAAAATAATAATATCTGTAAAATGCTGAGGACTATTTTGTTGTATTGCTGGTGATCAGGTATTTTAGAGCAATAAATACATTACTTACAGTATATGAGAGAGGAGAAAGATGGACATTTATGGGAAAAGTATAGCAGAAGATTAGTATCGGGGTGGGTACAGACAAAAGTGGTTATTGTGAGATGGGGATTAAGTTCATGGAAGACTGCCAATTACACAGTGGGGTGTAAGGTCACACAGTTTCAGCAATGGTGTGCATTAAAGAAGCATTTACATGTGGCTTATTTGTATAGGAGATTCTTACACCATGGAGAAATTGATTTAAGATGATGTGGTATGTTCTCCATGGGTCTCTTGCCCACCTAAGTGATACCCTCCATATGTGAACCTGACATCTCCCTTACCAATAAATACTAACTTCACAGTCTTATAACCATGGAGGAAAAATAAAAGCATGGCACATAAACAGAAAAAAATTAATTTACCGTGAAGTGCAATTGGGGTTTTAAAATTTGAGTAAAAAAATCAGAATTTATACTTGTCTTACACACAGATAGTTTAGACTTGCCAACTTTCCAAATGTGCAATGTGGGACATTTGTTTTACAGAAAAATATAGTTTTGCAAGACCATCTATACCCACAACCATGCAAAGAAATGGACTTCATTTTTTTGGCAGAATAAAAGCTTAATATTATATAATTTGGATTGTTACTGTTATTTCACATAATATTAAAGTGTTTAAGTACCAAGATGATTGTTTTATGCAAGTATTACAGAAAACTTGGGAAACACTTTGTCCTAAAATCTGAAGGACATTTGCAATTTTTATACGTGTGTGTGTGTGTGTGTGTGTGTGTGTGTGTGTGTGTGTGTGTGTGTGTGTGTGTGTGTGTGTGTATACATTTTTTTTTTTTAGCATACAAATACCAGGATAGGACCTGTCCAGCACAAAGACGGACAGGTGGTAGTCCTAGCACAAACATGCTCTCTGTGAAGAGTCCATTAAAAAGAACCACAGCCAGTAAAGCATCTCAATTGTAATTTATTTACTAGCAACATTTGGGTCTGATTTGTCTGTTTTAAAACACTACCATGTTACAATCCATTTTTGCAGTAAAAATTGTAATCGAATTTTAGGTAAAAACTGCAATGTTCTATCCAAACTGTCAGTACATCTTGCTCATTTAGGGTACATTAACCAGTCTTTCAAAGAACAGCACAACACACCATTAACTCTTGTATTAGCTATGACTTAGCCTGAAAATGAGAACAGATGTATCAAATCCATGCTGTGCCTGGATTTTTATTAGTGAAATCTCAAACAGCCAGCGACTTCATACCATTATGTGGGACACTGGTCAAGTAATCTTATATTTAAATCTACAATAAAAAAGGTCCTAGAATTAGAAATGTTACATTTTCTGCCACATGGTGATAAGCCATCTTCATGGAAGGACCTGAAGCTTCAAAGTATTTTCCGACTACCTCAACCCCCACAGTAAACTCTTGAGCATGGCTTGGACCCATCTGCCTAAGCAGTTTAAACTGCAGCCCAGGGCATATCTCATTCAGTCTCATCAGAGGAGTGTTTGTTGAAGGTTTCATTTTACAGAATGCTGTGTTCTACAAAAATGAAATTGTTAATAGAACAATATTATTGGAATTGTGCCCTTTAACAATATATGGTACAGCTTATGAACACACCTTGTGTTGTTCAAGATTTAGGGATTTGTAAATAATGTAAACAGTTGTATTTGTTGTCTGTGATTAAACAATTATTGAGGAAAAAAGGAATGCTACAAATACCAGCAGTATAAGTCAGTACTGGTTACTATGCCAATGTGTTGTACAGTAAGCTGTTCAAAGTGTCCCCTGCTACACACGCACACACACACACATTCACACTAGTAGCCAACAGGCAAATCACCCCTTTTGTCATTCTTACCAAATATAATTCTGTCCTTTTAGTAAGGACTACTAGATTAGTTTCTATCTTACCCAATTTCAGAGTATCATCCTAAATAATACTTCACCCATAAGTCATCAGGGTCTGCTACAGTACTCACCATCAACTCCCAGAGGATTTTGCTAAACTTAGTCTTCTGCCCTCTGTCAATGAGTCCACCAGTCTGCTGTCACTAACTCAAAGGTGGTTACCAGGCTAATGACTACAGGTGGCCTTTTTAAGCCTAACTATGCTTCTCAAGAATCAAACCCTGTACCTTGTATCTTTGAGGTAAACACCTTAACCATTATGCCAACCCCCAGTTCTTACCCCCATCTATGGCAAGTCTAATCAAATGAGGTGCTCTAAGCTAGTATAGAATTTGCCATATGATTGCTAAGTGTTCAGTGCTTCTACCAACTGATAGAATAACCTGAAACTTTTGAGAAGTATACATTTTTGGGAAACGGAGACAAATCTGTCACATCAGCCAACTAATCTGTAAGCATCAGATGTCCACAACACCAGTTACATCACAATGCTAAGTCCATAACTTATGCCGAAACTGTATGGAGAAAATTACCAGCCTACTAGAACACACTAAGGGTCTCACGTAAGGTAACGTCCACTTTTCTGACACTTACACATACTGCACATCTCCACAGTTCACCCAAGAGCCACCAAAAAAGCAGGCCAAAACTGATAAGGCCACCTGACTACTAAATCCGCTTCCACATAGTTTAGTCAGAGTTGACTCTAGAGTTAGGCTTTCAGACTTCACAATCACCAGACTGGGCTAGAACAGGGAGACTAAGTTCTGTTAAGTGCCAGGATCCATGATGTCACAAGGGCCCTAAGATCCTTAATGTCAGGAGTTTAGCAGAATATCCCTGACATTCCTCATATTTTTGCCCTGTCCATTGTAAAATTTATGATTTTCTGGTAAAATCACTGAGGATTTCTGTCAGCCTATAATACCAGACGTTAGAGTTTCATATTGCATTTCTTGATTAAATTTCCTTTTGTTTTATTGTATATGAGTTAATGCCACACATACCACAAGGAATTTAGTTTTTGTCGTCTCTGGCCTCTACCCTCCATCAGTTGGCTATCCTATTAGAAGTCAGTCAGAGACGTAAGGCAGGTATACATTTATTTTATCCTCCATTGACCAGGTTAGTCCCACTAAGCCAATGTTCCACTTTCAGGGGAGAACTGAGGTAGTATTAGTAGGTTCACAGGTGTATAATAGGCTAATGACCACTTGGGCCTTTATAAGCGTAGCATGCATCCCAAATGTATCTTGCAAGCTTTTTGAGCCTTAGAGGTTATTTGTAAGCTAGGGTTTGACTTACAGACTGCTTATGTCCATTAGAGACATAGCTGTTATACCTAGAACTTCAAATTTCCCATCCACTGGTCTAGATTATGCTTGAAATGGTTAGGGTAGAACTCTGCTTCACATGGATGGGAAGTCCGTTTCTTAGGAAGGAAATTCTCTGAGATCTATACTTGACCCAGCAACATGTCCTATTCATGTAGCAAGCAAAGTTCATGTCCCTAGATCAAGAAGTTCTGATGTCAATTTTGGGGGTGTACAGAAGGTCCATCAGAGTAGGATCCAGTGATGCCTTGTATGCCAGGCACAGACTCTCTCTCTCAGCAATCTATGTAAAAGTGAGTACAGAGAATGTGCTTTGAGGTATTCTGCATAAAACATGTTCTATTCCTTTTGTGAACATTCCAGTTGCTGCATTTACCTGGTCAGGTACATCCTGAAGGGGGAGCTGTACTTAGCAATGGGTCTGATGAGTGCCAAATACAGAGGAACAATGACCTCTTTGGACCCAGATGTCATGCCCTTGCTTAAAAGTTGAGAAACATAGAATGATTTCCTTACTACCCAGGTTACTATCGTTATACGTCCCAAAATTCCTGGGTCTTGTCTTAAAGGTGTTATCAATGAGGTAGTTTCTTTAGGTGGCCAACTTCCCAAACGGTACTGTTATGCATTTCATGGCATTGAGTTTTAAGTTGTGGCTTTGGCACTAGTCACTTGTTTGTGTTAGTCCTTCCTGTATGATGTTACTGACTTGGGGGAATTGTATGTCTACTCCTAATTTGCAGTCATCAACAAACTTGGTCAGTCAGAGGCCTTTGACTTCCGAGAAATAAATGTTAAAAAGGTGAGGGCACAGCAAGATCCCTGAAGGACTCCACCAGTGACCTACCTCTTTATGATGGAATCTTCCCTATTCTAACTTCCTAGGTCCTATCTGGGAGCCAGCTGGCTATTCAGAGCAGAACATGGGGTTTAATGTCCAATTCTATGAATTTAATAGTGCCAAAGTGGGGTATTGTATCAGATGCCTTAGCCAGGTCAAGGTAATGCATTGTTTTGCTCTCATCCACTTCCTTGGTGAAGTTTTCAAAGAAGTCCATCAGGTATAGTAGGTATAATCTGCCTTTAACAAAGTCATACTGGCTTGGATCTACAGTATGAAGGTTTCTTATGTCATTGTTCTTGTGACTGTGCTCTTTCTCCTGCCTACACTCTATACCCTACTGCTGTCTGCATATTATCTAACATTCTACAGTCACTTACAGATACATGTCCATAACCCTACACTATATTATACTAATACCATCCACTCCTCACTCTCCTACCTTGCCGTCTCTCCCCAACTCTACAATCATACACCTACTGCATACTTCCACTTTAAACATGTAGTTGTCAGTAATACCACTAATCACGTCAGCAGACACTTTCACATACTCTCCAAATTGTCAGACAAACCTACATGTGTATTATCACAGATTCTCTGTAGTGGTGATATACACCCCAATCCTGGGCCACATACTGCAGAACATACCATCATGGCTACCATTCCACGCCATCCTCATATTAAAACTATAGACCTTCTCATTCTTAACATGAACCTTAGAAGCCTATTTAACAAGATCACAGACATTCATGCATTCATTGCACAATACTCACCAGACATTTTTATAGCAACAGAAACTTGGCTAAAACCTCATATGGGAGACCTAGACATACTCCCACAAGGTTATATTGTACACAGGTTGGACAGGATGAGGAAGAAGGGTGGCAGGGTTGTAATCTTCTACAAAGATTAACCTAAGCATAGACTACCTACCCATCAAATACCCTTATGATAACAACTTTGAAGTTCTAGTAACACGGCTCAGAATCAACTCAAAGAAAAGTATTACCATAATAGCCACTTGCATACCTCCCAAAAATACTTCCACTGCCTTTGAGGAACTTATAGCATGGACAGCCTCCACCTACACCCATGAAACCATTATTACAGGAGACTTCAACTTAGACTGGAACACTTGCACTGGTGATAACCCCTCTACCTTCATAAATCTACATGGTTTCTCCCAAACAATCCAGTTTCTCACACGAATAGATAAACATAGCAAAAGCGAATCTATCTTGGACTATGCTCAGTAAGTGCAACTGGACACCACGCCATCATCTCCAACTTAACCAGGCCGTAACATACTTCAATGACATATTTCTAGCTATTCTAAATAGCTTAGCACCAACTCGTACATGTTGTGTTAAAAATAAGAAATTACCCTGGATATCAAAAGAAACAATTAAACTTCAAAAACTACGGGACAAAACTTTGTATCAATACCAAAAAAACAAAAGACAATAAAATTCTGCTAGGATGCCAGCAGCTCCACAATCAAACAAAAAAAAAACAACTCAAACTAGACAAAAAAAATATTATACAACTATGCAAAACAAATGTGAAAACAATCCCAAAAAGCTCACTCCTCCATCCAGGTAAAGCTGCAACTACAGAACCAACAACCAATAACCAAAGTGTGAGTATTGCCTCACAAATCAACACCTACTTTATAAACACCATCCTCTCCTTAGTTACAGGGAACAATTCCACCCATCTGTCTCTTCCACCTAATGCCGAAACTAACAACTTTTATGACCTCAAACCTGTCCCAACTAACACCATAAGAACAATGCAGAAAAAACTGAAACCTTCTTCCTTAGCAGCTGACAAACTCCCCAATGAGTACCTCAAACTATCAGCTGATGCCATGGCTCTGCCTATCTCCATTCTGGTAAATAGGTCTATAGCAGAACATGTCCCAAAATTATGGAAAGTTTCCTACATCCCCACTGCATAAAGGAGAAACATCAACAGAATTAAACAATTACAGACCCATAGCCATCCTTTCCCTATGTGTCAAATTCTGGAAAAATGTATCCACACTCAATTACTACAATACCTGTTATCTCACAACCTTATCTCTCCCTCCTAACATGGTTTCAGACCAAAACATAGCACATGCACAGCCCTAATTAATTTCTCTAGCACCATCAACCAACTGAGAAATTCAAACCAGCAAGTAGCAACAATCTTCTTAGACATGTCAAAAGCGTCTGACACTGTCTCCCATCAGAAACTCCTTAGTACTCTTGCCTCATTAAACCTATCAAAGACTTCCCACTCCTGGTTCCTAAGCTGTCTTTCTGACAGACAACAAGCAGTACGATGGAAATCCAAACTCTCACCACTTCTGCCGGTCCCGGTTGAAATCCCCCAAGGGTCCATATTTGGACCCCTTCTGTTCACCATCTTCTCTAATGATCTAGCCACATCCACAACACATGCTAAAGTAGTTCAGTATGCAGACAATTCAACTTTAATTTGCTCAGCAGATATCTTACCAGACCTACAAAGAGTAGCCCATCAAGCTTTTAATAATATAGAAACATATCTAAGTAAATCACAACTAATCCTCAACCCCAAAAAGACACTGCTAATGCTATTTACCAGTAGCAAACAGTCACAGACCACCCCTCCTTTCACTATTCTCTCAGCAAACAACACCGTCATCCAACCAGTTGAGCATACAAAACTCCTTGGTGTGACAATTGACAACACTCAGATTTGACCAACACACAGCCACCACAATTAAGAAAGGTCACATCAAACTTGGCTCACTGCACCAAGCCATTCCTTACTGACAATACCAGACTAGCTATATCCAGAACCTTCCTCCTCTCTACACTCCTATTTGCTTTCCCCCTCTTTACCAACTTAAAAAAATCAGACTTCACCAAATTGGAAACTTGCTACAACAAAATAACCCATTTCGCAGCCAACCTTCCCCACCAAACCCACCATTGTAGTGCTCTACATAAATTAAATTGGCTTGAGCTACCTATCCTTCTTCATCTCTACCAACTTAAACTCGCAGACAATGTCATCATCCATCCTGACAGTTGCCCACCCCGCTAGGAACTTGTTCCCTACTCATGCCCACGAATTCTAAGATCTGCAGACAGAAACCTTCTCACAGTAAACAAAGCTAAGAACACTTAATTTGAAACCCTATTTTCAAATCATACAGCCAAACTATGGAACTCTCTACCCCACACCCTCCAAAACGCACCTTAATCTACCAATTTTAAACTACTATTTGAACATCCATCCAAGAACTGGCATTGCTCCTGCGCCACACCTGACTGACAAGATCTCTATAACTCTGTCAACACACTGTGTCCACTCCTTATTTTATATATATATATATATATATATATATATATATATATATAAATATATATATATAAAATCTATCCAAACCTCACTGACAAGATATCTATAACTCTCTCAACACACTATCCACTCCTTATCTCATATGTATATATATATATATATATATATATATATATATATATATCCAAACCTAACTGACAACAAATCTATAACTTTTGTCAACTCCTTACCTCATTGTCTCCCTCTCCTTAGTGTTCATTACTACTCAAAAATAATAAGCCAAAAAGTGGTAAAAAGTGCCCCAATATAGACAAATAAATGAAAAATAGGCACCGGCGGTCCAACCAGTTACAACACAACCTTCTTTTATTAGCAAAATCCACAGACACCTAAACGTTGTTGAAACACTCCTTAAACATTTTCGTCATAAATACTTGATCAGATGAGCGTACTAAAGGCCACTTTGAATTATTTTTTAAAGGCTTTATAGGTTCATAGATCTAATATCTATAGATATAATACTAATCTATGAACCTATTTTAAAGGCTTTACTTTTATATCTAGAGTTAAAGCGGACATTTTAACTTCTTGGTGGATTTTAAACTTTTTATTAGGAAGAAGACTCTAGCTTTTTTTGTTGTGGGAAAGAGAAAAGAAACACCAACAACAAATTTAGTTAAGAAAAGTACTTTCAACCCACCTTTGCACCCTCAACTCAAAAATGTTGAGGTTATGGTGGAAAATGAGTTGAGAGAAGTTCTTAAGAACAACAAGCTTACTCCTAACATGACCAAAGAAGAAAGAGATATTTTACAAGAATATAAGCAGAACAAAGATTTTAGGATTATGAAGCCTGACAAGGGTGGGGTTGTATTGATGGACCATATTACTTATGAAGGCAAAATGTTGGCCATACTTAGTGAACATAGTAAATACACAAGAGTTTCACTAAATGAAGTTAATATTGCCTATAAAAGATTTCTGTGTGTTTAAATGACTTATTACTGGAGGGACTCCTTGACAGAGAGACATGCAATTTTTTATACGTAGATAAGCCAATAATGCCCTCCATTTTCAGTATTCCGAAGGTCCACAAAGATGCAAGTAACCACCCCATTGAGACCCATTGTGTCAGCTGAAGGGTCTGTTATGACACCTTTAGTAAAATATATAGACCACAAACTAAAAAATCTAATTTTAAGAAGTGCAAACATATTAAAGGACTCATTGGATTTTCTATGACTACTCAGTAACTCACTGTATTCAGAGGAATTAAATTTTATTACGTTGGATGTATTTACCTGTATAACACATGACGTTGCTTTAACTTGGTTTGAAGAATCATTAGTAGGTTTTAAGGGCATTACTTGTAACGAATTTCATACATGTTTAATTTTAATGGACCTAGTATTAAAAAAACAATTTTATATTTTTTGAAGGAGAGTATTACAGACAACTCAGAGGAGTGACAATGGGTGCACACTGTGCCACCACTTATGCTAATATTATTCTTTCATACTGGGAAGACACATATGTTTTTAACTCTGAGTACAGGCAATATTGGACTTTTTACAGGAGTTTTTTAGATGAAATATTTGTTATGGGTCAATACAGAGAATAAATTCAAGGATTTTTTAGATTATTTATTGAGTACCACCAATTTTTTTAAATTTATTTAGTTTAATGTTACAGAATTAAACTATTTAGACGTCAACATACAAAAGGTTGACAGTAGTTTCAGATCCAAAAATATCTTTTCAGATTCATACTTGCACTGTACCAGTGCCCAGCCCCCATTTCAGAAAAGAGGGGTAGTGAAGGGGCAACTGGTTCGTGCAGGTAGAATGACTTCTGGTGATAGTGATTTTGAAACTGCGTGTGAATTTTTAATGAAATTATTTAAGGCTAGGGCCTACCCTAGTGAATTGTTAAAGGAATATATGATGAAGTATCAGAAGCAAGGAAAACAGGATTTACTCCCATTTTAGGTATAGCAAATTAAGATGTGGAGATACCAGTCCAGGTAAAAGCTCTGAAAATGAGGTCTATCAATCTACCTTAACCATCACTTTTGATGGAAAAACTGGTTTGGTAAGGAGAACTATTGAGAATGAGTGGAATAAATTTGCAAGGATCTCAGACTTGAATATTATTTTTGAAAAACAACTCAAATATACCTATAGGAAAGGGCGTAACATTAAAAATGTATTAGAGTGGAGTACATATTATAATAATGGGAGTGGACATTCGAACAATAGGAAAGGAACACAGAAATGTGGTATTTTGTAATCAGTGTTCATACATACAGCCTGGTGATACAATGTATTTAAAATGTAGGAACAGGTACATTATTGCTATAGGTTATGCTAACTGTAATACCAAGGGGGTAATGCATGCGACTCATTTTATGTTGGATAAATGGAAAGAAAACTTAAACAAAGAATATACGAACACAGATATGACATCAGGAGAATGAATGAGAATAATGCTTTATGTAAACATACACAAGTATCCAACAAGGCTGAATTTTGTTTCTGTGTAATTGAGCTTATACTTATAGATCCGAGAGGAGGCCCCTGGGAAACCAGGTTAGAGTACACGGAGCTGTATTGGCAATTAGTCCTTGAAGCTAGTAATTTTCCAGGGTTGAATGATACTGTTTCACTGGTACCTGTACTATAAAGCTTAGAGCAGCACAATTGTAACAAACATTATGAAATAATTTCCTTTTAAAGGTTGTAATAGTTACTTATTTTTTATATATTTTTTATGTATTTCCATTTAATATATTTTAAACTTTTAAAAATCATATTTTATTTTTATCTGCTTACATGGTGAAGACTTTTTACTGTTCATGTTTAAATTACATGCAATTTCTTGTTTGTCCAGTAGATGGTGGCATTACATCATATTAATTCATTTTATATATAAATGGGTACCTGTAAGAGTGAAAGGGAAGGTCTACAAGAGGGTAGTGAGACCAGCTATGTTATATGGGTTGGAGACAGTGGCATTGACAAAAAGGCAGGAGTTTGAGCTGGATGTGGCACAATTAAAGATGTTAAGATTTGCACTGGGTGTGACGAGGGTGAACAGGATTAGGAAAAAGTATATTAGAGAGTCAGCCCAGGTTGGAAGGTTTGGAGACAAAGCCAGAGAGGCACGATTACGTTGGTTTGGACATGTGCTGAGGAGGGATGCTGAGCATATTGGGAAAAAGATGCTAAGGATGAAGCTACCAGGTAACAGGAAAAGAGGAAGGCCTAAGATAAGGTTTATGGATGTGGTGAGAGAGGACATGCAGGTGGTTGGTGTGACAGAGCAAGATGCAGAGGACAGGAAGAAATGGAAACAGGTGATCTGCTGTGGCGACCCCTAACGGGAACAGCTGAAAGAAGATGATGATGATGTAAATGTAATTTATTGCAGTCTTACATTTTATCTATCAATTCACTATTTATTTATTTAAGCATGCTATTATTTTACGACAGTTTTACAACAATTTATGAATATGAAGTTTTATGAGAAGTCATATATATATATATATATATATATATATATATATATATATATATATATATGTGTGTGTGTGTGTGTATAATTGTGAGTTAATTTACTGTGGGAACATTTTAACATCTTAATATTCATGATTGATAAACACATTTAATTTATTATAGCATTTCATTGGTTAATTAAAAGGAAAGTTAGGTTTATAAGCAAGTCATAAAGGTTAGTACGCTCATCTGATGAAGTTTATGATGAAAACGTTTAAGGAGTGTTTCAACGTTTGTGTGTTTTTGTGGATTTCGCTAATAAAAGAAGGTTGTGTTGGAACTGGTTGGACCTCTGGTGCTTATTTTTCATTTGCTACTCAAAAATGAATATATATCAAGGAAATGTCATTTGGTCATAACTATTATTTAATATGTACACACTACTAACTTTATTTTTTTCACAGTGATCTTCACTGAAATGCTCGTGTTTTTATATCTACTAGAAAACTGTATGGAATACTGCTTTGTATAGACTAACTAGAAGATGTGTATTCTGCATCTTACTCTATGTATACTGTTGTATTATCTAATTGTATATTGCTTGCATTTCTGTGGAGCTTTTCTCCCCAGGCTTCCACTGAAAATGGGCTTCTGGCCTAGTCGGACTTTCCCAGTAAAAATAAATAAAATAAATTGTTAACTATATCCATAATAATTCTTTCCATGACTTTGCATATGAGACTAGTCAGGGTCCATTGATGGACTGTCTTTGTGCAGAGTGATGTCCATTGCAGTCTTCCATTCACATGGCATGAAACCTGTCTGGAAGCTATGGTTAAATGGTGACTCCAGAGGTTCAGGTATGTCATGCTTCAAGTAATTTAGGAGGCATCCTGGGATATTATCAGGACCCATCAATATGGTATTCTTAGCCTTAGAGAACATATTTAGGACCTGATCCCTAATGATAGTTCCAGGGGTTATGTTTAATATTATTATTTGGGAGGCAGCCGGGGGGGGGCTGGAACTGAATTTATTAGCCAGTAGATTTGCCATGTCTTTCGCCTCCATTAACAATCAGTTTCTATGCATTGGTGTGTTCTACCTTTGAGGTTTCAGCTAGAGCTAAAGAAAGCCTCGTGGTTGTCATTATCTTAAAATTGACTTTGGTAGACTTAATTTGCCATGTTAGTTGTTTAGCCTGATTAGAATGTTTTTATCATACTGGGTGTTCACTTCCTAATGTTAGATATGACTTTTTTCCTTTTGTTATACAATATGTTTGTTTGGATTCCACCAGAGTAATTTGCTTTTTAAGTTTTTTCTGTACTGTTTCTGGTAGGCACATTCTGTCTCTATGCATCTATTTAACATGACTGTACAGGATTCTTGTGTGCAATTCTGCAAAGGCATCTATGTTTTCTGGGTTTGGAGAGGCTTGAAATTTGGTCAGGTAATCACTAAATAGTAGGTAGTTTGCCTTAAAGGAGTTCCTGTTACTGGGTTTATTGAGGGTCACAGTACTGATTTTTATTTTTAAGGAGACCGCTTTATTGTCTGACTCTACCAGAAAGGGCAGAAGATGGCGGGTGCAGCAATATCCCATATATGTGAGTACCAGATCCAGTGTATCTATTGATTCAGTATAGGTGGCACCATTTAAAATGAGCTCTGCACATAATTGTGCATTGCCTTTGAGGTTGTGGACATAGCCTAAGAATGCCTTGTGGTTGTCCTTAGCCTGGGAGGCCAAATTTAACTCAAATTTGGCTTTAGTAGACTTTGTCATCTGAGTTACTTGTTTAGTTTGATGAGAGTGCTTTTATCCTGCTGGGTGCTGCACCTCCTAATTTTTACCATGATTTTCTTCCTTCTGTTGTACAGCCTATTGATTTTGTGACTCCACCAAGGTGACATGTTTTTAGAATTAGTTCTGTACTTTTCCTGGTGGGTACAACTGCCTCTGTGCAGCTATTAACATGCTTGTACAGTGTTTCTGTGAATAGTTCTCAGTTCTGCATAGGCAGACGTGTTCTCAGGGTTTATGGGGGCTTGAAATTTTGCCAGGTTATCATGTAATAGCAGGTAGTTAGCCTTAGAGTAGTTCATGAATATTCCAGGTTTAGGTGGGGTCCAGGTTTTACTTTTACTTCAAAGGAAACCATTTTGTTATCTAACCTTACCAGAGAAGACAATACAGTAGGGAGTATGCAGCACTCTCCAATATTAGTGATGACCAGGTCCAGCATGGTTGCACCTCTGATTGGTGTATTGACAGTCTGGTGCAGGGAGTTTGTGTTTACAAAATCCAGAAATCTCTGTGCCTGTATGTTTGGTGTCATACGGGATTCCCAGTTAATAATGGGGTAACTAAAGTCACCTATGAATATGGTATTGGGTTGGATGGTGGGTGTTTCCAATAAGTTTAAATAGATAGCATGGGTTTCCTGTGTCATAGAGTGCGACCTATAGCTTGCAAGGATGTGGTACTGGATTTTGCCTATGGTGATTTGAACATGGAGCAGCTCAAGTACATTGTCCTGTTTGACCAGCCTTGAGGTATATTTATTTTTGATGTAAATCAAGACACCTCCACCTGTAGTCCATGTCTGCCTAGTAGCTGGTCTAAATGTGTGGAAGGCATTATAACGTTGCACTGTTGGTATGCTCTCTGTGGTTTTAAACCACGTCTGAGAGACCGCGCAGACATCAGCAATCGCTAAGGTGAAGAGATCTTCTAGAGAGTGGAGTTTTTATTTAGACTCCTAGCATTGAGCAGTAAAACCTTTAGATTTTTTTTTATTTTGATTTGCTATGTTGGAAGTACTTTCAGTTTGACATTGCCGAGAAAATGACACTGTGGTGGAAGATGATGTTTTAGCTAATATTCGAAAGCCTAAAGGGCAGAGGTGCAGAACATCCCTGGCAAAGAAGTGTGGTTTTTTGACCATCTCCTTCCATGCTGACAAATATTGCACCCCCTTAGAATGACACCAGAAACTAAGCTAGTTATTAAAGTCAGTCATCTTTTGTTCATATTGTGACATCATCCTTGGAAAAGGTAATATACTGCTCCGTGCTAGACTCGTAACAGCCTGAAACACACATTCTAAGAACTCCACGTTGTCTCTCTTCATAGTCTAGGGAGATGTGTCTCAAGTCATTTACTCCCACATGGACTATGACTGGGTCATACTGGTACTTATGGTCCAATGACATAAGTGCGTGCTTATTGTGGTAGATCCTAGCCCCTGATAAGCAAAGGACAATGACTTTCTCATTACTCAGCTGTGTGAGAGGGACATCAGTGTGTCTCACGAGGGAGTCTCCAATGATCAGAATGTTGGATTGTGTGGTGGCTTGGAAGTAGAGACTCCATGAGCTGTGGCTCTATGTGTAGATGTGGGTGTTGTTTTAAAAGAGTGCATTTGGGGCTGGTGAGGGTATTTGTTATGTGTACTTTACCTAGGAGGCCTTTTGGGTTTAAGAAGATTGCATTTAAGTGCCTCACCATATGTGGGTCAATATGTTTGCTGTGAATTATGTGTGATGGGTGCAGGATGTGTACTACTGACAACCTTATTGATTTTAGGAGTGCTTTTATGTGAGAGCTTTGCTTCCAGTGATCTGTAAGTAGATCTCTCGCATACCATATCAGTTTGTTTGAGAATTAACTGATTGTCTGTAAACATGAGACCATTTCTACATTGCCTCAGGATGCCTAGATGCATTAAGCTGGTAATGGAGATAGTGAAAAAGTTCATATCCATGGCAACAGACCCTTTTTTTATTGATTGGACAGTTGGGGTGAAAATATAAAACAATATCAGTAGTACTCAGTTTGTAAGGCTCTAATAAAAAACTTACCAAAACAACAGAGGCTCCCAAAGCAGACATCCAAAAATCCACCACCTCAAAACAAAACACATGCAACACATACTTCAATAAATCAGTGTGTCAACCAATCGCAACCCTTAAGGCCAAACACCTTGCCTGATACACTAGTAAGAGGTGACTCCATAGTCAGACACACTGATGTCCCACTGACCAGGCTGAACAAGGAGAAGGTGACTGTGAGCTGTCTATCGGGAGCTAGGATCCGCCACATAACACAAGCACTCAGGTCACTCCAAAGCAAGTACAAATATGACTCCGTCATTGTCCATGCTGGTGTGAATGACCTGAGACGTACCTCCCTGGACTACATGAAAAGAGACATAGAGGAGCTCTCCGATTATGTAGCCCAGGCTGGTATGACCCTGACCCTGAGCAGCATCTTGCCCTCACCAAGAATGATACCACAATACAAAGACAAGATGATCAGCTTTAACAATTGGCTCAAGTACTGGTGTCATTCTAAGGGGATCCAATGTCTGTCTGCCTGGGATGATATGCTGGACAAGCCACACTGTTTCGCAAGGGATGGCTTACACCTGTCACCACTGGGCTTCCGGATATTGGCTAAGGCTCTTGCCACCCCCATAGTGCCTTTTTTTAGGCAAGGCTCAAAAGACAAACCCACCTCCTTAGAAAACAAAAATGGAAAAAAACTATGGGTAATGCTGCTCAACGCCAGAAGTCTAAATCTCAAGATGCAGGCACTTGATGCACTCCTCAGCATGGAGAACATCGACGTCTGTGCAGTAACTGAAACCTGGTTCAAGGCTCCTGAGAGCACCCCAGCGCTACCAGGCTATACCTCATATCATGCTTTTCGGCCCAAAACCCGGGCGAACCACAAAGGAGGGGAGTGTCCATATTCATAAAGGACACCCACACCTCCAGGTTAGTAGCAACACATGAAGCATCAGAGACCATACAGGTGCAACTAACCATAGGCAAAACTGCTATACAACTGGTAGCATGTTACAGACCACCCTCCCACTCTCAAGAGCCCCACTCAGCCTTCCTGAAGACATTGGAGGATATGAATGTATCACAAAATACCATCATACTGGGAGACTTCAACTACCCAAACATAGATTGGGTACATTATTCTAGCCCTAATACCCTAGCCCAAAGGTTCCTGGAATTCATAAATTCAAATGCACTGGAACAAATAGTCACCTCTCCCACTAGGGGAGATAATATACTAGACCTGATCATCACAAACATGGGGACAAAATGCTCCACACCGGAAGTATACCCTCACTAGTGAGATCTGACCACAAACTAATCACCCTGGATATACATATCCCACCTCCACCCCCAGCACAAAAGACCACAGTGAAAAACTTCTCAAAAGCAGACTTCACTCTTCTTAAGACTGAGATGGTATCCTTTAAGCCCACTGTGCCAGTGAATACCACATCCCACAATGCCGAATCCTTCACAAATGCTTTCTATGGACATCTCCAAGAATGCATGGATCATGCAATCCCAAACAAATCCCTCTCCACCAAATGTAAGCATCCTGTCTGGTGGACCTCAGCCATAAACAAATTGTATAACAAAAGAAGGAAGCTACTGCACGTCAGAGCGAAATCACATGAAGGGAAGACATCTCTGATCAACATTAGCAGAAAAATACGTTCTCTCATAAAAACATCCAAGGCAAACTTTGAGAGAAAAATCACTAAGGACACTAAAGATAACCACAAAGCCTTATTCAGCTATGTTAGAAACCTGGGCGGAAACCCTCAGATATGCTCAGAGTTGGTTCACAACAACACAAAATACACTGAACCCACAGATATTGCTAACATTCTGGCTGACAGGTTCAGTGCAAATTTCTCGCCTCCTTCACCCCCAAAAGAAGAAATACTTATCCCAGCTGAATGTAATCTCCCTGTCATCTCAGATGTCCAAGGGAGAACCGCCCTAAACAAAGCAAAAAACACAGCATCAATGGGACCTGACGGTATCCCGGGGTGCGTGTTACGTGAACTCCAAGAGGAGCTAAACCCACACATAAAAATGCTATTTAACCTTAGCCTTACTTCGGGATATGTACCTGAACACTGGCGTACAGCAACAATGGTCCCACTCCACAAGGGGGGTGCCTCTACAGACCCTGGAAACTACCGCCCCATAAGCTTGACTAGCCTGGTCTGCAAAGCTATGGAAAGAATCATTATGGAACTCATAAACTGAGACATAGGGGACCTACAGACACTTAACCCCACCCAGTTTGGCTTTGTAAAGGGCAGATCCTGCCTTTTAAACCTGGTTGACTTTTTCGAAACAGTCACTAGAGCCATTGATGAGGGCAAAGCAGTCCATACAACATACCTGGACTTGGCTAAGGCCTTCGACACAATACCCCACTCAGGCATCATAGATAAGCTAAACAGCTTAAAAGTAAACCCTTATGTCACTAGATGGGTTGCAAACTGGCTAAAGGACAGAACCCATAAAGTTAAAATCGCTGGAGCAATGTCAGACTCAAAGCCAGTCACAAGTGGTGTCCCACAGGGATCTGTCCTGGGACCCCTCTTGTTCGGCATTTATTTCTCAGATGTTAAAGCAAACATGGGAGGGCTGTGGCTGAAACAGTTCGCAGATGACTGCAAACTAGGTGCCATAGTCGATACACCAGCAGATACACATATCCTACAAAAAGGCCTCACTGAAACGGACAACTTGTGCCGTAGTCACGGCCTTAAACTAAATGCCAAAAAATGTATAGTTATCCCTTTTGGAAAAAACAAAGTACCCACAAATTATCACATAGACAGCAACCCACTGAGTATGGAAAAAGTAATCAGAGACCTAGGGACCAAAGTAGACAGCGACCTCTCATTTGACATCCACGTTGCCAAAGTGGTTAGAAAAACATTCTACCTTACACCTCATCATGAAGGGTTTCACATCCAGATCCAAGGATGTCATTGTACCCCTATATTCCTCCCTCATCAGACCCATGATTGAGTACAATGCCCCATTTGGTATGTACCTCACCCTGCACTTGCAACAGCTGGAGAGACCACAAAAGTACCTCACCAAAAGGATCAAGGGTCTCCAACATATGTCTTATTCTGCCAGACTAAAGAAACTTCAGCTCTATTCAGTAGCATACCGCCTGCTCAGAGGTGATCTCTGCCTGACGTACAAGGCCATGTCCAGTCAGGATCTGATGGACATGCTCCACCTCAAAAAATCCAAATCCATCAGGACCACGAGAGCTAAAGACTTAAACCTTGGCACAAGTATGAATAGGACATGCTGGAGGGATAGATTCATAACCCAGAGGCTTCCCATGCTTTGGAACAGGATCCCAGTTCGTATTAGGCAGAGCCCCTCACTGACTCTCTTCAAGAAAAATCTTGATGAGTGGATGGGAGATCGTAAGTTTACCCCAGGGGTCACATCTGTGACAGGGGCACAGTAAACTAATTCTATTATATAAGGGGACCTTCACTGTATCACTCCTAGACAGAGGCACAGTATTCTAGATTTATTCTGTACATTTTTGTACCATTTCATGGGGTGGCAAAAGCCACATCACTATGGCTAGGCTTACAAATGCCCCAGGGCAGATAGCCTAGTACTATACTATGAAACTATGAAACTATGAAACTCTGGGAGCAGTGCTAGTCAGTCATGCTTTTACAGGAAAAATGTCACTCAGGGTGTCTCTGCCTGTATAGGGCACTGCCAAACACTTGAGGGGAAACTAGTACATAGACCCTGAAAATATAAAAATTAAGTATTTATCCAGATATTCTGAAGCTAGAAACAAATCAAGCAGTACTTGCTGAAAACAAAGAATTAGCTTGTCAAGAATGATGAAAAGAGGAGAGTCGTGTGAATGGCTACTGCCAGTGCTGGTCTCACCACAGCTTAACTCTTCTGGGATACAATGCTCCTTTGCTTAATCTCTCACCAGAAGCAAAAACATTAGCACCAATCCCAAGATGAGAAGCAAGCCACAGCATGCTTGTGATCTACAGCCTTGTCCCAGATGATACAAGGGACTGTAGACTTGTTGTAGGCTTTTCTTGGTACATTCCTTGAATAGCAAGCAGACCAATCAGCAAACTCAAGCACAGGCACTCACTAACCAACCAGAAATAGTCAGGAATCAATGCACTCTGCTCCTTCTCTCACCAGGATCATAATATAAGCAGAAATTCCAATCTGTCACCTATGAAGCGGTTATTAGGCTTTCCAGTGATCAGCATTCTCCAGAAAATAACATCCCTGTGCACTTGCTTCCATCAGGAGAAAACAGAAGTACTGATCCCAAGATGACTACAGAGAGGCAACATGTGGGCACTACAATAACTGGTGGTCTTGCAGTAATTGTTTAAAGGTAATAAGAAAAAAAATGGATTAATGTCCTAAGCACTGCAGTGTGCACTAAGCAGTTAGATTATAAAAGGGGGTAACTTAAGCTTTAGCTAACTGAAGAGCTACTAATTTTAAAAAAGCAAGATAGATTGAAAGGGGGTGTGCACATTTGTGTTCTGGTTCTGTGGAATACAGTGGGATAGCCAATACATTTAAATAAGTGAAGGGGAGTGATTTTGCAAAATGATAATTTTGTGCTTACTCACAACATCCAGTGAAAGGGAAAGAGGGTAGGAGATATGTGGTCAAGTTAACATAGGGGCAGACAACTAGAAAAACAGTTGTGTTTAAGAACATAACAGCAACAGGGGTTGGGGTGGCACATTTTAAAAAATGTCTGACTCATAAGAAACACAGCTGTGGTCTGTTTCCAAGTTTGAATATGCAATTAAAAGCAGAATACAAAAAAAACACAGTGTAAAGAAAAGAAATCACAGTATACAAAATAGAAGACGGCAAAAAAGTAATACAAAGTACAAGAAAGCAAAAGCAAACAAACCTTCCCTCACAGCATGTTGTGACAAAGTCTGGGTGAGCTTTTCCAGTAAACCTTTGAAATGTTTTATTTTACCCCTTAAAGAGAAGGTTTACTTAATAGCTCCACCCCCTCATTTTAAAGATAATTAACCTGTTCTGTGTGACCCCTTAACTGACCTGTTCTAATTTCTGTGTGACTCACAAAAGGCTCAGCTGTGGTCTCTTTCGAAGTTTAAATATGCAATTAAGCAGACTGCAAGTAAAACTGTGTGAAGAAAACAAATACAAAACAGAAGGCCATAAAGTAATGCAACATACAAGAAAGCAAACCATTCCTTCCATCACAGCAAGTTGTGGCAGAGTCTGGGTGAGCTTTTCCAGTAAAGCTATGAAATGTTTTATTTTACACTTTAAATAGGTTTACTTCCTAGCCCCAGCCCCTCAGTTCACAGATAATTAACCTTAACTGGCTTGTTCTAACTTTCTTACCAACCTGTTCTAATTTATGTGTGATTCACAAGAGACACAGTTGCAGTCTCCTTCCAAGTTTTAATATGCAGTTAAAAGCACAATACAAGTAAAACACAGTATAAAGAAAAATCGCAGTATGCAAAATAGAAGAAGGCAGTAAAGTAATACAAAATACAAGAAAGCAAAAGCAAACTAACCTTTCCCTCACAGCAGGTTGTGGCTGCAGGCAGCTGGCACAGTGTGTCAGGTGTTGTGTATGACAAAAGAATGCCAAAGAAACTGAAAAGTAATGTGTACAAAACAGCGGTGCGACCATTGCTACTGTACAGTACAGAAACTTGGACAGGAAAGGCAGAGCAGCTGAGGAAGCTAGAGATGATGGAAACGAAGTGCATGAGATGAATGGTATGATGTACGTTAATGGACAGACGAAGAAATAAGGTCATAAGACAAGAAGACAGTGTCACCAATTTGCACAGAAGGTCAAAAAGAACAGATTACGGCAGTTTAGGCACATATACAGAAAAGCAGAAGACAGTCTGGTGAAACAAAAAAGCAGAAGACAATCTGGTGAAAATTATTTGGGAGATAGGAAGAAGAAAAAAAAAAACATGGGCATCCATTAAAGAGGTGGATGGATTTTGTGAGAGAAGACCAGCTACAGTCAGACATGACTGAAGAAGAAGGCAGCACAGTGTCTTTGATTCCAAAGAGATGGTGACGTTTGGCATGACACTCCTTTAGAAAACAGGAAAAAGGGGGTCGATGATGTTGATGTGTCAGTTGTTATGTTGCCTCAAAATACCTAGTGCTATCAGACTGGCTACATAAAATTCCATAATGGTCAGTGCAGCCGAAGGTATAAAGCAGAAGGGTATAATGGATTGGACTAGAAAATGGTGATGATCTGGGATCCAGTAAAGGATACAAGACCACAAAATGTAACTATGGTAGGAACAAGTAACAATGTAGCATGAGCAACCTCGAATAATGAGATCAAATGCAATCAACAGATGAAATAATAGGTTAATTTGTTCTCTATATAAATGAATTCAAGTGCAAATACTATAAACAAATAGTTCCAACTGCAAAGCTAAAAGATTTGATGCAGTAACAGCAGAGCAATCAGAACAAGTAATGACTGTACATCAGATTATGTAATCCAATACTCTACAGTATAGAGAAATACTGCAGAGCAGTAGCTTTAAATGCAGTAATCAGTAACAAGTAACAATAGATGTTCTTTGTGTTTCACTGTTGCAGTCATCGCATTTGGATTATCCCTGCCCGGGTAGCCCTCGGCTGGCCCGAATACCAGAGGCTTAGTATTTCTGCGTCGGTTGCTATCGCTTCAGGATTGATGTCAGGTCATCAGTAGTATAAAGTAAAGCAGTCGACGCCATTACATCAGTCTTTCTTGCTGTGGAGCCCGAAGCAGAAGCAGTTTGCATGAGTGCTGGTCGGCCGCTACCTGAGTTTCATCTACTGATATGAAGCTGAAGTCTTCTAAAGCTAACCTTTTTTCTTGCACTAACTGATGTCAGAAAAAGTTAACAATTGTCTCACCTGTGGAAAGCAAATACCACACCAAGACTTTCATTCTTACATCACTTGTTTAGGCCCAGACCACGACGTCCCCCGCTGTCGCTTCTTTGCTTTGTTCAACAACAGAACTGTCCGTCGTCGGGCCCTTATTGTAGCTAGATATTTTCGCTTACAGTCCTTGAACTCCAATATGGCTTCGGTAAGCCATCTGACAGCAGAAGTTCCAAAAAAAAAAACGTAAAGATAAAGACAGAGACTGACTGCACAAGTCCAAACCTACCAATGACGCTTCCGTTAAGCTAGTCATCAGTTCTCTGATCCTCAGGTGCTTTCGCAGCCCCTGATGCCCACTTCTCTGGATTCGCAGGCCACTGCCTAAACCCTATTAGAGTCCGGTATGCTGCAAAACTCTTCTTCAACTAAGTATCCTGCAGTCATTTCTACCTTGAATGGGTCCGGAGCCACTGAGCAGGCACCGGCTTCCTAGGAAGTCCTTCGCACTACCGATTCTGGACACAAACCAACATCTTCTTTTGCGACTATCGTTTTTTCAAAAACTACCAAGTTTCTTAGGCCCTGGGTACATACCACACCCAAGAAACTGACAACCCAATCTCAGGCACCTACTTCCTTGCCTCAGTCTCAAATGTTTAAAATGGCGGAAGACCATATCATGCTGATCAGGGGAAGCCAAGCTACCCCCTCCAAAAGGAAAAGAGATCTGCCCCCTGTAGTTTTGTCTGAACAAGAGTCAGATGACGCTGATGCATCTGAATATGAAGACATGCAACCCCTCTCTACTTATGAGGATTCTGATGCAGAGGATTCCATCCCTTCCACCTCTCCCCCAGAGGATTTTTCCTTTGGGGAAACCATTCATACCTTAAGGGAGCATTTCCAGTGGGAGAGTCAGGACTACCCTCAGTCTAAAAAGAGACTCCGGGAATTCTGAGATCTTCCACAGCACAGACCCTTGGCCATCCCCCCAGTCCTGGATGTTGTGAAGGATGTTTTCCTGGAATCCAGTTTGACTCCTGACACTCTCCCTCCTGCACCCAGAGAACCAGACAGGTACTACGGAGTCCCTGACTCGCACAATTTTCTTTTTAAAAATTCCACTGCTGACCCTGAGGTAATTTCTCAAGGGCCTAAAGGGATTAAAGCAACCTCTGCTAAGAATCCCACCGCCCTCAGATAGGGATTCCCGAGCACTAGACAGATGGGGTAAAAAAAGTATACACCTCAGCTACTCTTGCTATCAAGGCACTAAATTATCAGTTCCATAGAGTAAAATTTCAGCAACATGCCCTGGAACTCCTCAAACAAAAAATGTCTTTTTTTCCTGCTTGTGCAGAATCTAAATAGTTACAAGAGTTAATGCATTCTGCAAGTCAAATAACTAAACACACCTTTCACTATGGTTTTGACGCCCTAAAAGCTTCTTGCAGGACAGTAGTCACTGGATCTGTCATTAGAAGGCATGCATGGCTTAAGGAACAGCCCTTGCCAGACCATGTCATATCTAAATTGTTGGATGTCCCCCTGCACAAAGACAAGCAAAATCTATGCAGACAGTTAAGGATTTCTTACAGTTCCAGCCACCCAGGTTCAGCAGGCATTGTCCCACCAAGCACTGGTCCTTCTCCCACTAAGCCAGTCCAGCCCAGACCCTGGCGAGCCAGATCCCCCAGACAGCAGCCACAGGGAATGCAGAGATCCAAGCAGTGGATTACCTCCACTTCAAAACCAGGGAGTTCTAAACCTCCCCCTTATGGTAAGAACTCACAATGACTCACCTCTCCCCACTCTGCCCATCTTCTATTACCCCTAGGAGGAAAACTCTCCTTTCAGACCGCTGGGTTCTCAACATAGTGTCCCAGGGATACAAATGTTCTTTCTACACCCTTTCTACCCCAAAAGGGTTCCCATATCTACCTCCAAACCAGTGGGCAGAGGTGCAAATGCAAGTCCTTTCCCTGCTCTCTATGAAGGCAGTAGAGCACCTTCCTGCAGAACAGAGAGGCCAAGGTTTCTACTCCAAACTTTTTCTGGTACCCAGATAAGAGGGTACCTGGCACCCCATCCTTGATCTATCCATTCTAGGCATCTTCCTGGTGATCCCAAAATTAAAAATGCTCACCCTCCAGCAGCTGCTGCCCATGCTCTCCAAGGATGCTTGGCTAGCCACCCTAGATCTAAAAGAGGCCTACCTCCATATTCCTATCAGGGAATCATGTAGGAAATATCTCCATTTCAGGGCAGGATCTCAACACTTTCAGTTCTTTGTGCTTCCCTTTGGCTTACCTACTGCTCACAGAGTTTTCACAAAATGCCTGACTCCACCCATTGCCTTTTGCAGATAAAGGAATATGCAGATTTACCCATACATAGATGACTTCCTAATTCAGGCAGACAGCCAGGAAAAGCTGCTCAAGCACCTGGCCTTTGTAAAGTCCCTGCTAACCTCCCTAGGGTACACAGTCAAAAAGAAGTCCAAACAGGTGCCCACCCAAAGGATTATATTCCTGGGAGCAAGCCTGGACACAGCATCCCAGATGGCATTCCTTACACCAGAAAAGCAAAATTTCCTGACAGCCTACTTCTCTCAACTAGCCACCCAGACACCAGCTATCTGCAAGGAGGATCCTGCAAGCTCTGGGATTCATGGCATCTTGCATACTACTCATTCCATATGCCAGACTGCATATGAGGAAACTTCACTGGTACCTAAAAAGCCTTTGGTGTCAACACTGTCAAGACCTGGAGACTCTTATACCTATAATTCCTTGCCTCAGAAAAGATTTTCTTTGGTGGTCAACAGCATGCTCCCAAAAGGGACTACCTTTCTCATCACCCCCCACCGCCCAGTCCCTCACCACAGATGCATCAGACTATGCCTGGGGTGCACACCTGGGCAGCAGGTGCATACAGGGCCAATGGAGCCCACAGCAAATCCCTCTGCACTTCAACCAAAAAGAGATGAAGGCTGTCCAGCACGTCTTGATAACTTTCAAGCCCCTTCTCTCCCCAGGGGCTCTCCTGATCAAAACAGACAACACCACTGTAATGTGGTATATCAACAAGCAGGGAGAGACCCATTCCTACCCTCTGTGCAGGCTGGCCATGACCCTTTGGCACACAGCATCTACCATGCAACTCCACCTGTTAGCACACTTCCTACCAGGTTCTCTCAAATCTGTGGCAGACCGGTTAAGCAGAAATCTTCTGGACCCACATGAGTGGCAGCTCAACAGATGAACCTTCACCCTAATAACTCAGAAGTGGGGCACCCCGAAGGTCGACCTCTTTGCCTCCCACACCAACCATCAGCTCAGCAAATTCTGCACCAGGGAGCATCACTGCATGGCTTGGAAAGTGGATGGCCTGTCCTTCCCCTGGGTCAATCCTATTGGTCTATGCCTTTCCTCAACTACCTCTCATCCCTAGGCTACTGCTTAAAATAAAGGAGGAAAAACCAAGGACAATTCTTATAGCTCCAGACTGGCCTCACCAGCACTGGTACCCCTTGCTGTGCAGCCTGTCCCCACTGCCACCATGGCATCTTCCTCAGATTCCAAACCTCCTGACCCAGACAGAAGAGGAATTCATGCATACCCAATTGCAGACACTCAGTTTGACAGCTTGGCTTATTCCCTAACCCCTGATCAATCTGCCAACCTCAGTAAACAGGTTCTAGATGTTATACATGAGGCCAGATGCCCTAGCACTATAAAGTCTTATGCTGACAAATGGAAAAGGTTCTGCACCTGGATTCAGGCTAAGGGAGCCAATATGGCACAGCCCTCCCTCCCTCTCATCCTGGATTACTTAGCTGACCTACTACACAGTGGCCTCTCTTTTTCCTCTATTAAAATTCATGCCTTTACTATCTCTGCTCATTTTCCCACTGAGCAGCCCCTTTTCTCACACTAGCAAGCAACTTGAGGCCACCCAGAAGAGCATAAACCCCAGCTTGGAACCTTAACTTTGTGTTGGAAAATCTCACCCTGCCCCACCTCGAACCAGCTTCTTCTGCAGAGCTAAAATTTCTCTCCTGGAAGACAGCTTTCCTTCTGGCCATCACTTCAGCCAGAAGAGTCTCCGAGCTGCAAGCACTCATGGCTGTGGAACCCTTCATTGTCTTCCATGCTGACTATCCCTCAGGACTAACCCATCCTTCATTTCCAAGGTGGTGTCCAGTGTGGCTCTCAACCAATCCATTCATTTGCCCACTTTTTTTCCTAATCCCCAGAACAAGGGGGAAAGGATCCTGCACACTCTAGATGTGCACAGACAGCTCAGATTCTATCTAGACAGGACTAAATCCTTCAGAAAGTCTGATCAATTGTTGGTTAGCTTTGCTACAGGGGCAGAAGGCAAAGCCATCTCCAAACAAACCATTTCCAAATGGACAGTACACTGCATCCATTTCTGCAGAAAGCCTCCCCCTGAGGCGGTCAGGACTCGCTTCATCAGAGCAGCCCTCCACCTCTGCAGCTTTCCTCAGAGGACTCCCCACCAGAGACATACTGGAGGCTGCCACCTGGACATCTATTCACACTTTTACCAAACATTACCTCCTGCCTCTCTTCTCCAAATCCAGGGCAGGGTTTGCCTCTGCAGTCTTGCAGGGCATTCTAGCCAGCCTCTAGTTTCCTTGACTGCCTCCACCCATTTCCTCAGCTTTGGGAATCAACCCAAATGTGATGTCTGCAACAGTGAAACATGAAGAGCATAGTACAGTTGTGTGCACTTACCATAAATGTAGAGGTTCGAGTGCCTTCACTGTTGCAGTCCTGGTTTCCCTCCCTCCATCCCCCTTTTTTCTTCTCTTTCCTTACAAGGGACATATTGGAATTTACTTTCTACTGGTGGGGTTCTTACACCAGAGCGTGACTCCTACTTGGGGGCTTCTGACAGGTTAGGGCAAGAAAAACTGATGTAATGGCGTCGGCTGCCATACTTTATACTACTGACGACCTGACATCAGTCCTGACGTGACAGCAACCGACGCAGAAATACTAAGCCTTTGGTATTTGGGCCAGCCGAGGGCTATCCTGGCAGGGATAACCCAAATGTGATGACTGCAGCAGTGAATACACTCTAACATCTACATTTATGGTAAGTGTACACAACTGTACTTTTATCAAATGGTGTAATACAATACTCTGTAGAGAAGTACTGTAGACCATGAGCATTAAATGCAGCTATCAGTAACAAGTTACAATAGTAGAGCAGATGATGTAATACAATACTTTGTAGAGAAGTACTGTGGAGCAGTAGCATTAAACGCATACAGTACAGGAGTCAGCAACCAGCAGCAGTGTGCCAAAACCAATGATCAAAAAGTACAATCAATAACTGAGATAAGTTAAGCTAGTTTCTATATACCTATTATAAATTACTGGCAACAATGCAAAATTACTTTAAAATAGTACCAGCAAAAGTAGAAGTATTACCTTAAGTACTGCCAGTAAAGAACACTAATACAACAGCAACAAAGCATAATAGTACAAATTAATATAACAGACAGCAGAACAGAAATACACAGGTCAGACAAATATCAAAAACAAAGATAAAGTTTCTCTTTACAGTAATTTTAAACTGCAGAGTGGAATGGGTTAAAGAAATACCACATATAAGGGAAAATTCATCAGTCCCACACTAGGAGATTTCTGGAAAATTTTCAGATGTAATCTCTTCTGTGGTAAACAATCAGAAGTAATATTTTCTGACTACCCTATTGACACCTGAATACACAGGTTATCATGCGTAAGACTCAAACTGGTTATTTAACACATTATTAGACCTTAAAGTTAATTAGGAATGCATATACATATTTTCATAGATGCTTACTAAGCTAATAACCACAAGGGCTTTTTTAAGGCTAACCATGAATCCCAAATCTCTGACAAGATGTTCATCGTGCATACAGCTGCAGTCATAACAGATGGGTTCTCCTGCCATCAGGCGGGTCCTCGGTCGGCCGAATTCCAAAGTCTAGGTCCGGTGTCGGTTGTCGTTGCTTCTTCCCTGACGTCAGTGCGACAGGGGTATAAAAGAACCAGCCAACACCATTTTCTTCAGTCTTTTTTGCCGCGCGGTGCCCGAAGCAGAAGCAGTTCGCAAGTGCCGGTCGGCCAGCTCCTGAGATTAAAAAAAATTTGGAACCGAAGTCTTCTTAAAAGCTAAGTACCCCGTTGGGGGAAACTTTTTCTTGCCTCAGACCGATGTCAGACAAAGTTAATAATTGTATTTCTTGTGGGAAGCAAATACCGCATAAGGATTTCCATTCCCTCTGTATACCTTGTTTAGGCCCAGACCACGACGTCTCGATCTGTCGTTTTTGTGCTACATTCAACAAACGCACTATTAAGCGTCGGGCGGAGTTCGCCCAGCATTATTTTGGGAAAGCATTTAACTATACTATGTCGTCGGATACTCCGACTCCGGTTTTGTCTAAAAAAACCACAAAGACAAGGACCGGCACTCGAGGTCCGCGGCCTCTACCGACACCACACCAAAGCCGACTACACGTGGTCCGGTTCTCAGCGAGGCACCTACGCAGCCCCTGATTACCGATGACACATCTTTGGCGGGGTCTCCTGTACCCGAGGTCGCAGGCTCCTCGGCCCACACCCTGACTACAGATACCAAAGCCACGCTTGGCATTGAAACACAGAATGTGGACAGGTCCACCTCCACTCAAGGTGTCTTCAGACCTTCCTCTTCTTTCTCCATCAAGGCTTTCACCAAGTCTAAAGCTACCATGCACCCTAAGAGACCAGCTACACAGGGCCCATCTCCAGGCCCCATGCCTAAGAAACAGATGCTTAAAATGGCTGAGGATTTAATTACTCTAATCAGAGGTTCTCAGCCACCTCCGGACAAAAGACCCAGAGTGGAGAAAGATTCCCCCTCCTCTGATCAGGGCTCCATTATTTCAGAGCACTCTGATTATCAGGAACAGTCTTAGTCTCCTTTTGAAGACTCTGATGCAGAGGAATCTATTCCTTCTGTATCCCCCCTGAGGATTACTCATTTGGTGAAACTCTGCATACCTTAAGGGAACACTTCCACTGGGAAGGCCAGGATTATTCAGATTCCAAGAAAAGGCTCGGAATTTCTTTTGTTACCCCAGCACAGGCCTCTTCCTATACCTCCTGTCCTGGACATCCTAGATGATGTTTACTCGGAGGCCTGCCTTAACCCAGACTCTCTCCCTCCAGCTCCAGTTAAGCCTGACAGGTACTACAGGGTTCCTGACTCACACCAATTTCTATACAAAAGCCATGCTGCTGACCTAGAAACCATCTCACAGGGGCCCAAGAGAGTTAAGGCCTCCATTGCCAAAAACCCATTGCCTTCCAAGAGAGATTCCAGATCCTTAGAAAGGTGGGGAAAAAAGGTATATACCTCGGCTTCCTTATCCATGAGGGCCTTAAACTGTCAGTTTCATATGCTAAAATACCAACAGTTTCTGTTATCTCAATTGAAAAGTAAAATGTCACAACCTGAACAACCAGACATGAAGGAGTTGCAGGATTTGATGCATTGTGCAGAACAAGTGGGTAAACATACCTTACAATGTGGTTTTGATGCTCTAGAGGCCTCATGTAGAGCTGCTGTTACAGGCTCAGTCATACGAAGGCATGCCTGGCTCAAGGAACAAGCCTTGCCTGATCATGTCAAAGCTAAATTACTAGACGCCCCTCTTCAAAAGGATGTAGTATTTTGGGCAAATGCTGAGGAAGTATTACGGAAAATGGAGGAAAAGGCTAAATCAATGCAAACTGTGAAAGAATTTCTGCAGGTTCAACCCCCATGTTTTAGTAGAAATTGGCCTTCCAAAAACTGGTCCTTTCCTGCCACAGACAGACCCCAAAGAGGCAGATACAGGCGCCCAAGGGGCAGAGGACAAACACAAGGCTCGTACAGAGGCAGACAATGGCAAGCTCCTACACAAAGAGGTGGTGAGGACAACTCGCAGTCTTTCAGAAAGCAAAACCAATGACTTTCCCCTTTGCATGCCAACCAGGTCTCAAATGGCAGCCCCCTTAGGAGGAAAGCTGGCACTATTCTCAAAAAAATTGGCATATTGTCACAAAGGACAAATGGATCCTGAACATTATAAACAGAGGCTACAAATTCCATTTTCATACCCTTCCAAAAATGAAAGGCATGCCATACCTGCCACACAATCAAAGGGCAGAGGCACAAAAGCAAATTTCAGATCTTATAAACATGAAAGCTATTCAAGAGGTACCTACGCACGAACAAGGTCAAGGTTTTTATTCCAGGCTATTTCTGGTGCCAAGGAAGGGCAAAGATTGGAGACCTATTTTGGATCTTTCCATCCTAAACACATTCCTACTCGTACCAAAATTCAAGATGCTCACTCTACAGCAACTTCTTCCCATGCTGGGCAAGGAGTCTTGGCTGGTAACATTGGACCTCAAGGAGGCATACCTGCATGTCCCAGTCAGACAAAATTGCAGAAGATACCTCAGATTTCTTGCAGGTTCAATACATTATCAATTCTCTGCATTGCCCTTTGGTTTATCTACTGCACCCAGAGTATTCACAAAATGCCTGGCATCAGTAATTGCCTACTGCAGACTTCAAGGGATACAAATATACCCTTATTTGGACGACTGCCTGATCCAAGCGGACAGCAAGCACATTCTTCTGAAACATCTGGCTTATGTAATAATGTTATTAAACTCTCTAGGATACACAGTCAACAAAGAGAAATCAAGACTAATACCCTCTCGGAAGATAATTTTCCTGGGTGCCAATTTGGACACAAACACACCCAGATGGCCTACCTCACGCCAGAGAAGCAGGGGCAACTAATTCAATATTTCAGAACACTGGCAAATTAAACCAGGCTGACAGCAAGGAAAATCCTGCAGGCTCTGGGATTCATGGCATCTTGCATCTTACTAATCCCATGTGCAAAGCTGCATATGAGAAAACTACAATGGTACCTAAAAACATATGGTCTCAACACAGCCACAGTTTGGAAACAATGATACCACTAATTCCATGTCTGCAAAAGGAATTTCTGTGGTGGGCTCAAGCATGCCAAACAAACTCAGGTCTTCCATTCAGCAGGCCTCAAGCAGATCAAGTCATCACAACAGACGCCTCGGACTACGCCTGGGGGGCGCACATGACAGACCGGTGCATTCAGGGCAAATGGACCCAAAAAGAAAAGCACCTTCACATCAATCAAAAAGAAATGCTAGCAGTGATAAATGCTATTACAGCCTTCAAGGACCTTCTACAACCAGGTCAGCTATTGATAAGAACAGACAACACCACAGTTATGTGGTACATAAACAAGCAGGGAGGAACATGCAGACTGGCCATGTCACTTTGGAACATGGCCATGGACTTACAAATGGAACTACAAGTGCAGTACTTACCAGGCAAGGAAAACACGCTGGCAGACAACCTAAGCAGGAACATGACAGATCCACACGAATGGAAGTTGCATCCAAAAGTTTTTATAGAAATAATCCAAGAATGGGGAAGGCCAGACATAGATCTCTTTGCCTCTCACAAAAATCATCAATTGACAAAATTCTGCTCAAGGATCTTCCATCCAAAGGCCTGGAGAGTGGACGCTTTCTCTTTCAGTTGGACATCAATGACAGTTTATGCCTTCCCACCTCTTCCTCTGCTGCCCAAAGTCCTATTGAAGACCAGAGCAGACAAACCAAAGATGATCCTCATTGCTCCGGACTGGCCAAGGCAACACTGGTACCCACTACTAAGGAGCCTGACGCATTCTCCACCATAGACCCTGCCTCTAATGCCTCTTCTTCTGACTCAGCACAGCTTCAAAACTCTTCACAGTCAGCTGAAGACACTCAATCTAGCCGCATGGAAGAATCCCTAGCATCACAGCAGGCCCTGCTCTCCAAGGAGGTGCAGGATGTCATTTTGGTGGCCAGAAGGCCATCAACTAGAAAAGCTTACTCTGCAAAATGGAAACGTTTTTGTGTTTGGAATGAGAAAAGGGCCAGTGCCCTGGAAAACTGAATTTACCTCAAATACTACAATATTTGGCCGAACTGCTAAGCAGTGGACTTTCGTTCTCCTCCATCAAAATCCATGCCTCAGCCATTTCTGCAGAATACAACATTGATCCACCTTTATTCTCTCACCCTCTATTAAGACAGTTCCTCAGAGGGGCTAAGAATTTAAGACCTCCAAGAAGACAACCAATACCTGCTTGGGATCTTAATTTCATTCTGGAAAAACTGACTTTGCCCCCTTTTGAACCAGCTGCCTCACAATATTTGTCCTGGAAAACAGCTTTCCTTCTGGCTATCACTTCAGCTCGTAGAGTTTCAGAACTACAGGCTCTTATGGCTGTCCAGCCTTTCATCATCTTCCATCAGGACAGAGTTTCATTACGTACCAACCCGTCCTTTATGCCTAAAGTGGTATCTAGGGTAGCTTTAAATCAGGCCATACATTTACCTACTTTTTATCCTAATCCTCAAAACAAAGGGGAGAGATTACTGCATTCCTTGGACATCCACAGACAACTACGTTATTATTTGGACAGAACAAAGCCTTTCAGAAAATCAGAACAGCTTTTTGTGGCCTATGCGGTAGGAGCTCAAGGAAAGTCAATATCCAAACAGACGATCTCAAAATGGATAGCCCACTGCATACGCTTTTGCTATTCCTTTCATGGCAAAACTGTACCTACAGGCATTAGAACTCATTCCACCAGGGCCACAGCCACCTCTGCAGCCTTCCTCAGAGGAGTGCCTACCAAGGATATTTTAGAAGCAGCCACTTGGAGTTCTGTGCATACCTTCTCTAAGCACTACAACCTACCATTATACTCCAAGTCTAGAGCAGGCTTTGTCACTGCAGTCTTGCAGGGCATTTTGGCTCCTCCTAGCTCCACCTAGTGCCTACCACCCCTTTCTTAGCTTTGGGATTCTACCCATCTGTTATGACTGCAGCTGTATGCACGATGAACATAGTACAGTTTTGTACCTACCATAAATGTAGATGTTCGAGTGCTAATACAGCTGCAGTCCAGGTTTCCCTCCCACCTTCTCCTCTAGGGGTATTCTTTTATGGTATATTTGCTTGCAACTACTGATGTTCTTCATCTCACATTGCTGCAGTCCTTACACTTGGGTAGTCCGCTGTCCTCGGTCGGCCCGAATATCAAAGTATTAGGCTGACGCCGGTCAAGGCTTAAGACTGACATCAGGACGTCAGGGTACAAATGCATGACCGACGTCATATCCTCAGTCTTTTTGCCGCATGGTCCGATGCAGAAGCAGCGTTGCAAGTGCCGTTCGGCGTTCTGAAATTTTTCGAATTTGGAGTTTCAGACGGAGTCAAAGTTGGCTAAGTACCCCGTTGGGGAATATTTTGGTTTTTGCTTGCCTCAGTGGTTTACCGGATGTCAGAAAAAGTGAATAACTGTATTTCTTGTGGGAAACAGATACCGCATAGAGATTATCATACTTTGTGTATTCCTTGTTTGGGGCCTGAGCACGGCGTTGTTGGGTGTCGCTTTTGTGCTAGGTTCAATAAGCGCACTATTAGCGAAGGTTGGATTGTGCCAGGTTGGTCTTTGGGAAGCGGTGCAATTATAACATGCCGCCGGATGCTCCGGCCCGCTTCTTCAAGAAGCGCAAAGACAAGGCAGCTAAGCCCAGGCAAGAAGAGTCGTCCGTCGGACGCCGGTTCTTTAGAGCGTCAGTGGAACCGGTGGTTCCACGGAGTTTCTCAGGAGTCCCAGGGGGAGACTTTGTTATTGCAGGATGTGGCCTCTCAGGAGGCAGGTCAGGCTGAAGGGGCTTCTCAGGTTACTGTACTCCCCTCCCTTCCTAGGGTGGTTAGGCCTTCTCCTTCTGTTTCTAAGGCTTCTCCCAGAGGCAGGCCAGGTTTAGCTTCTGTTGGTGTCACTCCTAGTTCTTCAGGATCTGTGCCCAAGAAGCACATGCTTAAAATGGCAGAAGATTTAATTTCTTTGATTAGAGGTTCTTTGCCCCCTCCAGATAAGAGGCCTAGGGTGGAACCAGAGTTGGGGAGTTTTGAGCAGCCTTCAGATGTTTCAGAGTCTTCGGCTGAAGACTTGCAGGAGTACTCTCCTTATTCTGATTCTGATGCAGATGAATCTACCCCTTCTGCTTCTCCCCCAGAGGATTTTTCATTTTCAGAGACTCTTCATTCCATGAGGGAGCATTTTAAGTGGGAAGGTCAGGACTTCTCTGATTCCAGGAAAAGGCTTAGGGAGTTTTTGTTTTTGCCTCAGCATAGGCCTTTGGCTATACCTCCTGTTCTGGATGTTGTGGAAGATGTGTTTGCGGAGGCTTCACTTAATCCTGATTCTTTGCCTCCTGCTCCTGTTAAACCGGATTGGTATTATAGGGTGCCTGAGGCTCATAAATATCTTTATAAGAGTCCTAGGGCGGACCCAGAAACTGTTAGTCAGGGACCTAAGGGTGTCAAGGCCTCTGTTGTAAAAAATCCGGTTCCTCCAGATAGAGGCCAGAGCTTTGGATAGATGGGGAAAGAAAGTCTATACTTCCTCCACCTTAGCTATGAGGGCTTTGAATTGCCAGTTTCACATGTTAAAATATCAGAACTATCTTCTTTCTCAACTGAAGTCTAAGGTAGATGCTCTGGCGGAAGGCATTGAGTGTAAGGAATTACAAGATTTAGTGCATGTCTCTGAACAGGTGGGTAAGCATTCTTTACAATGTGGTTTTGATGCTGTACAGGCCTCATCTAGGGTGGCTGCCACTGGGTCAGTTCTTTGAGGCACGCCTGGCTGAGGGATCAGAATTTATCTGAACATGTTAAGACAAGGATTTTGGATGCTCCTTTACAGTCTGATGTGTTGTTTGGTTCACCTGTTGAGTCAGTCTTGAAGAAAATGGAAGACAAGGCTAAGTCTATGCAGACTGTTAAAGATTTTTGCAAGTCCAGCCTCCAAGTTTAGTAGGAATTGGCCTGCTAAGGGGTGGACATACCCTTCTTATGATTCACAGTCTAGGGGTAGATCTAGGCGTGGTAGGGGTAGAGCTCAGAGCTCCTTCAGACCTAGAACAGGGAGTTCTCCTGCACAATCTTCAGGTGAGGGCAGGGGCCAGTCCTTTCGTAAACAGGCCCAATGACCTACCTTTTCAGCTGCCAGATCCTTCTTGCCTGGCAGCACCTTTGGGAGGAAGGTTGGCACTCTTCAGGGAAAATTGGACTTTGATTACCCAAGACAAATGGGTACTGGATATCATACACCAAGGTTACAGGTTTTATTTCCATACCTTGCCTCCTTTCAAAGGCATGCCGGACGTTCCTCCTCAGCAAAGACTAGAGGCTCACAAACAAATTTCTCTGCTCCAAATAGGGGCCATACAACCGGTCCCTCTGTCAGAAGTGGGCCTAGGATTTTATTCTCGCCTGTTCCTAGTACCAAAGAAGGGGAACACGTGGAGACCAATTTTGGATTTATCTATCCTCAACACTTATCTGGACATTCCCAAGTTCAAAATGTTGACGTTACAACAGCTTTTACCTCTGCTGGGCAAAGATCACTGGATGGTGACTCTGGATCTCAAGGAGGCTTACCTTCATGTTCCTATCAGGCTAAGTTGCAGGAAGTATCTGCGTTTTGAGCTGGGACTTCTCATTATCAGTTCTCTGCATTGCCCTTTGGCTTATCTACTGTGCCCAGAGTGTTCACGAGGTTCTGGCTCCAGTGATTGCTTTCTTCAGGCTAAGAGGAATACAAATCTATCCTTATTTGGACGATTGCCTGATTCTGGCCCAAGGAAAGGACGAACTTCTTCATCATTTGCAATATGTGATAGCAGTGCTAAGATGCCTGGGGTATTCTGTGAACGAAATAAAGTCCAGTCTAGTACCCTCTCAGGACATGTGCTTTCTGGGTGTGAGACTGAATACAGCATCCCAGATGGCCTTTTTGACCCCGGACAAACAAAAGAATCTTTCTCTTTACTTCCATCAATTGTCTCATCAGTCCAGGCTGACTGCAAGGACAGTCCTTCAAGCCTTGGGGTTCATGGCATCTTGTATTCTGGTGCTTGTCAATGCCAAACTGCATATGAGGAAGCTACAATGGTATCTCAAAAATGTATGGACACAGCACTGCCAAGATATGGACACTGTCATTCAGATAATACCTTGCATTCAAAAGGAATTTTTGTGGTGGGCTCAGGAATGTCACCTAAACAAGGGACTCTCTGTGACCCGGCCAGAGGCTAGTCAAATTCTAACGACAGATGCCTCAGACAAAGCTTGGGGAGCTCATCTAAATGGAAAGTGGATACAAGACACGTGGCCTGCCAGACTTCAACATCTACATATCAACTTGAAGGAGATGTTAGCAGTCCAATTTGCTTTAATAGCTTTCAAGGATTTACTTTTCCAGGGCAGGTGTTGGTTCTAACAGACAACACAACTGTCATGTGGTACATCAACAAGCAAGGGGAACGATTCTTATCCTCTATGCAGACAAGCAATGATTTTGTGGAGACTGCTCTCAGTTTACAGCTAAATCTTCAGGCAAGGTTTCTGCCAGGAGCACAGAACTCCTTAGCAGATGTGTTGAGCAGGCAAATTATGGATCCCCACGAGTGGAAATTGGATCCTCATGTATTTCAGAAATTGACAGTGTCATGGGGAACTCCAGACATAGATCTGTTCGCTTCTCCACTAAACTACCAGCTGCCAAAGTTTTGCACAAAAGGTTTCATCCCACAGCTTGGAAAGTGGATGCTCTTTCATTCAATTGGAGCAATCTTCATGTGTATGCCTTTCCACCTCTGCCTCTCCTCCCAAAGGTACTCCTGAAGGTCAGACAGGACAAGCCAAAGATGATTTTAATAGCACCAGATTGGCCTCGACAGCACTGGTACCCATTACTGAGAAGTCTGGTACGGGAGCCTCCATGGCCTTTGCCTTTGATTCCACACCTGCTGTCTCAGGAGAACAGTCATTTACTCAATGTCAAACTTCACTCTCTTCACCTGACAGCCTGGCATATTCTGTTTTAAACCCTGGAGGGTCTCAGCTTCCACAGCAAGTTTTGAATGTTATTTTGGAGGCCAGAAGGTCTAGTACAAGGAAAGTGTACGCAGATAAATGGAAGAGATTTTTATGTTGGAGTACAGCAAAGGAATTTGATGTTTCTAAGCCTAATTTAAGTGTGGCTCTTCAATATCTTACTGAGTTACTGGACAAAGGTTTGTCCTTCTCTTCTATTAAGGTTCATGCTGCAGCAATTTCTGCTCACTATGACTGTGACCCACCATTGTTTTCTCATCCTTTGTTTAAGCAATTCCTTAGAGGGGCAAAGAATATAAGACCCCCACGGAGAGCTCCTACTCCTGCTTGGGATCTCAATTTTGTGTTGGAGAAACTCTCTCTACAACCTTTTGAGCCTGCAGCTACTGCTGAGTTGAAATATTTATCATGGAAGACTGCTTTTTTGTTGGCCATTACCTCTGCAAGAAGGGTTTCTGAGTTACAGGCCCTTATGGCGGTTGAGCCTTTCTTAATTTTCCATAAGGATAGGGTATCTTTGCGTACTAATCCATCCTTTATGCCTAAAGTGGTTTCTAGTGTGGCTTTAAACCAAACTATTCATTTGCCTACTTTTTATGCAAACCCCCAAAATAAAGGGGAAAAGATTTTGCACACTTTGGATATACACAAGCAGTTGCGATATTATTTGAGCAGAACTAAAGGGTTCAGGCAGTCTCAGCAGTTATTTGATGTCCTTCATGGATGCATCTGCAGTCATAACAACTGGGTTGTCCTGTCGTCAGGCAGCCCTTCGGTCGGCCGGATTCCAAAGTCCGGGTCCGGCTTCGGCTGATGTCACACTTCACCCGACGTCATCTCTGCTGGTCTTCGGGTATAAAGGCACCAGCCGACGCCATTTTCCTCAGTCTTTCTTGCCGCGTGGCCCGAAGAAGCTGTTCGCAAGTGCCGTCGGTCAGATCCAGAGATTACTACTACCGTCTCCTTCAAGACTTCAAAAGCTAAGTACCCGTTGGGGACTCTTTCTTGCCTCAGCCGATGTCAGAAAAAGTCAATAACTGTTTAACTTGTGGAAACAAATACCTCATAAAGATTTCCACTCTTACTGTTTGCCTTGTTTAGGCCCAGACCACGGCGCCCCGGTCTGTCGCTTTTGTGCTACATTCAACAAACGCACTATTAAGCGTCGGAGTTCGCCCAGCATTATTTTGGAAAGCATTTAACTATACTATGTCGCCGGATACTCCGACTCGGTTTTGTCTAAAAAAGCAAAGACAAGGACCGACATCGAGGTACCGACACCACGCCAAAGCCGTACCGTGGTCCTTCTCAGCGACACCCGCAGCCCCTGATTACCGACACATCTTTGGCGGTGTCTCCTGTACCAGTGAGGCCCTCGCCCACACCCTGACTACAGATACCGCCACCTGGCATTGAACACAGAATGTGGACAGGTCCACCTCCACTCAGGGGGTCTTCAGACCTTCCTCTTCTTTCTCCATCAAGGCTTTCACTGATTACGACAAGGGGGCCTGTACCACAGCTCCGCCCCCCTGACTACAGAAGAAACCAGGGTAAAAACAGAATGTGGACAGGTCCACCTCCACTCATGTCTTCAGACCTTCCTCTTCTTTCCATCAAGGCTTTCACAACTAAAGCTACCATGCACCCTAAAAGACCAGCTAAAAGGGATTGGCCCCGTAAAACAATGCTTAAAATTGAGGATTTAATTACTCTAATCAGAGGTTCTCAGCCACCTGGACAAAAGACCCAGAGTGGAGGAAGATTCCCCTCCTCTGATCAGGGCCTTTTCCCCATTAAATTTTCAAGAGCAAACTTTCTGGAATTTAGGACTTTTTTCTGCACCTACCACAACACAGGCCCTTATAGCTATACCTCTCCTGTCCTCTCTGTTGTGGGACTCCATGCATTTAATGATGCTTGCACTGCACCAGATTCCCCACTTCCAGCACCTGCCAAACCAGATAGGATTTTACAGGGTGCCAGACACTCATCATCACCTATACAAGGCCCCACCTTGCAGACCCCGAAACTATATCCCAGGGCCCTCTAAGGCAGTAGCCTCGACCACAGCAAAAAACCCTATTCCTTCTGTGAAAGGGAAGCCAGGTCTTTAGACAGATGGGGCAAAAAGGTTTACACCTCAGCTACTCTTCAGCTAGAGCTTTAAAACTGTCAGTTTCACATGATACAATACCAAGAGTTTATGCTTGATCAGTTAACAAAAAGCTATCCTTCTGATGACTCTATAGATAAGAAATATCTATTAGAAATGGTTAATAACATACAACAGGTTAGTAACCATTCCTTAAAATGTGGCTATGATGCACTGGAGGCTTCATTTAGATCAGCCATGACTGGCACAGTGATAAGAAGACATGCATATTGAAGGAACAAGTCTTACCGGATCATGTTAAAGCTAAGTTATTAGATGCTCCTATGGATAAGACCAGTTTGTTTGGTACACCTGCCCAGCAGGTAATGAAGAAAATGGAAGAAAAGGCAAACTCTGTACAAACGGTTAAAGATTTCTTGCAGGTTCAGCCCCCAAGGTTTAGCAGGAACTGGCCTGCCAAAAATTGGTCCTTTCCTGACTCCACAAGATCCCAAAGGGGCAGGAATAGACGCTCCAGAGGCAGAAATCAATCCAGAGAGGGTGCCTACAGAGACGACATACAGTGGCAAGGTAATAACAGAGGCACAGGCACAGCCACTACCACTACATCAGGGCAATCACAGTGACTTGATTCTAACTCCGCCTACCAGGGAACAAATAGCAGCACCATTAGGCGGAAAATTAACCTTATTTTCGAAGAACTGGCACTATATCACAAAAGACAAGTGGATTTTGCAAACCATAGACCAAGGTTACCGGTTCCACTTCCACACTTTATCAGTCAAAAGAGGAATGCCAAACCTGCCTCCAAACCAAAAAACAGAAGCTCTACAGCAGATAATGCAATTAACAAAGATGAGAGCTGTGGAAAGAGTGCCAAAAACAGAACAAGGCAAAGGATTCTACTCCAGACTATTCCTAGTTCCAAGAAAGGAAAAAGTTGGAGACCCATTCTACCTCGTCCACCTTAAACACATACATCATTGTCCCAAAATTCAAAATGCTGACCCTACAGCAACTTCTTCATGCTGGGCAAGGAGTGTTGGCTGGTAACTCTAGATCTCAAGGAGGCAGACCTGCACGCCCCCATTCGACCAATTTGCAGAAGATACCTCAGATTTCTTGCAGGATCAGAGCATTATCAATTCTCAGCATTGCCCTTTGGCTTATCTACTGCTTCCAGAGTATTCACAAAATGCCTGGCATCAGTAATCTTCACTGCAGACTACAGGGAATCCAAATTTATCCATACCTGGACGCACTGCCTGCTACAAGGGGACAACAAAAGCAAGCTGACAACAGATTTACAAAGGGTCATTTACTTGCTACAATCACTGGGATACACAGTCAATTTACAAAAGTCAAGGCTGATTCCATCCCAAACAAGGACATTCTTGGGCGCAGAATTGGACACAGTAAAACAAATGGCATTCCTAACTGCAGAAAAACAAAAAGATCTCCCTCTTTACTTTGGCACTAACAAACCAGAGCAAGCTAACAGCAAGAAAAAGTTCTGCAGGCCTTGGGCTTCATGGCATCATGCATAATCTTGGTTCCATGCCAGACTGCATATGAGAAAACTACAGTGGTACCTAAAAAATTTATGGTCCCAACACAGGCACAGCCTAGAAGCAGAAATTAATTCCATGCCTAAAACAGGAGTTCCTATGGTGGGCTCAAGCATGCCAGTCAAACCCAGGCTTACCCTTTCACAACTATCAAGCAAGCCAAACCATCACAACAGACGCCTCAGACCTAGGATGGGGGGCTCACATGCTGGACAAATGCGTACAAGGATTGTGGACGCAGGACCAGCTTCACCTGCACATCAACCTAAAAGAAATGCTGGCAGTAAACTGGCAATCCAAAAAATTCAGACCATTTCTCAAAGAAGGCCATTTGATGATAAGGACAGACAACACCACAGTCATGTGGTACATCAACAAACAGGGAGGCACTCATTCATACCCCTATGCAGAATGACTTTGGACCTTTGGAACCTGGCACTCAGCTACAACATCCAGTTACAGGCAATGTTTGTACTGGGAAAGGAGAACACTCTAGCAGACATGTTAAGCAGAACCACCTCGGATGCTCACGAATGGATGCTACACCCGACATCTTCAAGACCATCGCAAAGAAATGGGGAATGCCACAGATAGATCTATTCGCCTCCCTCTCAATCACCAGCTCAAAAATTCTGCACAAGGACATTCCATCCACTTGCATCAAAAGTGGATTCGCCTCCTTCAGCTGGAAAGGCCTGACAGCATATGCATTCCACCTCTTCCTTGATACACAAGGTAGTACTACAAATCAAGGAGGAACGCCCAAGGATAATCCTGATAGCTCCGAACTGGCCAAGACAACACTGGTACCCATTGCTGAGGAGCATGTCTGGACAAAATGTGGTCAATACCCCTGATGCCTTTGATGTTAACTCAGAACAACTACAGCATCATGCATCCAAACCTAAAAACGTTGCAACTGACTGCATGGCACATCACATAGCAGCAACTATTCCAGATCTCTCCCAAAGGGTTAAAGACATTATCCTTGAAGCCCGTAGACCTTCAACAAGAAGGAACTATGCAGGGAAATGGAAAAGGTTTGTCATTTGGAGTGCTGAAAGAGGAAAGGATGTGTCGAATATAGATATTGCTAACATTCTGGAGTACTTGGCAGAGCTTCTACATACAGGCCTGTCCTATTCCTCCATCAAGATACATGCATCAGCTATTTCAGCAGAATACAGCTTTGATCCACCTGTCTTCTCGCATCCTCTACTCAGGCAGTTCCTCAGAGGGATCAAGAATGTAAAACCTCCTAGGAAACCACCGCTGCCAGCTTGGGATTTGAACTTTGTGCTAGAAAAGTTGACACTGCACCTTTTTGAACCAGCAGCAACAGCAGACCTACAGCATCTATCATGGAAAACTGCTTTCCTACTGGCAATAACCTCAGCAAGGAGGGTTTCTGAACTTCAGGCCCTAATGGCAGTACAACCCTTCCTAATCTTCCACCAAGATAGAGTGTCCATGAGGACTAATCCTACATTTATGCCTAAGGTGGTATCCAGAGTGTCCTTAAACCAGGCAATCCACCTACCTACCTTCTTCCCCAACCCACAAAACAGAGGGGAAAGAATGCTGCATACCTTGGATGTACACAGACAGCTACGCTACTACCTGGACAGAACAAAAAGTAACAAAAACTGACCAGCTTTTTGTAGCCTATGCAACAGGAAGGGAAGGAAAAGCAATTTCCAAACAGACAATCTCCAAATGGATAGGAAATTGCATACGATTCTGTTACTCCTTCCATGGAAAACCAATTCCGCAGAACATACGGCCTCATTCTACAAGAGCAACAGCCACTACCACAGCCTTCTTACGAGGAGTGGCAACCAAGGACATTATTGAGGCGGCTACTTGGGCCTCCGTGCATACATTTGCCAAGCATTATAATTTACCTCTGTATTCCAGATCCCGAGCAGGGTTTGCTACTGCTGTACTGCAAGGGATCCTAACCACACCATAATCTATTCTTCCTCCTCCCCTAGTTGGCTATGGTATTCTACCAGTTAGTTATGACTGCAGATGCATCCATGAAGGACATAGTACAGTTTTGTACCTACCATAAATGTAGATGTCCGAACTGGATAGCATCTGCAGTCAGGATTACCCTCCTTCCCCTCTGGGGTACTCCTAGGTATTTACCCTCCTAATAGCTAGCTGGTGGGGGGGAGTCTCTTATGGTGTATTTGTTTGTATATATGTACATACATGCTTATTTTTTGTGTTTGCCTTCTATCCTTTGGAAACATTGGCATTTTTACCCAAAATTTAGCCTTCCAAGAGGGCAACTGGCATCTGGGGCAAGAAACACTGAGGAAAATGGCGTCGGCTGTTGCCTTTATACCAAGACCAGCAGAGATGACGCCGGGTGAAGTGCGACATCAGCGAAGCCGGACCCGGACTTTGGAATCCGGCCGACCGAAGGGCTGCCTGACGACAGGACAACCCAGTTGTTATGACTGCAGATGCTATCCAGTTCGGACATCTACATTTATGGTAGGTACAAAACTGTACTTTTCTTTTGCTTTGGGTTCTCAGGGCAAGCCTGTGTCAAAACAAACTATTTCTAAGTGGATTGGCTTTTGTATTGCTTTCTGTTATTCCCATCATGGCAAGGAGATTCCAGCTGGGATTAGGCCTCATTCCACTAGGGCTACTGCCACTTCTACAGCTTTAAGGGGTGGCAACTAAGGATATTTTGGAGGCAGCTACTTGGAGTTCAGTGCATACTTTTTCTAAGCATTATCACCTTCCACTTTACTCTAAATCGAGGGCTGGTTTTGCCACTGCAATTTTACAGGGCATTTTGGCGCCTACTGCATTATAGTTTTGCCATCCTCCTTATCTCTGCTTTGGGATTCTACCCAAGTGTAAGGACTGCAGCATTGTGAGATGAAGAACATAGTACAGTTTTGTACCTACCATAAATGTAGATGTTCGAAGATCCACATTGCTGCAGTCCAATTTACTCCTCCTCCTTCCCTCTGTAGTTAGAGGCGGTTGTGTGGTTTGGGTTGTACATATTGTGAATATTGTATATTTTGTACATATGGTTAGTATAAGGGTGGTTGGTTGTTTTTTGCTGTCTTTTGGTTTTTGACCTTTCTGTTTAGGGTCTTCTGACATCTGGGGCAAGAAAAGACTGAGGATATGACGTCGGTCATGCGCATTTGTACCCTGACGTCCTGATGTCAGTCTTAAGCGCCTTGACCGACGTCAGCCTAATACTTTGATATTCGGGCCGACCGAGGACAGCGGACTACCCCAAGTGTAAGGACTGCAGCAATGTGGATCTTCGAACATCTACATTTATGGTAGGTACAAAACTGTACTTTTTTTGATTATATTGCATTGCATTATTACATTATTTTATGTATTACCTTCCTTATGGGGGCACCTGACATCTGGGGCAAGAAAGACTGAAGAAAATGGCGTCAGCTGGTTCTTTTATACCCCTGTCACACTGACGTCAGGGAAGAAGCGACGACAACTGACACCGGACCTAGACTTTGGAATTCGGCCGACCGAGGACCCGCCTGACGGCAGGAGAACCCATCTGTTATGACTGCAGCTGTATTAGCACTCGAACATCTACATTTATGGTAGGTACAAAACTGTACTTTCTGCTACCCCTGATAAGTGTAAGCAGGTGCTTGGGAGATAAAATGTTTACAAGCAGGGGCCTGGGAGATGAGCCATTTAAAGGCTGCCTGTGTCCAGTAAAAAAACAACTGCCAAGCCAGGGATGAATTTCCTGTTCCCCATCCAATTGTCTAAGTAAAACTTGAATTGCGTTAGGGAGGAACTCTGCTTCACATGGATGGGGAGCCTGTTCCAGAGACAGGATATTCTGTGGGATACATACCTATCTCTCCAGCAGGTCCTGTTTATATCACAGGCAAGGTTAAAGTCTTTATAACAGGTAATTTTGGTCTTATTTGTTTTACTGTTATGCAGGAGGTCCATCAGAGTGGGGTCTGACAATGCCCTATATGCCAGGCATGGATCTCCACTCAACAGCCTGTAGGAGAAAGAATACAAATATAGAGCCTTGAGGCAGTCTGCATTGGACAATTTTACTTACTCCCTGTATTCTTTTAGTGAGGAACATCTGTGGATGTTCCACTTGTTGCATATGCCTGCTTAGGTACAACCTAGAGGGGGCATTGTACTCAATGATAGATCTGATGAATGCCAAATACAGTGGAACAATGACTTCCGTGGACCTAGATGCCATACCTTTGTTTATAAGATGCGCAGCATAGAATGATTTCCTCACTAGTGTAGACACGTAATGGTCAAGTGCTAGATTTACTGTCTGTGTGTGTCCCCAAGTCCTTGACTACTGGGTCATCTCTAAGTGATGCATACCTCCCAACCGTCCTGAATAACTTGTTTTTTACCGTGTTTTGGGGTCCAAATACTGGGGTGCCATGATTCCCGAGTAGCACTCTTCTATTTCCGACTTTTACCAGCTTTAGTTTTCATTTTATTTTTCAATTTTCCCCCATTTCTTATTTTGAGCTGACATCATCACTTGCACAATGACGTCAGCGCCATCAGGGCTTTCAACCTGTTGGAATTGAGCTCAAGGGCTAATTTCTGGCTTTTCCTCGTGATCTGTGAGCGGTTTATTCAAATGAGTGCTGAAACGCTCTGCCGGTTGGTCATAATGTTGCTAGAAACAGTTGGAACTGTTGCTTCAGCTCTTTTCTCAAACGAGCGTACTTTGTGCCGGTTTCATCATAATTCCAAATGCTGTGCCTGGCTTTGGTGTTCAGAAACGTTTTGGAAGGAATGGATTTTGCAACTAGGAAAGCATTATTTCTGGCAGAAGTGTGTGTGTGTGTGTGTGTGTGTGTGTGTGTGTGTGTGTGTGTGTGTGTGTGTGTGTGTGTGTGTGTGTGTGTGTGGTGAGGGGGTCTGCTGACAGTGTAGAATAGGTGTGGGTAAGGAAAGACAGTAAAGCAAAAACTGATTTAATTGTGAATGGATCTAGAGAGATTGAGTGTAAAGGGGTGTGAGAAGTATAGAAAGAGAAAAATGAACTATATTACGTAAATTTATAAGTTACATTTTCAATAGATTGCCTCTATCACACTGATTATTTATGAGTAAAGGCATAACTGTGGCTGTGTGGAACTAGAATATACAAAAGCTGCCACTAGGGTCACATATGTTTATCCATCTTCCTAATAGAGCCTTGTCCAGCCAGCCATTGTTTCCAAGGATGCAATTAGTTGGCCAAATAAGTAGCCAAATGAACAGGTTCTAAATCCTATGTAGCAAATATCTAGGAATCTTTAAGAAGCTGAAGAAAAAAAAAGCATTGACGGCAAACTTAATAAATCATACTTGTTGGCCAGCACAGGCACTAAACTTGCTGTTAACATTTCAAAAAAAGTTTTTAATCCCAACCTGTGGAGGGCTACAATCTTCCCCAGTCCTTTCAGTATGTACTAACTCTGCTATCATACAGCTGTGGGGGTGGGGATACTCCCTACAATGCTAAAGAAGCTAGCCACATTATTGTAGTCAGCACATCAGATTGTCATAAAAAGATTCAAAGAATGGTGAGTTTACGGATATTTCAGTTCAGGAAATAATTTCCAAGATATGGTGGCTTTTCTGCATCTCTGCATTATTTTGGGGTGTGACGTGTGTGTGAGTGTCTGTCTGTCTGTGTGTCACTACCACTTGTGAGTTTTGCGCAGGTTTTTTGTGCTAAGAGGTTGAGAGCTGTGCTGAGAAATGAATTCACTAAATGATAGCCATTAGGTTTCAGTCTTCCTGTTTTTCAGGAAGATGCTGATTTGGCATAGTGGTATGTTAATCTGACTGTAATGCATATCATTCTTGGTTTAAGACTTGCCAGTGAAATGCATGGTGGTAACATAATATTTTATTCTAGCAACTTTGCAAAATTATACAAGCAATGTTTAAAATGTGTCCCTGGTTTTTGACCTTTTGTCCCCCCCCAAAAAAAAAAATTAAATTAAATTGAAAATATGTGTGAGAAGCTGTGCAAGATGCTTTTGGCTTACACTACTGTCATGCTATTTATAGTGTGGGTGTGGAAGTAGACTTTTATGATGGAAATGTTCTGAATTGGGCAGTTTTATCACTATTGGTTCATGCATTTTGTTTCATTACCTACAGGACATCCTACTGGCAAAATGTTCAAACAATAAATTTAAAATGCGCTCTAACAAGTGTGTTGTATTATACAAGTTCACAAGGTCAAGGAATATAATTTAAAGTCAGGAAGATGTATCAAAGAAAAGAACACATGTATGTTTCTTGTTTTGTGTGCAAGGGGCCAATGATTTGAAAACAGCCCAAAGGTAATCTTTATCCACCACTGGCCAGATGCATTTTCTTTGGATGTGGTGTGGGTTTCAGTGCTGTTTCAATGAATGTGAGTTTCAAGGGCAGAGATGTTTTAATGCAAAGTCTGTTTTCATTGTGAGACAATATTGCTTTGTTTACCAGATGTCTGTTACTGCTTTTGCATTGTTGTGCTGTAAAATGTAAAAATAAAATCCAAATCATTGTAGAAGTAAAGCAGTATGCACACATTAGTGTTTATGGTAAATGAGGTGAAATACCCAGGTAATGGGATATTGGAATGGCTGCAGGGAGACTCTGGTGCCACATTTTAGTTGTCTGTTCTTCAGTTTGCGTTTGAAAGTTGGTGTCCCACAATTCCATTGGAGTGGGTGGGGTTATGTAATTATGTATGCAAATTAGATGTTAAGCAGCGTGCAGATTTGTACCTGTTTTTCATGGGCCTTGTCCAGATTTTCCAGGTTGAGAGGTATGAAGGTGTGTTGTCAGTATGATAGTTACCAGTGGTGGATAACTTTCCAAAGGATACTATTATGCATGTCTTTACATGCAGCTTTAGTCCAGGGTCTGACACCAGTTGTTTGTCTGTGTCAGCCCTTCCAAGAGAACATTTGTGTCAGTGTGAGATTCAATGACAGCTCCTAATTTGCAGTCATCTGCAAATTTAGTCAGCCAGTGACCACTGACATTGGCCTTGACCTCAGAGCAGTAAATACAAAAAAAGGAGTAGTCCAAGGACCGATCACTGAGGAACTCCACTTGTGACTGGCCTTTTTGTAGAGGGAGACTCACCAGTTCTAACTTCCTGGGTCCTGTCTGTGAGACAGTTATATATCAGGTAGCATATAGGATTGTACCTAAACTCTTGAGTTTGTCAACAATGCCTGAGTGGTGTTTTGTGTCAAATGCCTTGGCCAGGTCAAGGTAGGCAGTATAAACCATTTTACCCTCATCCATTGCTTTAGTGATCTTCTCAAAGAAGTCCACCAGGTTAAGTAGGCATGACCTGCCCTTGACTAATCCAAATTGGGTTGGGACCAGTATCTGGGGGTTATTTATCATTTCCATGATAATTCTTTCCATGGCTTTACATATGAAGCTAGTGAGATTCATGGGTCTGTAGTTTCCAGGATCTGTAGATGGCCCACCTTTGTGCAGAAGGATGACTGTTGCTGTTCTCCATTCATGAGGCACACAAAGCCTGTTTGGAGGCTACAGTTAAATAGCAATTCCAGATGGCCTGATAGGTCATGTCTCATGCTGTTTAGAAGGCATCCTACGATACTGTCTGGGCCACATGTAAATGCAGAAATTCAAGTGATAACTATCCTTCATTTATGTATTTTTATTTATTTAACATTTGTTTACTGGGAAAGTCCGACTTGGAACTAGCTAATTTTCTGCGGAGACCCGAGGAGAAATGCTCCAGACATATATCGTTGTAACGTGGGAGGAAACCAGAGCACCCAGAGGAAACCCACACAAGCACAGGTAGGACATACAGACTCCACAGAAAAGGCTCCCAAGCCAAGAATCAAACCAGAGAACCTCTTTCTGTGAGGTGACAATGCAAACTGCTGCACCACTGCACTGCCCTAAAAATTCATAAAAACTATTCTACATAAACAACATTTGTTGTTACTACTACTACTTCAGCAGATGGTGAAACAAATTATGTAGGAAACACAAGATCTGAAGTAGGAGATTCATTTGTCTGCAACCTGTGGGTTATGGATCCGATATCGGATCCGAACCGGCATGGTTTTCCAGCTATGGATCCGAGCTCTCAGCTCCTCCCCTCACCCATAATGCCCTGCTCTCCCTACATGACCCCAGATCTAGTTTGCCGCGCTGGTGACCAGATTGGTTTTCTTGAGCTCTTTCAGCTAAGTGGTTTTATAACATTCTCTAGTGTTAAAAGTTAAATTTTTTGAGAGTTTTGTGTGAAAGGTTAGGTTCCTTTTTGTAGTTAAAGTCTTTCAGTTTTATAAATCTTTATATTTATTTAGTTTCCCTTCCCTCGCTGGTAGCGTAGTGTGTGTTTGGGCCTGTGTTGTGTGACTAGTTTACTTTTACTTTTTTTTTACTTTAGTTTAAGTAAACCTAGGCTTAGGATGTCTGAACAACCTAAGGCTATTTTTGATGCTCGAGTGTGGCCATAAGCTTTCCCCTGCTGATGGCCACACTCGGTCGTTGATCTTGGGGTTGAACACCTCACTTCTGGATGTCCCATTTGTGCAGGGTTCAACCCCAGGGCATTGAAGGAGCGGAGGTCTAAGCTGGTCTTGGCGGGACTTTTGCCCCCAGACTCTGCTCCGACTTCCGCTCCTTCGGGGGGTACCGTGTCTATGGTTCCCTCCTCTCCGGCTCCCCCTCCTCCTCCTGGGACTCAACCTCCCTGTAGTGGTTCGGAGGAGAGGGAAGCTAGAAAGAAGGACCGGAGGTAGAAGCACCATAAGCGGCGGGCCGAGACCTCTGTTTCGGCCCCGCCTGCCAAGCGGGCTTCTCCTCCGGCCTCCTTGTCTGCTGGTTCTCCCCCTCCTCGGCTCCGGTCACCCGTGTGCTTTTCACCGGGACCTGAGGAGGAGGAGACCCAATCTCCGTCGAGGCTATCCAGGAGGCACTCAAGGCCTACCTCGGTAGCCTCGTCGAGATCGACCTATAGTTTATCAGACGCTGATCTGGACCGGATGATGAGAAGGTTCATCCAGGCCCAGATGCAGATGGGAGTGCTCTTGCCTCCCCCCCCCTGGGGGGGAGCTCGACCCCTTTCTTTAAACCTATTTCTCCTTCTCCGACCCGCTACCCGGGTTCGGAGCAGTTGGAGCCGAGCAGCGTCGAAGGCGGGGATGGGTCGGCGCCGATAGTACCTTCAGTGCCGGATCCGACCCTGCCTCGAGTGCCGGATCCGACCTCTCGGAGCCTGGATCCGAGCCGGATCCGGGGATCAGTGCTCGCCGGCGCCGTCTGTGTCGGAGCGCACTGTCCTCGGATCAGAGCGCCGTGCCGCTCTCGATCCACTCCTCTGATCGAGGGAGCCATTGTCAGATCCTTTGGTCGAGGTCGGCTCCCCGGCTTTGATGTAGTGGAGAGGGCCCTGTTGAGGTCTCCGGACCCCGGCACTTGCCGGCTCCGTCCGCTCAATCTGCACTGGGCCAGGCTTCCACCATCTGGCCATTGGGACAGCCCGCCTTTGCCCCAAGTTGTTCCTTTGGAACAGGTCACTGTTGCGAGGAGTCCTCTGACAGCCCCCGGAGGATGCCCTCGCAAACATACGCAAAAGGAGGCACATTGACTCCCGAGTCTCTCACAGAAGACACGGACTTGGAGGAAGGGAAGGCTCCCCAGATCACCCCTGAGGATGTCTCATTTGGAGACATCATGGAAATGCTCCGCATAAGGGGTGGTCTGCCCCAAGTCTTCCTCGGACGAGTCCGTGTTCTTGGAGGCATTTGAAGCGGGCCCGTCTACCTCTTGGGTGTCCCTCCTGCCGACCCCTGGTGGACCTCATTACCACCAGGGCGTGGAAGGAACCGGACACCGTGGAGCCAATCCCAAAAGGTCCGACCGGATACTCAGTCCCCCGGCTGACCGTGCCCATTGGAGTAAGGGGCCTCCGGTAGATGCCATGTTGACGGCGGCTGCCACCAAGAGGGAACTTGCTCAGGAGAGTCCCTCAGTCCATCCCCCGAGCAAGGAGTCTCGGATGATGGACCGCTTGGGGAAGCGGATGTTTAGTTCAGCGACCTTTTCAGTAAGGGCGCTGAACTACCTGGCACATGTGATTAGGATGCAGCTCGATCTTATTAAAGAATACGCTGCATCCCCTCCAGAGTCCATGTCGGAGGAGGACAAAGTATTGCACTCCACCCGTATGGCCACTCTCAGGTCCGTCACTAATACCTCTATGCGGTTACTGTCCCATGCTACGGAAGGTGCCGCTAGAGCCGCAGGGGCAGGCCAAGTTACTAGACGTCAGGCCAGGCTCCGTCATTGCGATTTCACGGAGCCCTTCAAGGCGTCATTTTAACGCCCCTTCGATGGTTCTGCCCTCTTTGGCAAAACTGTTCGTGATACCTTGACCCAGAGCAAAAGGACGGGAAGGCGCTGTCTGCCGTCGAATCCGCTTCTCTGTGCCCCAGAGGCCCTATTCTAGGAACCAAAAGGGCCAGAAGAAGATGTGGTTCCGGAAGTCGCAGCAATCCCAGCCCGCTCCGGACAACCAGTCCTTCCGTGGCAGAGGAGGACAGGGAGGACACCGCCCCAGGGGCAGAGGGGCTCCCAGGAACTTCGGGTCCAGAGAACCTTTCTCTGAACGGCCCGCACAGCAGCCCTGAAGGGTTACCCGCTGCTCCACTCTGGTGGCAGTCGGGGACGTTTGCAGAGCACCTAGCGGCATGAGAGTCCATAACAACAGACCGCTGGGTCCTCCAAATCATATCCAGAGGATACCGTATCCCATTTCGTCACATGCCAAAATTGAAGTCCCTCCCCGACGTTCCACCCGGTCAGTGGGAGGCCGCTTTGGCAGAAATTGGCCGTCTTCTAAAGAAAAGAGCCATCCAGCCCGTCCCCCCAGACCAGATCGGATCAGGGTTCTACTCCAGGTTCTTTTTAGTGCCAAAAAAGACGGGGGATCTAAGACCAATTTTAGACCTTTCACTTTTGAACCTGACAGTTCCCAAAGAGAAATTCCGGATGGTTACGTTGCATTCTATTCTCCCCCTTCTGGGAGAAAATCACTGGATGTGCTCCATAGACCTCAAGGATGCGTACTACCATATACTAATGGACAGGCGCTCCAGGAGGTTTCTCTGCTTCCGGCTGGGAACCAGTCACTACCAATTCAGGGTCCTTCCCTTTGGTTTCACCACAGCCCCCAGGGTGTTCACCAAAGTATTAGCAGTGGTAGCGGCCCACCTGAGGCTTCAGGGGGTGCAGGTCTTTCCCTACCTGGACGACTGGCTTCTCACCGCCCCAACAAGGCATCTACTACTACTGGCGCGAGACTCCTTTCTCCATCTTGCTCCCCGTCTGGGCATCACAATAAATACAGAAAAATCCAACCTAGCACCCACGCAGTTCATAGATTTTATAGGTGCCAGGTTAGACACGAGGCGATTAAGAGCCTTCCTCACTGCGGACAGAATTCAAAATCTGCAGCTCCAGGTGCGGGCCATTCTCCACTCAAGCTCAGTTATGGCGGAGTTGGTCCTGAGGGCCCTAGGGTCCATGGCGGCAGCAATAGCGCTTCTTCCTCTCGCCAGGTTCAATATGCGCATCCTTCAATGGACACTCCTAGTTCAGTGGTCGTATCTTGCTCTTCCTATGTATCATCCCATTGCGATCAGCAAGGCTTGCAAGCGGTCCCTCCTGTGGTGGCTTCACTCTCCAGATCTCCACGGAAGCCGCCCCTTTTGTGCTTCTCCCCCTCTCGCCACGGTGACCACGGACGCCTCCCGCCTCGGGTGGGGGCATTTGCAGGCGGACGGGCCAAGGCACGTGGAACGATTCAGAGACCTTACTGCATATCAACGTTCTAGAGATGAGAGCAGTGCTCTTAGCGTTGCTAGCACTTCAGACCTTTCTTCCCTTGGGAACAATTGCGATTCAATCGGACAACATGTCTGTTGTCTGGTATATCAACAAGCAAGGAGGAACCAGGTCTTACCCTCTTTGTCGAGAAGCCATGAGAGTGTGGGAATGGGCAATCTCCACCAACCGCTTTCTCATAGCATTATATTCCGGTCGGTCCAACATCCTTGCGGACAAACTCAGTCGCACCATTCTCACCCCTTACGAGTGGTCTCTCAATACTCAGGAGGCGGTACGCATCTTCGCACGGTGGGGAACTCCTTGTTGCGATCTTTTGCGTCTCCCTCAAACACCAAGTGCGACAGTTTTTGGCTCTAATACCTCCTCCCGGAGGTACCCCAAGAGACGCTCTGGTGCATGCTTGGCCACCCGGTCTTCTTTATGCTTACCCCCCTTGCCTCTGATGCTCCAATTTCTTCAGAAAGCCTCTCGGTTGGGGTGCAGAATGATTCTCATTGCCCCTTTTTGGCCTCGACAGATCTGGTTCCCTTTCCTAAGGTCTCACTCAGTGAATCCTCCTTGGATTCTAGATCCCATTCCAGATCTGATATCTCATCCATCCCGCTTATCACCCCCGAATCTGGACAACCTGAAGCTGACCGCTTGGCTGCTCCAGTTCCACTCCTGATCAGGACTCCCGGTATTTCGTCCCCTGTTAAGGCCATCCTGGTGGCAGCTCATAAACCATCCACCAGGAAAGTTTACCGCAGTAAGTGGAAATGGTTCTCCTTGTGGGCGGAGCGGCAAGGCTTAAACCCCTTCACAGTTCCCCTTCCTCTGGTGCTTGACTTCTTAACCACTCTTTTTAATGATGGTGCCAGCAGTTCCACGGTCAAAGTACAACTTGCGGCAATTTCTCATTATCATATTGGTCATGACTCCAGTCCACTTATGTCTGCCAAATTGTGTAAGATTTTCCTAAAAGGTACTTTCCTCCTCAGGCCCCCTGTAAAGAAAGTGGTTCCTCCTTGGGACCTTTCTTTGGTCCTCCAGGCCTTGACCGCTCCCCCCTTCGAACTGGCGGCTACGGTAGATTTGAAATTTTTATCTTTCAAGACGGCCTTTTTAGTAGCCATTACCTCGGCCAAGAGGGTCTCAGAACTTCAAGCCTTATCAGCCAAGCCTCCTTACTTGGTCTTTCATCCGGACCGTGTATACCTCAGGACCAACCCGTCCTTTCTTCCTAAGGTAGCTTCTGAAGCAAACATTAATCAATCCATTAACCTCCCTGTTTTCTTTCCTAAATATCAAAACAAGGGTGAATACAAGCTTCATTCCTTAGATGTTCACAGGCAACTTAGATTTTATCTAAACAGGACGGCTGGTCATAGGCAATCCGACCAGTTGTTTATTTCCTTTGCTAAATTTAATTTGGGCAAGCCAATTTCTAAAGTCTCATTATCTCGCTGGATTTCACAGTGCATTTTATTGGCTTATCAAGCTTCTGGAAGGCCCGCACCGGAGGGAGTACATGCCCATTCAACCCGGTCAGTCTCTACTTCGGCGGCCTTTAAGGCTAGGATTCCTCTGGATGATATTTGTTCAGCAGCCACTTGGGCTTCATCTCATACCTTTATTTCCCACTACAAGTTGGATATTACATCTAGGGGTAGAGCATCCTTTGGCTCCGCGGTGCTCTGGAATATCCTTCCATGATGGCCGCCCAAGATTCAGGTAGCTGGGGACTCCTACTTCAGATTTAGAAGTTATGTACTCACCATAACGTTCCATCTGAGTAGGTGTATTCATTTGTCTGCAACCATCCCGCCCTCCTATCCCCCTGGCCTTTTCAGTTTCCTGCATATTATGTGTTACCCTTTTCAGGGTATTCATGCTGTTGGCAAACTCGATCTGAGGTCATGTAGGGAGAGCAGGGCATTATGGGTGAGGGGAGGAGCTGAGAGCTCGGATCCATAGCTGGAAAACCATGCCGGTTCGGATCCGATATCGGATCCATAACCCACAGGTTGCAGACAAATTAATACACCTACTCAGATGGAACGTTATGGTGAGTACATAACTTCTAATTCAGGTTATGGCTAAGCATTTTACAATTATAAAGCTTAATAAAATATACAGACAGCAAAACAATACCAAGCAAGGAGCTGTCATCATCCCAACCCATGCCTCTCCTATGTACGTTAGAAGCCCAGATGTGTGGACAGCTGTTGCTCCATGGTGCAGAACTGTACTCTTGGAGACATCTACATTTTAACTTTCCCATGTTCTGTCCCTACAGGAAACCCATTTCTAGAAGTTTGGTTGAATCCAGATGAGTTAGTGAATGTCATGCTGCAGACCAAGTCAGGACATCCGGTATGTCAACCCCCGTGGTCATCAGAGCAACATACTTCCCTTTTTTGCTTCTGCCACAAGTATACCATTTACCTTCCTGGTGCTGTCAGTTTTATCTTACCTCATGACCTACCTGATGGTTATCCAACTGCTGCATCAGATATTGCATTCCCTGCAGCATGTCTTACATACCCAAGCATCTACAGCTTTAGCAGCCCAGATACCTTCCTTCTTAAAACAGGTGCAAGATCTGGTCCCAGACACTTCTGAGCAGCACAGTTTCGCATTGGTTAAGATATTTGCCTCGGAGGCCCAGGGTCTAGAGAATCATTTCTCACATGTAGTTACTTTCTGTGTGCATTGTGCAAGTCCAATATGTATCTGTATCTGTGTGGGATTTCATAGGGTACAACAGTTTCTCTCCGCATTCCAAAAATCTGATGATATGCATATGTATGCAGACTGATGTGTACAGTACTTACATGACTGTTTCAGGTTTTAACTAGAGATTCTTTAATTCTTGGAACTCCAGGCATGATACTTAAATTTTAGGATCAACATAGAATTGCCTGCTTTGACCCATTTTTTTCTACAGTAGTCTTTCTTCCCTGCAACCACTAATAAATGCCAGTTAGCTCTGGGAGGTTTTTGGTGCCTGGCCTCCTCTTTAATCTCAGATGGTTTTTAAGACTAATATAGGCCAAGTGTACTTCTCCCAGAGGGATCTTAACAGAGTCTGGATATGTCAGGCCTAGATGAGAAGGAAGGTGCTTTTCATCTTCTCCCATCAAAAACACTGTATTGGGGAGATAAGACCAATGAGGACCAAAGCAGCTGGCTAGAGGAGATGATGTTTTTCAACCCCAATAGGTAACAGAGGTACTGACCAGAAACTCTGGATGAGCAGACGTTTATAGATGAAAATCATCTGTAATAATTACACTGTAGGTATGTTGAAGTTTACTCCTGTGCTATAGGCCTGGGTCATTCAGCTTTTACACAGGGTAAACAAAGCTTTAGAAACTGTGCTTTTCTGCTAACACAACCACCAGGAAAAAGTGAAGCAGAGGAGCTTTTGATAACCTCCTCAGCAATCCTTACTTACACCCTGACTGCTCCCTCATGAAGGTGGTCGAAGAGGCGAGAATGAGATTCTTTTACATGCCTGCACTAAGAATGCAACCAGCAGGACAGGGTGAAGTTATATATAACACTTCTGTTCTTGCTTTCCCCACAGCACATATATTGTAGCTGTTCCTCCTGCCAAAAATGTAGACGTGCACTAGGTCACCACCCTTCAGAAAGACACATCCATTTCCCTGCTTCTTTTTGGGTATTAAAAAACAAAAGAAAAACAGGACAGTAGGAGTAGATTCCAGATCTCTGCAGTCATATTCTGTTATTGTAAAATAAAGTTTTACATAGTCATAAGTAGTCTTTTTTTCATCTCCTTTACAGAAAATGGGATATGCTCCTTGGACTCTTAACTATCCCAACTTTACATCAGAACTGGACGGAAGAAAATACACATCATGATGATCTCCTGTCCTGGACAGTCAGTTCACTGTAGTTTCTAAATATCACCTGTTGATCATGGCAAGGGATTCTGCCTTCAACAGACTTCACATTACAATAAACTAGTACAAGTCACACCAAAAAATGATTAGATCAGTCCTTTTTTCCTAGTGTTCTTTCTTTATATAAATTCTGTAAAAACCTTGCTTCCTTTATTAAGATTCATGGTGCTGTAGGGTGTGGCTTCCTTATTTGTGTACCAAGCCAAGATATCCATAGGAGTGTTTCCCCTGACTCTTAGGGGCCAAGATATCAATAGGAGCATTTCCCCTAACTCTTAGGGGGTTTTAGGAACAAGTACAATGATATTGTAAGTCAAAGTCTGTGTGCAAAAGATGCAAATCTCCTTGTGGTTCACATAAGCCTGCTCTTATTTCAGTTTAGAGGAGAATCTGAACAGCTTCACACTATCATTCCTCATGTCTGGCATGACAGACCATATGAGATGTTCACAACTAGTTCTCATTGCTTTTAAATATATCTTTGCTATTATGTGTTATACTACCATGTGAGGCACAAATATCCCTAATGAGCAGCTGTTTTGTACATGCACTGTCAATTCCCTGATCTCTGTTTTATTTAACATTTGTTTACCCGGGAAAGACTGACGAGCCAATTTTCAGCGGAGGCCTTGGGAGAAATGCTCCAGATGCATGTCTTTCTGCCGTGGGAGGAAACCAGAGCACCTGGAGAAAACCCACACGAATGCAAGGAGGACATGCAGACTCCGCACAGAATTCACCCCAGCTGTTAATCGGACCACAGAATCTCTTTCTAATTGCCAACATCAGCTATCAGTATCTGCAAGAAAGAGATTAGTTAGAAATTCATTGCATCAAGCTCAACTTTAAAAAAAATAGACTTCTATGAATTACACAGTTCATCTCCAGTAAATTACAAGCTACAGCCACACAGATTGTATTTATTTATTCATTTATTTTTGTCCATCCATCTCTACACCATGTGGGATTTATCAACTGCCTATGTGCTTTAGTTTGCTCTGAAAATGATGACCACACAATAGAACTGTACAAGGTGGTCACACTGTAATAAAGAGCTTCTGCACTTTCACGATCCAAAGGTCCCCCCCCCAATTCCCAGTCATTTTGGCTACAAACAGGCCCCTCCTTGCTGGGATCTTGGCTGGTTCCATCCTCTTCATCAATCACAGTTTGAAGTAATTCAGTAAATATATAATAGCTCCCACCTCTCAATTTCACCAGTTTTCCCCTTTAGCCACTATCAGGTACTTTCCTGCCAGTCAAGGAGAAAATTAATATTTATACCTAGGCTGTTAATCTAAAAAAAGGAGCTCCCAAGAGCATAGGCTCTCTGTAGGAGATGGCCATTTACGGGACTAAAAACACAATACTGATCCATCATGGATGGACCAAAAACTGACTGAATCTTCAGTTACAGCAAACCTACAATAAGTATTTTACTTTCAGTCATTAACCAGTTAGTATGCTAATCCAAATGGACCATTTTAGGCTTAGTTTGGGAGAGACATAAACAGTGATCAAGTTTCTTCAAGGGGGTTGTGAGATGGCATAATAGTTAAGGTATTTACCTCACAAACGCAAAATACAGTGTTTGATTGTCACATTTGAGAGAAATAGGATATGCTTAAAATGGTCCACAAAGACAGCTAGCCTAGTACATACCTATGAACCTACAAGTCTAAATACTTAGTAAATGTAGTAAAATGTCACATTTTCAGCTGAAGAAAAACTATTAATAGCTGTAAAGTTATAGAGAACTATTTTGTTGTATTGCTGGTGATCAGGTATTGTAGAGCAATGAATGCATTACCTATGATTTTTGAAAGAGGGGCAGTTATGGGAAAAGTGTAGCAGAGGATTAGTTTGTGGGGTTAATAGAGACTAAAGTAGTTAATGTGAGATGGTGAAACCCATAGAAGACTGCCAATTACACAGTGGGGCCTAAGGTCACACAGTTTCAACTAAGGTGTGTATTTAAGAAGCATTTACATGTGACTTCTTTGAATTTGAGATTTTTAGATGACAGTTGATTTAAGATGGTGTGGTATGTTCTCCATGGGTCCCCTGCCCACCTATGTGGTACCCTCCATATGTGAACCTGACATCTCCCTTAATAATAAATACTAACTTCACAGTCTTATAACCATGGAGGAAAAATAAAAGCACGGCACTTAAATGGAAAAAAAATGGATTTTCTTTACTGCAAAATGCAATTTGGGGTCTAAAAATTGAGTAAAGGAAATCAGAATTTATACTCCTCTTAAAGGCTTGCCAACTTTCCAAATGCGCAATGTAGGACATTTTTTACAGAAAAGTATAATTTTGCAAGACCGTCTCTACCTACAGCCAGTGCAAAGAACTGGACTTCACTTTTTTGGCAAAATAAAAGCTTAATATTATATAATTTGGATTGCTTCTGTTGCACATAATATTAAAGTATTTAAGTTGCAAAATAATTGCTTTATGCATCTGTTACAGAAAATTTGGGGAAACACTTCTATTCTAAAATTTCAAGGACATTTGCAATTTTTTTTCAGCATGCAACTGCCCAGATAGGACCTGTACAGCACAAAGACAGGCAGGCGGTAGTCCTACCACAAGCATGATCTCTGCAAAAAGTCCATTAAGAAGGACCACAGCCAGTAAAGCATCTCAATTGTAATTTATTTGCTAGCAACATTTGGGTCTGATTTGTCTGTTTTAAAACACTACCATGTTACAATCAATTTTTGCAGTAAAAATTGTAATTGAATTTTAAGTAAAAACTGCAATGTTCCATCCAAACTGTAGTTGCACAAGTGATGATGCCTTTGACGTTAAGGAAGGCCTCGGATTCAGAAATATTATTATTTAGGCTTCCGGCATTCAGCAGTGTTGCCTTGATATTATCTAGGTTGGAGATGACTATGTTGGGATGTCCTTCAGGCAAACTCTGTCTAAAAACAAGAGGTGAAAGATGCAGTCCATCCCTGGCAAAGGAAGTGGGTCTGTTGACCATTTCATCTCATGCAAACACACACATATTGAATCCCCCTAGAATGACACCAGTTTACTAGCTAGCTATTGAAACCAATTATTTTGTCCTTGAAATTAGGCATAATTCTTGGTTAAAATATATACATTTAAACAGTTACAATAGTACATGTACATTTATGTTTTCTTCCAGTAGGGCAAACTGTGGATACATTTTAAACGCAGCATTTTGCAAATACCTTTCCAACACGAACATCTGTACAAAACAGTTTGGTATACACATGACATACAGTTCTAATACATTTTTAACCCAAGCATCTTGTATAAATCATTTCAGTATTCACCAATTACATATAATTATAAATTCCAGCTAACTGTGCTGGCAGTATCTCCTTTCGTCACAAGGCCCATCATAGAAAACAATGCCCCCATTGGCACATACCTCACAAAGTACTGAAAGCAGTTTAAAGTACAATGTTTCCTCAATAAAAAGATCTCAAGTCGCAGTAACCCTAGCTACTGTTATAGAACGGAAGACCCATCTCTCTACAAAGTGTCCTACACATTCCTGAGGGGGTCATATCCACTAAAGTTCCTATGCTATGAATGGCCCAGCACTCTAAGATCACCATCATGCTATAAAACTAGTTGTAAACTTGTACATTCACACCAGCAATACCAGATGACATGACAAGTAACTAACCCAATGCAGTTCACATTTGTGAAATAAGTTGACATTGCAAATCAATCTCAGTACTTCTCTTGCAACATTTATAACTAGTTTGCATAAATGTAATAATTCAGGACAAAACCAATAAAAACAGCAAATCCGTTTTTTTTTTTCAAAAATGGGTTGTTTGCCCCTCACTACCAAAAAGTAAATATTCTTTTCTTTCAGTCTTTTGTGGATGAAATCAGAGTTTTGATTTTCTGAACTTGTTATATGTACCAGCAGGGAAAACTACTGATAAGAATCTGGGTATGTTGCGTACTACCTGGTTAACATAAAATGAAAATAAATAAATAAAAATGTATTACCTAGGTCAGCTGTAGTTCATAATACATTTTTTTCAGCCAGTTTAGGTCTAAGCCATTTACTGACATTCATACCCAAATTTGCCTAACCATAGGCCTGAGCTTCAGCAAGCAATCTCATTAAATGTGAGAAAAGAGCAGTGACATGTGATGATCTTTAAATGTGTGCAAATTGGTCCCTGTACAACACAAACACAAGCTATTAGCACATCATTTTAGCCTTTATCTACCATCACCACTAGTTACAGCACACAAAAATAGCCAGCAGGGGAATTCACAGCTGGGTTTCTTTGAAGATACTGAATACCATTAGTAACCCTCCATCTCTTTATTGAAACCTTGCCCACTGAGTATTTCATTTATTTATGTGTGTGTGTGTGTGTGTGTGTGTGTGTGTGTGTGTGTGTGTGTGTGTGTGCATGTACCTATTTATTTAATTTATTGAAACCAAAAAGTAATCAATTTTCAGTCATAAACCATAAAGGTCCAGTATACATGCACACAAGCACTTCTCAGTTCTGCTAAATTTGGAGGAGCACCTCTAGTTTGTTCTCAAAGTTTTGTTCCATCCCTCCTAAATTTGGAAATTATTTTTAGTTAATAGCACGAGTAAGTGCACCTAATATGGAAGTTTTTCCCTAATTAATTTTTCTTTGTCCATAATTCCAAGGTAAACGTTGAAAGACATGACACATACATACATACACACGCAGATTTTGCTAACACATATGCAGCTGTTTACCACATTAGAGGAGTGGGACACTTTTTCCCTTTTTTCAGGCTCCAACTTGTTATAGAACAAAGTCACATTTATTACAGTCTTTTGCAAAATCTGCTTACAGTTAAAAAAGTAGTACACTCAGCATAAATATAAATGTCTCCAACTGTCTAGTCAATAAAAAAGGGCCTGTTCCCTTAGATATGAACTTTCACACCATCACCATTACTAGCTTGGTGGATATGGGCATCCTGAGGAATGTAGAAATTGTCTTGTGTTTACTGGCAACCAGTAAATTCTCAAACAAACTGATATGGTTCATAGGTGTGTACTAGGCTAATGACCTTGGAGTCTTTAAAAGCCTAGCCCAAAGAAATTGCTTAGGCACCATGCCACCCAATGTTAGTTCACAGTGCCCCTAGCCTGTAGGGCAACTGGAGTGATCCCCAGAGTGAACTTTCTGTTACGCATCCACTCGTCAATATTTCTATTGAAGAGGGCCAACGAGGTGCTCTGTTTAACATGAATGGGAAGCTTATTCCAGAGTATGGGCAGTCTTTGGGAGATGAACCTGTCCCTCCAGCATGTTCTGTTAATTGTGGTAATGAGGTTGTGATCTCTGGAACATGTGACCCCAGGGAGATTGGGATTTCTTTAGGTGTAGCATTTCAAGTAGGGCTGTGTCAGGCATGTCTTTGTAAGTCAAGCAGAGATCACCTCTAAGTAGACGATAAGAGACTAAGAACAGCTGAAGTTTTTTGAGTCTGTCCATGTAGGACATGTGTTTAAAGCCTAGGATCCTTTTTGTGAGATACTTTTGTGGCCTTTCCAGCTGTTTTAGGTGTCTGGTCATGTACACGCCAAACGGAGCATTATATTTGATGATTGGTCTAATGAGGGATGAGTAGAGAGGTATGATGACCTCTTTCTTCCTGGATGCAAAACCTTTGGTTATAAGATGTGCCACATAGAAGGACTTTCTGACCACAGTGACAATATGGTGGTAGGAGGTGAGGTGGCTGTTGACCTGGGTGCCCAGATCTCTTCACACCTTCAGTGTTCAGTGGGCTCCCATCAACGTGGTAATTTGTGGAACTGATTTTTTTCCAAAGGGGATGATAATGCATTTTTTTGCATTAAACTTCAGGCCATGGTTCCGACATCAGTCAATGGTCTCAGAGAAACCCTTTTGTAGTATGTCTGCATCACTTGAGGAGTTGATAATGACTCCTAACTTGCAGTTATCAGTGAACTTGGTCAGCCAGACTCCTCCTGTGTTGGCCTGGACTTCTGAGAAGTAGATGCCAAACAGGAGAGGGCCCAGGACCAATTCCTGTGGGACTCCACTCGTGACTGGTTGACAGTCTGACTTGGAATCTGCAACTTTCACTCTGTGGGTCCTATCTGTGAGCCAGTTTACAACCCACCTAGTGATGTAAGGATTGATGCTTAATTTGGTGAGTTTATCAATGATACCTGAGTGGGGAATGGTATCAAAGGCCTTGGTCAGGTCAAGGTAGGCTGTATGCACTGCCTTACCTTCATCCACAGCCTTGGTGACTGCCCCGAAGAAGTTGACCAGGTTTAGCAGGCAGGATCTCCCCTTGACAAAGCCAAGCTGTGTGGGGTCAAGAGTTTGGAGATTGCCTATATCTTTGTTAAGCAGGTCCATGATGATGTGCTCCATAGCTTTGCATACCAGACTCGTCAGACTAATGGGGAGATAGCTCCCAGGGTCTGTAGTTGCTCCCCCTTTATAGAGCGGGATGACTGTAGCAATGTACCATTCATTAGAGCCATAGCCTGAGGTAAGGCTGTGATTGAACAGGGCACACAGATGTGGTGCCAGTTCATTTTGTAGCTCATGTAGGATGCAGCCAATGTATTATCAGGTCCCATGGATGCTGTATTCTTGGCTTTGGACAATGCAGCATTTACCTGTGCCACAGATATGGCAGGTAACAGGCTTTCTTCTGGTATTATGATAGGGACCTTGGGGGGGTGGTGAGGGGTAAAGTTGGCACTGAATCTGTCAGCCAGTATGTTCTCTATATTTGTTGGCTCAGTGTATGAGGTGCCATTGTGCAATAACTCAGAGCAAATCTGGGTGTTGCCTTGGAGGTTTTTGATATAGCTATAGAAGACTTTGTGGTTGTGTTTGGTGTCTGTCTCAATTCTGCCTTCATAGCTGGCTTTAGAGGATTTGATAAGAGATCTCAGCTTTTTGTTAAGACTGATAAGGGAGGATGTCGTTCTATTCCTATGTTGCAGTATTCTTACTGTGGGGGATTTCCCGCCTCAGGTGACCCGACGTAGTTCTATTTGGTATGGCAAGGTCCATGCTTTTGTATACATGCTTGTACAGTGCATTGGTGCATGATTTGGCAGTCATGCTGCTATTTTCCATTGGCATGAGTGCTGAGAAGTTAGCCACCTCTGTTTTTAGGAGCCCAAAGTTGGCTTTAGAGAAGTTTTTCAGGGTGGTCACCTTAGCGGGGATGTAGGTGAGATGGAAGTTTCCATGCTGATCAGTTTGTGGTGAGATATAATCAGGGAGGAATTGATTGTAGGTGTGGAGTAACGGTCTTCCATGTTGCTAATAACCAGGTCGAAGATGTTGCTTCCTCAAGTGGGGGTCAGAATGAGGTGGTCCAGGGCTTTGGAATAGATAAATTCCAGAAAGCTTTGTGCCTGTACATTGGTACTTGAATAGTTTTCCCAGTTGATGGAAGGATAGTTGAAGTCACCCAGTATGAGAGTATTGGGTTGGACCTTGATAGATGCCAGGGTGCTTAGGAACTTGGAGTGAGAGTCTAGGGATATGTTTGGGGTTCTGAAGCAGGCTATGACTTGTATCACCGTCTTAGCCAGTGTTGGTTGTATCTGAAGCATCTTTGATGCATTATGGTGGGTTACCAGTCTAGAGATGTGCATATCCTTTAAGAATATGGAAACACCACCACCTTTGGAGCTTCTGGTCGTATTCTGGGGCCAAAAGATATGGAATAAGTTGTAGCTTGGGAGCACAGGGGTGCTTTCTGCCTCTTTAAACCAGGTCTCCGTTAAAGCACAGATGTCAACATTCTCCATTTTAATGAGAGCTTCAAGTGAGTGCATCTTGAGATTTAGACTTCTAGTATTGAGCAGCATGACCCTCCGATTACATTTGTTTGTAGCTGTTAGGGTGGAATTTTGGTCTTCGGAACACTGCCTAAAAAGGCACTATAGGGGTGGCAAGAGCCTTAGCCAGTACCCGGAATACCAGGGGTGCCAGATGCAGGCCGCTTTGGCAAAGCATCAAGGTCTGTTGATCATGTCATCCCAGGCAGACAGATAATGGATCCCCTTAGAATGACACCAGAAATGTAACCAATTGTTGAAGTCAATCATTTTTTGCTCGTACTGTGGTATCATTCTGGGTGACGGTAGAATACTGCTCAGGGCTAGGGTCATACCTGCCCGGGCCACATAATCAGAGTTCCATCACATCTGTTTTCATGTAGTCCAGGGAGATGCATCTCAGGTCATTCACACCTGCATGGACAATGACTGAGTCATATTTGTACTTGTTGTGGAGTGGCCTGAGTATGTGTTATGTGGTGGATCCTAGCACCGATAGACAACTGACTGTCACCTTCTCTTTTTTCAACCTAGTGAGTGGGACATCAGTGTGCCTCACAGTTGAGTCGCCTATGATTAATACATTGGGCAAAGTGTTTTGCCTTAAGGGCTTAAGTTGAGGGGTACACTGTGGTGGTGAGCTGTGTGTTCTGGGGTTGGTGTATTGTGGTGGTCGAGTGCGTTTCTGTGTTGGGGGTCTCTGTTTGGGTAAATTTTTATTGAGAGCCTGCGAGAAGATGGGTACATGGTTTGTGTTTCTGTGTGTGGGTTGTGATGGTTGGTGTTTTGGTGGGCTCTGTTTTCTATGTAGTGAGTTGTAGGTGTTGACCTTCTCCTGTTGACCAGCTAGTCCAGTCTTGGTTGGAGCGTGCACTGCTTCCAGTTTGGTGATATAAGTGCATTTCCACAGGTATGAGTGTTGGGAGGTAAGAGGAGAGGGATGTCTGTGTACATTAGACAGTTGCCTCACTGTCTCAGAATGCCCAAGTGCACCAGGTTAGCCGAAGAAAGCACAGGAAATTGCCCTACAATCATACCAGGAGGAGTGGTCATAACTAATAAGTACTGGTGCTGTTACTGTGTAGGAACAGCTAGTGCTTGACAGCACCTAAGTTTGCTACAATAAATGCTAGAAAAGCCTGTTAAAGTGCTAGCCGATTAAGCTAATTGAAGGGCAAGAAGTAAAACAACAAGCACGTTCTAAGAGAAAAATTGAAGAGCAGACTTTCTGACACCGGTAATAGTTTACCTCAGCTGAGCGCCGCTGCACAGTGCGCAAACACCGGCTTTTAAGCCAGGAAGTTAAAAGGGATGGAAAAAAATGCCCAAATGGCCAATAAACTACAATTTCTGGGCCAGAAATCACTTCTATTGTGGTAAATAGGCTTACCTAGTGCTTACCACTCCCACTGATAAGCTAGAAGGCTTCCCTCCAACACAGAAAGGTCTGGGGTGCTCAGAAACTTACAACAGCAAATCTGTATCTGGACTAGACTAGTTACAGGAAAGGTGGGAAGTGAGCTTAAAACTTTTTTTTGTTTGGGGTTTTTTTTTTTTTTTTTTTAAGAAAGGGAGTTAAAACAGTTGCAAAAACACTTTAAATGCAGTACAAGCTAGCACACTTGAGTGTGTAGCAATATTAAGGCAAATACATTTTAATTAAATGCCGATAAATTAAAAATGACAAAAAAAACAAATGCAGAAAGGAGTAAATTATGAAAAAAATCAAAATGGAGGCACATTGACTATCTCCTTCACCTTCCTGTTGCTCTTGTAGTCTGCAGGACACCAAAACTGGATCCGCAGAGCTTAAATAACACTTCAAATTTAACCAGAAATAAATGCAACAGAGAAGATGCAATTGAACACTTTAGAGAACAAGTAACAGAAAAGACAAGATGAAGTAAGAGAGTTGGAGGAGGAAACAAATAATGTAAAAGCAGCAAGCAGCTGAATAAAGTTTTTTTTTGAGAAAAAGTGGAAAGGGAGAAAGAAGGAACAGAAGATAATTCAAGGTTAAGAAACTAAGGGGGTTGGCCTTCTCAAATGTTCTGTCTGTATTAGGTAGAATGAGCTAATGACACTAGACTGGGAGGAGTGTCCCAGATAAAATTTACAATAGGGGCAGGCAACTGCAAAGCCAACAAGTATAAGAACAAGATACCAATAGGTGAAGGTGGGACACTGTGCTACAGCTACTAGCTACACTATTTTAGGCAGAAATCACTACAGAAATGTTTATCACAGCAGTAAAACAGCAGTGAGCCACTGCATGAAAGTTTTAAACAGATAAAGGAGTAAGGAGACTCTAGAAAATACTTTTAACTGCAAACAAATCAGTTTTATGATACACATCTTGGCAGGAAATCAGAACAAACAAAAACAGATGCTTAACAAATGGAGAAAATTTCCAGTTAATACCTTTCACACAGTGAAACTAGCTTAAAAAGCTTTACAAACAGTGTGATGGTAACAAACGTGATTTAACAGGCTCTGGGCAGACAGTTTTAGTACAACCCTGCAGATTAGTGTATAGCAATAAAATACAGTAAAAGGTATGCAACAGACAATACAAAGTGCTATAAATGGCTAGAATAAGCAATAACTAGTAAAAATAAGCAATAAACAGGATACTTATTGTTATATATCACAGATCAGAGTTGTGGTCAGTGCCCCTCCTCCGCTCAGCTCAGTGTGTATAGAGAGAAATCCTCTCAAAGGTAGTGCTTAAATACAAGAAGGTGCAACCTGAAACAACTTTAAAAAAGCTCAAAAGAACCAATGAGTGCATACTCCAAGCCCTAGACCAGCCAACCTTTACCAGCCAGTAGCCAATCAACAACAATTACATATTTACACAATGTCACTGGTGGCAAAACACTCACATAAAAGTACTCCTAATGCCCTCACATAAAAGTACTCCTAATGTCAATGTGGTTGTCAGTAGTACACATGCTGCACCCATTACACACAGTTCAAAGCAGACTGACACATATGCTGAGGCACTTAAATATAACCTTCCGAAACCCCAAAGACAAAGCACACATTACAGATCCCTCATAAAAACTGTGACTGTATCTTTGACCACTCATCTTTTACACACATACATATTACAAAGACATGCATCTGGAGCATTTCTCCCCGGGCCTCTGCTGAAAAATGGCTTTGTTCCAAGTTGGACTTTCCTGGTTAACAAATGATAGATAAAATAAATAAATATATGCACACACTCACATACACACATATATGCAGGCGTGCACATGTACACATATATACCCACAAATATATAGACACACCCTCACCCCCCCCATACACACATACATATACACGCACACACATCCACATCAACATATATGCGCGCACGCACACACACACACACACACATAAATATATGTATGTGTATATATTTTATAGTTCCTCCTACAACAATGTGACTGGACGCCATTCAAACATCTTCACTTAGTTTCCGCCATTCAATACTTCAGTAATAAATTCCTTGATATCCTAAACAGTCTAGCACCTCTTAGGAAGATCCGTGTTAAGTCAAAACACATACCATGGCTAACTAAGGATGCCAAACAGCTCCTCAGAGAGACAGAGCCTGGTCCCAAAATCAAGACGCCAAAAACCAAAGTTCCTTTCTCACCTGTTGACAAATAAGAAACCTAGCTAAAAAACAGATCAAGGATAACAAAACGTTATACTATACCATGATCCCAACAAAAACAAACCAACCCCCCCCCCCAAATTTTTGGTAGCCATTAAACAACTCCTAAAGCCTGGAAATTCCACAACTCCAGCTCCAACCACCGTAAATACCACAGATAGCGTAGCCTCCCAATTTAATTCACATTTCGCCAATTCCATCCTATCACACGTAAAAAATGACAGCAATACTCCCTTATCTATTCTTAGGATCAGTAACAAACTTCAATTCTTTTTCCATCAAATACAAACTAGCAAAATAAAAAAAAAATATTAAACTAAAGCCCACATCCCTCACTGCTGCTGTACTCCCTACTGAATTTCTCAAATTGGCAGCAGATGCCATTTCTTACCCTGTCTGTCTCCTAATCAGCCATTCCATCTCTGAGCAGTTATATCCCCAAGGTCTGGAAAATTTCTTATATCATCCCTCTGCACAAAAAGTGGCTCCTCAACAGAACACTCAAACAAGAGGCTAATTGCTATGCTCCCTCCCCTATCCGAAATCCTTGAAAAGTGTGTACACTCCCAAGTCCTCGACTGCCTACTAAACAATAACCTTCTATCCAATTTCCAACATGGTTTTAGACCCAAGCACAGTACCACAACTGCCCTTGTAAGTTTTACCACCAGAATCAGCCAGCTCAGAAACAATGGCCAACTTGTCTCATCTATTTTCCTTAAAATGCCTAAGGCATTCAACATGGTATCCCACCAAAAACTACTCAATGACCTAGCGTCCTTGTACCTTACTCAACCAGCTCTGTCTTGGATTCACAGCTACTTAACTGACCACCAACAAGCAGTTAAGTAGCAAAATTAACTTACTACTCTACTACTCATTTCAGCTGGTGTCCCACAAGGCTCAATTCTTGGTCCACTTCTCTTCACAATCTTTACTAACAAACTCTGCACTGTTACCCAACTAGCCACCACCATTCAATACACAGATGACCCCTCCCTCATATGTTCTGCTCCCTCCCTTCCAGAACTCCTTGAACTAACCCAGAAATCCTTCTTAGATATCGAAAACTACATTTTTGACCATCATCTTATACTTAACCCAAATAAAACAAAGCTAATGCTCTCTTCAAATAACAAAACACCTGCTCACCTTCCAACCTTTGTCATCTATTCTTCAAATGACACCAAACCTGAACCTGTTGATCACACCAAACTTTTCTTGGGGTCACAATCGACAACTGTCTAACAGCTCTAACCATTAAAAAGGTCCACTTTAAATTGGTTCACTTCACAGAGTCAAGTCATACCTAACCAACACCACCAGACATATTCTATAGCCAGGACACATCTGCTCTCCACCCTTCTATATGCCTCTCCCATTTTCATTAGTCTCAGAAGAACAGACGTAAACAAATTAGAAGCCTGTTATAATAAAATCTCCGGATTTGCAATAAGTCATCCTTACAGATGACATCACTTCTCTGCTCTTGGCCAACTAAAATGGTTTGAACTACCTTCTCTCATTCAACCAACTAACTGTTGCTCATTCCATCGTCCACAAACCAGATAATTGCCCTGCACTCAAAAACCTATTAAAGTCTTACTGTAACTGCAGAACCCTAAGATCTTCAGATAAACTCCTACTAAAAGTCATCAAGTCCAACAATAGTTTTGAGGATTCTCTGTTCTCCAACAAAATATCCAAGTCCTGGCATTCCATCCCTCAACATATACTAAATACTACTAATGCATCCAAATTTAAATGTCTCCTCAGGGAGCACTTAACTAACAACTGGCTTTGCTCCTGCACAACTCCATGCTGGCCATACTATGCTGTCTGTTGCAGTCCTCTAAGTCTTCTTCCATACTTTGCTTTCTTTCACAGTACTCTAAGCCTATTTCCACCAGCTACCTGTATCACCTTTGTTTGTTCTGTGATATTGCCAAACATACTATTGATGTGATAGGTTTATTGTACAGAAGAACCGCTGTATGTTGTCACTCTGGATATTGTCTCTCTAGATATTCAACTTATGTCCTTCATGTTACCTTTTATTGTGTTGCCGTTTTGTATACATTAATTGCTGTAGTGGAGCTTTATCTTTTACTCTGTTACATTGCAACTGTTAATTTTTATAGTGGAGCTTTTTACCCTGGGCCACCACTGAAAATGGGCTTCTGGCCCACTTGGACTTTCCTGGTAAACAAATGTAAAATAAATAATTAAATTATATATACACACACATATCTCTAGGTCTACTTTGATCCATTGAAATTGCAGTTTATTGAACTGCAATTTCGTGAGTCTATTTTCACGAAAGTGCATTTATTTGAAAATGCACTTTCGCAAAAACAGAATCACCGAAAATAAAATGCACTAAACACGTGTATGCAGGGGGGTAGGCCCCTCGCATCTCCGCTACTTATATATACTAACTCCAAGATCACACTACAGTGGGAAAAAAAATATTCCCTTATCCTCACTGTACCGCGATCTACAGCAACAAGCTCCTCTCAAATACACCACTAATAAAAGCACCATAACTGCACCACCACAGGATCCTGGAACTGGCGACTTCACTTCTCTGAACTGATATTCGCGAAAGTGCATTTTCGAATAAATGCACTTTGGCAAAAACGGGCTCGCAATTTACCCATATATCACACCCACATTATTATATATGTAGCTGTATGTATATATATATATATATATATATATATATATATATATATATATAAAATATGGATTCACTTTATAATCTCGAAATATTGAAATCTCGAATTCTAGTATCTCGAGACTAAAAAGCCAAAAATGCAAAATACCAAAACCCCAAAAGCACGACTTTCAAATACAACCTCCCCCACCTCCCTCACACAATCACACATGCACCTTCCTCCCCACACTACAACAAACAAACAAAACACACACAAACACAACAACAGAAATACATGAACCTACCCTACATATAAGAAGGGGGCCAAGCCCCCACTCCCCTAGCAACTTATATATACTAACTCTGAGGTCGCAGTAAAAAGACCAACACTAAACCCACCACTACACACTCTACATTCTCCTCGCAAAAACACCACCATTCTCAACACTTGCACACACATATAGACATACCGTAACCTACACTACAATTTCCCAACACACTAACATACACTAAAATCCCTACCCAAAACCTTTAAAATATAAACACTTACCTGAATCTCCAGCTATCCATTAACACAGCGCACCACCACAACCGCTGATTTGACATTTCTGGATTTGGTTATGTAGACTTTCACACAACTCGGCTTTCGATATTTTAGTCTCGAGATACTGAAATTTGAGATTTCAGTATTTCGAGATAGTGAAGTGCACCCATATATATAATATATATATATATATATATATATATATATGTGTGTATATAATATATATATTATATATATATATATATATATGTATATAATATATATATGTATATAATATATATATATATATATATATATATATGTATTCTATATATATATATATGTGTGTGTGTATATAATATATATATATATATATATATATATATATATATATGTATATAATACACACACACACACACACACACACACACACACACACACACACACGAAGAGATGATAAGGGTCCAAATGGAGAGATGATAAAATTGGCAAGCAAAGGAGAGTAGTATTGCTGGAATTGAATTTAGCCTCAAGTCTTGTTGAGTAACTTTACAAGGCGGACCCTGTTTTTTTTTTTTTTTTACAAAATCTCACTAAGGCGACACTGATATATAGACTGTGTTTTATATGGCATATATCATGGACAGAAAAAGGTTAAACAATAAAAAAAAGATATCTGGATGCACAATTTCCAAGGTAAAAAAGTGCCCATTCCTTGTAGGCACACTGGTGCCAAGACTGGAAAAAATTGCAGTGTTGAATCCTCAAGACATAGAAATATTTCTGCAATGGGGTTAGGCAAGGCTCAGGGGGAGGATGGTCCCCTGTTGAGGAAGGAAGTAGTAGTCCAAAAAAATCACCAAAACTGTTAGGCTGAAAAGAGACTTAAATATGACAGAGTGGACTATTGAGGATAAGAAAGAAATGGTGTATTGTTACTATTATGCAAGAAGCCCAGAATTTCCAGACAGAAGATATAGAAAAGATTGAGAGAAATTAGAGGAAAGAGAAACATTTGCACAAAAATAACTGTCAAAAGCTTCATATCGAAATTTGTGTTCATTAATGCAACAGATTCATAAAAAAACATTATACAGACCAAGAAATGTTGGGCCGTTTGGAAACTTATAAACAAAAACATTGAAAACCTCCAAACTCTGGACCCCACCCAGTCTGGGTTTGTAAAAGGCAGATCATGTCTCCCAAACCTGATAGATTTCTTTGAAGCAGTCACCAAAGCCGTAGACGAGGGTAAGGAGGATCACACTGCCTATCTTGACCTCGGCAAGGCTTTCAACACCATCCCCCACTCTGGAATTATAGATAAACTCACTAAACTGAGTATAAATCCTTACGTCACATGATGGGTTGCCAACTGGATCACTGACAGAACCCACACCGTGAAAGTTGCAGACTCCAAATCCAACCTCAAACCAGTGACAAGTGGAGTACCACAGGGTTCAGTCCTGGGTCCTCTCCTGTTTGGTGTCTACTTCTCTGAAGTACAGGCTAACAGAGAAGGTAAACTAGGATCCATAATCGAATCTCCAAACAATGTGGACATCCTACAAAAGGGCCTCACTGAGACAGATGCCTGGTGTCAGAGCCATGGCCTCAAGCTCAATGACAAAAAATGCATCGTCAACCCCTTTGGTAAAAACTTTGTGCCCATGAGCTACCACATAGTCGGCAGTCTACTTAACACTGAAAGTGTGATAACAGACCTTGGTACCCAGGTAGACAGTAGTTTCTCCTTTGATAGTCATATTGCCACAGTGGAAAGGAAATCCTTCTACGTGGCACACTTCATCACAAAAGGGTTCTCATCCAGGAAAAAAGAGGTCATTGTTCCCCTCTACTCGTCATTCATTAGACCCATTATAGAATACAACACCCCTTTTGCTATGTACCTCATGGCATCTGCAACAACTGGAAAGGCCACAGAAATACCTCACAAAGAGGATTACTGGCCTCAAGCAGTTGCCCTACACTGACCATCTCAAAAAACTCCAGCTTTACTCCATCGCATATTGCCTACTTCGAGGTGATCTCTGCCTAACATATAAAGCTATCTCCAACCCAGAGCTGCTGGACATGCTTCACCTAAAGAAATCTCAACCCCTCCAAGCTACATGCTCTAGGGACTTAAACCTGGTCACCACAATAAACAGAACATGCTGGAGGGATAGATTCCTGTCCCAGAGACTTCTCATACTCTGGAACAAGCTACCCATCTATATCAAACAGAGCTCCTCATTAGCACTCCAAGAAAAATCTTGATGAGTGGATGGGAAATAGGAAATTCACCCCGGGGATCACCTCTGTGGCTCTGCTCGACAGGGGTACAGGAAAATAATTTTCTTGGGTGGGAAAGCCAGGGAACCTTTTTTGGCTAGGCTTAATAAGCCCCTTGGGCCAGTAGCCTAGTACCTACCTATGAACCTATGAAAAAGCTACTGAGAAAATGCAATATTATGAAGAACAAAATCTAAAGATTATTGAAAGGTATAAAAAGGAAGCATGGATATGGGAAAGAAAAAAAGAGGTCTGATAAGGTGCAATATTTATGCAAAGGAGAAAGCCAAATTAAAAAAATAGCAGCCTCAAAAATATTTGAATAGAAATGCAGGCAAAGGCACCCAGATGTGGAAATTTTCATAATGCAAATAAGATCATAAAGGGGAATGTAGAAAAGAAGATTAGTAAAGCAGAAGTTATGGAATACCCTCAAAGTGAAGGATTTAGTGTAGAAAGTCTATCACAGCATGATAGAACAATGAGTCCCCCAAGTAAAGAAACAGGAGGAGCAGGAGACGTACGAAGAAGAAATATGGACAAAGAAATTGAATGTGGTGCAATATTTATGTAAAGGAGAAGAGCAGCACCAGAGATATCGAAGAAGAATACGGCAAAGGCATCCGGATATGGAAACTTTTTCAATACACAAAATAAGAAAATAAAGAGGAAAGTAGAAATGCAGAAGTTAAAGAAATAAAATCTGAGGTTATAGAGTACCTGTGAAGCGAAGGATTGCATGCAGAAAAATCTTCCTCTGATAACACCACATGAATCCTCAAATTAAGGAGAAACCAGAAGAGCAGCTGATCATTTGCCATATGAAGATACTTTGGAGCATAAGTTCAGTTGGAGTTGCACATCAAGGGAACGGACAGGAAACCGTGGCATCTCTGACGTCAATGTTTTCGGGTGATAGATCAGTAGGTTCCCATATGAAAAAGCATTGGATTAATAGGGATGTGATGATAAACACCTTTTGAGTCTAGTGTTACCATGGAACCTAAATGAGGAAGAGGTTACGGTTTGTGAAGTGACAGCATTTTGAACTTGGGCACTATCACAAGCAACTTTAGGAAAGAAAGATCCATAGCTGTTATCCATGCATCTTCTTTTCTTTGGCACTAAAAACATCCTTGAATAAAAACCTTTCCCAACTCAGGAAGGATGAACTAGTTCTGTTACTCCTTGAGTCCCTGACACAGCATATGCTGAAGGACAGGGGGAAATTTTGAAGTCTGGTATGGAGGCTGAGGAATTACCCCCTGAAAATGAGGGATAAATGATATTTAGAAGTCATTTGCCTGAAACTGTTTGTTGCCAAAGAGAAAATGAAGACTATCTGGAAGGGAAAGGGACTGCCATGATGTGTGTATGTGTTGGGGGTGGGGGTCTTAAGTAGTCATTCTAACTTGGACTGCCTTTGTTTTGGGGGATAGCTGCATTTTTATTGGAACACCCCAGTTGTCTTAAATGTGTGTTTACCTGCATTTTGGTGAGACTCATTGTTTTGGTTTTTCTGACATTTGATGAAGGGTTAGAGAATCTCTTAGAAAAAAAAATGGAAAAGGAGGGCTGAAAAATATTGAGTCCCTATATCAACAAACCTATTTATCACACTTTTTGATAACATCTGCATCAGAGGAACCAAAAGCTAAATCTCTATCCAAAGGAAATTAAAATCTCATTTCTACATCATTGGAGAAGTTCGGAGAAGGCAGCCAGGCAAACCTCACCAAAACAGTACCAGTAGCCATGGCCTAGGAAAAAATATTAATTGAGTTATATACACACTATAAACTCTCAGTTGTGGCCTGTACGATGGAAGAAACTAAATTATTTAAGACAGCTTTTTCCTCACAAGAAAAACTACAAACAAAACATTCCTCATGCTTTCTCAATTAGTCAGAATAAACTGTATCATACGAGCTTGACAATTCAGAATTCTGAAAATCAGAGCTGTAGAAAGATTTACCCTGAAAATCAAAGTTTAGAAGCATACACCTCCATACTTATAAATAATATCCTCATACATGTAAGAAAGAGTTGGATTTAAATTAACCAAATTTTTTAACAGCAGTAGGAAAACCTATAGCTTTTGCTGCTGAGTCGGTTTTGAGATGAGTGTATAAAAAACTTAAAGATTTATGAAACTTGTACATTCTGTTTGGCATTTTAGGGGCAGCAGAGTATGCAGAAAATTGCAGGCAGTGATTCACACATCCTCCAGAGCTGACAGAATTGTGGGTTGGCAGCAGGTTCAGGAAATTCCTTGTGAAACAGCTCCTAGTACTTGCTGAAGGACTGATCAACCTTAGTGTTCCCCCACTAAAAACACAGGCACATTCTGGAAGCAGTCTTAGAGAAAGAGAAACCCCAACAGGTAGAATCAGAAACTGAGCTCTCGGAAACCCTGCATTTGCCCTTTATCTTCCAGTTCAGATTCAGAATCTTGAATCTCTACAGGAAAATAGGAATCCCTCTCTTTTACCAGAAACTACAAGAAAGATCAATAGCCTGATTTAAACCCTGAGCTAAACCCTGTACACTACTGGTATACAAAGACATTTGAAGAGGAGTAGATCCATGCTTGGTTTTCTATTCTTTTTGACAGAAAAAAAAGTAGGGCCAGCTGTGTTAATGGCAGCAGGTGCTTCGCCAGAGATGGGCACAACATTCTGACAAAACAGAAACAGAGTAACCTTTCCTGCTTCTTCTTCCAGGATCAACAAAAGTAGCTCTCCATTGTCCACTGAGAGAACCACAACAGCCGCAGAGAATGTGTCTAACCCCTGCTCCGTTGCGGCTGTAGGTGTGACACTGGAAGGATGCGGGGTAAAATTGAATAGTCTGAGATGCAACCAATGGCCACCCACAAAAGGCACATTGCTAGCCTTTCTTTTTGTGGCTTGGAGAAGGACCAACCACGGGACCATTAGATTATTCCATGAAACCAAGCCGAAAATGGTGCCTGTTTCCCATGGAAAACAAGCAGCATAAGCTGGTAAAAACGTATTTTCACACAAAAACACTGTTAAAGCCACATTAATACAGGTTGCCATCCCGACAAAGTAAAATGAACACAGTTTCTCCACAGAAAATGTTTTTCAACAACTTTTAAAGTGACAGGAAAAGGTGTGCTCCTGTTTAAGAAGTACAATTAAGTCTCATGACAGTCTGTTAAGACACAACTGCCTGTCAGGTGCCAGGGTCCAACACATAACGCACGTACTCAGGTCCCTCAACAACAGGTACAAATATAACTCTGTCATTGTACATGTGGGCGTGAATGACCTGAGACGTACCTCCTTGGACTACATGAAGAGAGACATGGAGGAGCTCTCGGATTATGTAATCCAGGCGGGTATGACCCTAGCCCTGACCAACATCCTACCATCACCCAGAATGATACCACAGTACAAGCAGAAAATGACTGATTTCAACAATTGGCTAAGTTTTAGGTATCATTCTAAGGGGATCCAGTATCTGTCTGCCTGGGATGACATGATTGAAACACCTCGATGCTTTGCCAGAGATGGCCTGCATCTGTCACCCCTGGGATTCCGGATACTGGCCAAGGCTCTTGCCACCCCAATAGTGCCTTTCTTAGGCAGTATTCCAAAGACCAAATTACCATCATGACAGCTACTAACAAATGCAATCTGAGGGTCATGCTGCTCAATGCTAGAAGTCTAAATCTCAAAATGCACTCGCTCATAGCACTCCTTAAAATGGAGAACATCGACATTTGTGCCGTAACAGAGACCTGGTTTAAGGCAGTAGAAAGCACCCCTGCACTACCAGGCTACAACTCATTCCACACCTTTCGGCCCCAGAACTTGGACCAAAGCTCCAAAGGTGGTGGTGTTTCCATATTCATAAAGGATGCGCACACCACCAGACTGGTAGCCCAACATAATGCATCTGAGATACTTCAGGTGCAGCTAACATTGGGTAAGACAAGAATCCAGGTCATAGCCTGCTGTAGGTTCCCAACCATTTCCCAAGACTCACACTCCACATTCCTAAGCACCCTGGAGAATATTAGGGTCCAACCTAACACCCTCATACTGGGCGACTCAACTACCCCTCCATTAACTGGGAAAGCTACTCATGTACCAATACACTTGCTCAACATTTCCTGGAATTCATTAATTCCATTGCCCTGGACCAGCTCGTTCTTACCCCCAGTAGAGATAGCAATATCCTGGTCATAACCAACATGGGCGACCACTGCTCTACACCAATAATCAATTCCTCCCTGGTTAGATCTGACCACAAACTAATCACCGTGGATATCCACCCCCCCCCCCCCCCCAGCAAAGGAAACCGCCTTGAAAAACTTTTCCAAAGCTAACTTTGGGCTTCTAAAAACAGAGGTGGCTAATTTCATGGCACCTATGCAAATGGAGAATGTTTGCATGACTGCCGAATCATACACAAATGCACTGTACGAGCACATACATAAATGCATGGATCTCGCCATACCCAATAGAACCAAGACGCTCTCCTCCAAAAAAAAGGAAGCCAGTCTGGTGGTCTCCTGCCATAAACAAATTCTACAACAGAAGGAGGACACTGATGCAGAATAAGATGAAGTCCCAAGACTGGAAAAACTCCCTTATCAGCCTCAACAGCAAGGTGAGATCCCCCATCAAATCCTCCAAAGCTAGCTATGAAAGCAGAATTGCAACAGATAGTAAAGACAACCACAAGGCCTTCTATAGATATGTAAGAAATCTCCACGGCAATACCCAGATTTGCTCTGAGCTACTGCACAATGTTACCTCCTATACCGAGCCAACAGATATTGCCAATATACTGGCCAACAGATTCAGTGCCAACTTTACCCCCCCGGAGGACCAATCACAATACCAGTAGACATCCAGGCCAACATGAGGGGTCTCTGGCTGACAAAGTTTGCAGATGATTGCAAGCTGGGAGCTATTATCAACTACCCAAGCGATGTTGACATCCTACAGAAAGGCCTCACTGAGACCAAAAACTGGTGTCAGTACCATGGCCTTAAGCTCAATGCCAAAAAACATGTCATCATCCCCTTTGGAAAAAACCCAGTTCCCATGAATTACCACATCGATGGTAGCCCACTGAACACAAAAGGTCTTATAAGATATCTGGGAGCACAGGTTAACAGCAACCTTTCTTTTGACCACCACATTGCCACCGTGGTCAGAAAGTCCTTCTATGTGGCACATCTCATTACTAAGGGTTTTGCATCCAGGAAGAAAGAGGTCATTGTCTCCCTCTACTCTTCCCTCATTAGGCCAATCATTGAGTACAATGCCCCATTTGGCATGCACCTCACTAGATACCTGCAGCAACTGGAGAGGCCACAAAAGTACCTCACAAAGAGGATCCTAGGCCTTAAACACTTGTCCTATGTGGACAGACTCAAAAAACTCCAACTATTCTCTGTCTCATGTCACCTACTTAGAGGCGATCTCTGATTGACTTACAAAGCCATGTCTGACCCAGCTCTGTTAGAAATGCTACATCTAAAGAAATCCCAATCCCTCTGCACCACATGCTCCAGTGACCTCAAACTCATTACCACAATCAACAGAACATGCTGGAGGGATAGGTTCATAACACAAAGACTGCCCATGCTATGGAATAGATTTCTCATACATGTCAAGCAGAGCACCTCCTGGCCCTGTTCAAGAGAATTCTTGATGAGTGGATAGGAAATAGAAAATTCACCCCGGGGATCACTCCAGTGGCTCTACTCGACAGAGGCACTGGGAACTAAGGTTGGGTGGCATGATGCTAGGATAATCCTATGGGCTAGGCTTATAAAGGCTGCAAGGCCATTAGCCTAGTACACACCTATGAACAAACTACTAGTTTAAAAATAACTTTCCTAAGCAGGAAAGTACAATAAAACATTTTTTAATGTGGAAGGTTTTTATCCCAAAGGGAACTTATCTGCCCAGAAAGGAACAGCGAGGGATGACAGTTGATCCTCAAAAGCCAGCAGAAAAGCTCTCTTTAATGACAAGAAAGCTGTAAATGGCTTGGCACCCAAACCTGTCTTTTTAGTCAGCTCAGCTCAAGCTGACTATTGACTTGGTGAAGTGGAATGTGCTCTGATGCCTTGGAAGCTGGCTGGCTTTTATGTCCTTGGCAGGATAAAGCACACACATCTAAGGCTACTGCAGCAGTGATCAATATCATGAACATGGACAAGTTCTTTGCTCTGTTAAGCTGTGCACAAGTGTTACAATTTATCCCACATTTGTAGGAGCAAGCATACCTCTAGGGTAGGGCACAAAAGGCTCTCACAACTGTGAGCTGACATGTCATTACACTGGAAGGGATGTTGGGGGGGGTGAATTTGGAATATTAATGTAGTTATTTTATCATTTGTTGACTCAAGCTGGCTGCTCCCAGTACTCTTTAGTCACCCATGTCACAAATTCAAGGTTGAGTAATATTCAGATTTATATCTGTGTGTATGTGTGTGTGAGTGTTTGTGTGTGTGTTTGGATTCTAAGAAAAGTCTGCATCTTTATAAAACTGTTGAAGTAAAATTAAATGGAAAAAAAATGTATATACATATATATATATATATATATATATATATATATAAAACATAGTGTACATAGTACACTCATGATAGTCTTTGGATCAGGTGCATTTCATTTGCAGTGAAACAAATAAAACATGCGGATTACTTGCAATGAAAAAATAGTAACACTTTTGTTCAATGTAATTGCTGCTTACTTACTGCTCTATTCAAAGTCTCTGACTTCTCACAGCCTTGGTACTCCAGATTAGGTCAGGCTATCTTGCAACTCTTATTACCTCTAAACACAGGTACCTGGTACTCCTTCAGCTCCAAACATTCCTGGAACAGATGGATAGGATCCAGGTACTCCTTAGCTCCTTCTGGTCAAAAGGGATTATTGATGAAATATGAGTAACCCCTATAGATCGATAGATAGATATGGATGGCTGCATATGTATATTCACACACACACACTCTATATTTATATACATAAAGATATATATATATATATATATATATATATATATATATATATGTGTGTATATATATATATATATATATATATATATATATATATATATATATGGGTCTACTTCATTTCACCTAACTTCCAATTCGCTGACTTTCATTTCACTGAAATTTCATTTGACTGACACTTCATTTCACTGACAGTTCATTTCAAGTATTATTAGCAAGAAAATGGACTATGCCCCCTTCCCCACTGTAGTGCGACCCTGGAGTTAGAATATATAGGGGGTGTGGGGGCACAGCCCCCACTTCATTTCATATGATATTGTTAAGCTTTGATATAATATTGCTTAGTAAAGTGGGGCTTGTCCCACACCCCCAACTATATATTCTAACTCCGGGTCGCACTACAGTGTGGAAGGGGTATATTCCATTTTCTTGCTAATAGTCAAATGAACTGTCAGTGAAATGAAGTGTCAGTGAAATGAAATTTCAGTCATTTGGTCTCAGTCAAATGGGAGTCAGTGAATTGGAAGTTAGGTGAAATGAAGTAGACCCATATATATATATATATATATATATATAAGTATAGGTTTACTATTGAAATTGGCCACGGTGATGCAGCAGTTAGTGTTGTCGCCTCACAGCAAGAGGTTCTCCACTGGCCACGGTGATGCAGCAGTTAGTGTTGTCGCCTCACAGCAAGAGGTTCTCCAATTCGATTCTCACTTGGAGGACCTTCTCTGTGGAGTCAGCATGTCTTTGCTGTGGTCGAGTGAGTTTTAAAAAGACATGCAGGTAGGTGCGTGTGTATGTTTGCGTGTGCCTTCTGTGAAGGTTGGGCATTGGGCTGGAAACTCGATACCGTAAACTCCACTGCCAATCAATCTGCGGACCTGTGATCCACTGTGGCAACCCCTAACTGGGAAAAGCCGAAAGACATTGCTTATATAAGTTTATAATCGAATCTGTGAAGTGACTGCTGTCGACCGGCATGTGGACGAAAGGCAGTTTTCAAATGGGCAGAAAGTCAACTCAAAAAACATCAACTATACTACAGCAAATGGGTAGTTTAGTTCGATTAGCTGAGTTTGGCATTGTGATGAAGAGGGAATGTGAAGGTAATAGTGTAGTGGTTATTACACTTGCTTCATACGTAAAAGGTTCTGGTTCAATTCCTAGTGGAAGCTGTTCATTTACCTTTCATTAGAGCAGCCTATCTGTCCCTGGAGGAGTGGTCTCAACCCAGAAACTAGTTGTCTATTGGCCGTTTTGGGCTAATTCCTAGCTCTTTCAAGTCCCCTGCTTTAAAACCTGCTTGGCATGGTTTTGCGTTATTTTGCGCATCGCACAACATCGTGCAACGTAGCGCAGCACCTATTAAACAGATTTAAACCATTCCAGGCTCCACAAAGTCTGGTCTTCAAATTTTCCCTTAGTACTAGTCCACCTTGCTAAATAAAGCACTAAATCATCTTTTTACAGACCAGCACTTGCCAAATATCTCAGTAAGCACTAGCTAAGTTTAGTCCTACACCCCCCTATTAATATACTGTAGTACAAGGCTCTATATTCGCCCAATCCAGACTATCAATAATCTGCTCCATAAATCATCCAGGCATGTCCAAACAGCAGTTTCAGGTATACTCTCCAGTCCAGTTGGTGAATCTGGGAATCCTGAGGCAATGTTACAATTGCCTTATGTACACAGACAACCCTCTCCTCCTTCCATCAAACACAAGCATTTGTGAGAGATGCAACTATACAGCCAAACTGGAGGCAGGGCTCTCTCAACCCAAGACTGGCACAGCCAGTCAGGAGGTGAAGGATGACACCTACATGATAAAATCAGATACACATAGACAAATCGCACCAGCAAACAAGACACACAAACTCACTAAAACATACGTGGAGGCTCTAAATAAAAATGCCAAAACAACAGAAACCTCCAAAGCAGGCATCCAAGCAACCACTACCACAAAACAACAGTCACGTAACACATACTTCACAAAGTCAGCGTGCCACACAATCACAGCCCCCAAGGCTAAGCAACACACCTAATACACTAGTAATTGGTGACTCTATTGTCAGGCCCACTGACGTTCCACTCACCAGACGGAACAAGGAGAAGGTCACGGTAAGCTGCCTGTCGGGGGCCAGGATCTACCGCATAACACAAGCACTCAGGTCACTCAACAGCAGGTACAAATATGACTCAGTCATTGTCCATGTTGATGTGAATGACCTGAGACGTACCTCCCTGGACTACATGAAAAGAGACATTGGGGAGCTCTCTGATCATGTAGCCCAGGCCGGTATGACCCTGACCCTGACTAGCATCTTACCCTCACCAAGAATGATGCCCACAGTATAAGGACAAAATGATCAATTTTAACAAATGGCTAAATTATTGGTGTCATTCAAATGGGATCCGGTGTCTGTCAGCCTGGGATGACATGCTCGACAAGCCACGCTGCTTCACCAGAGATGGCTTGCACCTGTCACCCTTGAGCTTTTATATACTGGCAAAGGCTCTTGCCACCCCCATAGTGCCTTTTCTAGGCAAGGCTCAGAAGACAAAACCACCACCATAGACGATACCAGTAACAAAAAAACTAAGGGTAACGCTACACAACGCCCAAGTCTAAACTTAAAGATGCACACACTCTAGGTACTCCTCAGCATGGAGAAAATCGATATCTGTGCAGTAACAGAAACCTGGTTCAAGGCTCCAGAGAGCACCCCAGCATTATCAGGATATAATTCATACCACTCTTTTCGGCCACAGATCTCGGACCGAAATACTAAAGGCGGGGGAGTATCCTTCTTTATCAAGGATACCCACACCTCTAGGTTAGTGGCACTGCATGAGGCAGAGGAGACCATCCAGGTGCAACTAACTATAGGTAAAACCGCTTTTCAATTTATAGCTTGCAATAGATCACCTACCCTGACTCAGGACCCCCACTCGGCATTCCTGAGAACATTGGAAAATATAAAGGTCCAACCAAACACCATGGTATTGGGGGACTTCAACTACCCAGACATTGACTGGGAAAACTACTCATGCCCCAGCTCATTTGCTCAACGGTTCCTTGAGTTTATAAACTCAAATGCCCTGGAACAACTGGCTAACACACCCACGAGAGGGGACAACATATTGGACTTGGTCATCACCAACATGGGGGCCAAATGCTCTATACCTGAGGTAAACCCATTGTTGGTAAGATCAGACCATAAACTAATCACATTGGACATCCATATCCCGACCCCACCCCCGGGCAAGATAACCACTGTGAAAAATTTCTCAAAAGCAAACTTCACACTCCTTAAGACTGAGGTGGTAAGCTTCAAAGCACCAGAGCACATGGAAAATGAGACCCAAACTGCAGAATCCTTTACAACTGCACTCTATGATCACTTGCTGAAATGCATGGATAGTGCCATCCCAAGTAAAACCAAGACTCATGCCTCTAAAAACAGGAGACCAGTCTTTTGGACCCCTGCCATAAATAAAGTATACAACAGAAGGAGAAAACTATTGCACGAGAGGGCAAAATCCCAAAAAGCAAGGGTATCTCTCATCAGTATTAGTAAAAAACTTAGATCCCTCATAAAATCATCTAAAGCCAGCTTTGACAAGAGCATTGCCAAAGACGCCAAGGACAATCACAAGGTGTTCTTTAGCTACATCAAGAATCTGGGAGGTAACGCTCAGATATGCTCTGAGCTGGTGCAAACTGGCACAAAATTCACTGAACCCACAGACATAGCCAACATCCTGGCAGACAGGTGCAGTGCAAACTCTACCCCCCCCCCCTTCCCCACCAAAAGAGCCAGTGTCTATCCCAGAAGAATGCAATCCCCTTTTCATCACAGACACACAGGTGAAATCAGCTGTCGCCAAAGTAAAAAACACAGCATCAATGGGACCGGATGGTATCCCGGGCTGTGTATTACACGAACTCCAAAATGAACTAAACCCACACATAAATTCACTGTTCCAACTCAGCCTAACCACAGGCTATGTACCCAAAGAATGGCGTACAGCAACAGTGATCCCGCTCCACAAAGGTGGCGCTACAATGGATCCAGGGAACTATCGCCCTATAAGCTTGACCAGCCTGGTCTGCAAGGCTATGGAGCGCATTGTTATGGATCTCATAAACAAAGACATTGCGAACCTCCAGACACTGGACCCTACCCAATTTGGCTTCGTTAAGGGCAGATCATGTCTCTTAAACCTGGTTGACTTCTTCGAGACAGTAACCAAAGCCATCGATGAGGGAAAGGTGGTCCACACAGCGTATCTGGACCTAGCAAAGGCCTTTGACACAATACCCCACTCTGGTATCATAAATAAACTTACTAGCCTAAATATTAACCCATATGTCACTAGATGGGTCACAAACTGGCTCAAGAATAGAACTCACATGGTCAGAGTCACGGGTGCCATGTCCGACTCTAAGCCAGTTACAAGTGGTGTCCCACAGGACTCAGTCCTGGGACCTCTCTTGTTCGGTATATACTTCTCTGAAGTACAGGCAAACATAGGAGGACTATGGCTTACCAAGTTCGCAGATGACTGTAAACTAGGAGCCATAATCGACTCACTGGCTGACACAAGCATCCTCCAGAAGGGCCTTACGGTGACGGATACCTGGTGTCAGAACCATGGCCTCAAGCTAAATGCCAAAAAATGCATAGTCATCCCCTTTGGGAAAAACAAAGTATCCACAAACTACAACATAGGAGGGAATCCACTAAGTACAGAAGAGGTAATTAGAGACCTGGGGACCCAAGTAGATAGTAACCTCACCTTCGACAATCACATTGCCAACGTGGTTAGAAATACCTTCTATATAGCCCACCTAATCACAAAAGGGTTCACATCTAGATCTAGAGAGGTCATCGTGCCCCTCTACTCATCACTGATTAGGCCCATAATTGAGTACAATGCCCCATTTGGCATGTACCTCACTCGACACTTGCAACAGCTGGAGAGACCTCAGAAATACCTCACCAAGAGGATAGTGGGCCTCAAGCAGATGCCCTATGCAGCATGACTTAAGAAACTCCAACTTTACTCCGTTGCCTATCACCTACTCAGAGGCGATCTCTGCCTGACATACAAGGCCATGTCTAACCCAGAATTGTTAGACATGCTCCATCTCAAGGAAAAACAAATCCATTCGAGCTACACGCTCCAGGGATTTAAACCTTAGCACAGCAATAAACAGGACATGCTGGAGGAATAGATTCATATCCCAAAGGCTTCCCTCGCTCTGGAATAGAATCCCAGTCCATGTTGGATAGAGCCCCTCGTTGACCCTCTTCAAGAGAAATCATGACGAGTGGATGGGAAATCGTAAATTTACTCCCGGGATCACTTCATTAGCCCTGCTGGACAGAGGCTCAGGAATCTAGCCTAAAAGGGTGGCGAAAGCCAACACATTCTGGCTAGGCTTGTAAATGCCCTAGGGCAGATAGCCTAGTACATATCTATGAACTAATTTCCTCAATGTAGTGCGATCCCGAAGTTGTTATATATAATTTGCAGGGGGGAATTTCCCCCTTGAAAAATAGTAAAATACACATACCGTTTGATTGTGGAATGTCACGGTATGGTATACTGCATAGCATGGGTAACTGACATCACCTTCTACTATGTTGAATACATCGAACTACGGGTGTTGATGTATTTAGTTTTGACCTGGCCACATTTTCGCTGTTCCGGATTCAAGATTACGTGGCGATCATGTGACCGGTCGACGTATGCACTTTCAAGGTTTCAATATATATATATATATATATATATATATATATATATATATATATATATATATATATATATATATATATATATATATATATATATATATATATATATATATATATATATGTATATATATATATATATATATATATATATATATATATATATATATATATATATATATATATATATATATATATATATATATATATATATATATATATATATATATATATATATATATATATATATATATATATATATATATATATATATATATATATATATATATATGTATATATATATATATATATATATATATATATATATATATATATATATATATATGTATATATATATATATATATAATAATATGTATAATATTAATATATATATATATATATGTATATATCATATATATATATATATATGTATATATATATATATATGGTGTATATGTATATATATGTATATATATATATATATATATATATATATATATATATATATATATATATACACACACACACACACACACACACACACACACACACACACACACACACACACATACATACATGTAATGAGAGAGAGAGAGAGGTGCTGTTGTAGCATGACCATCTTTCAGGCATCCAAACGTGTGTATATGTGTTTTTAAGAAATTATATAAACACACATACATGTATACATGTACACATATCTGTGTTACATACATACATATTTGCACGCGGATGGATTCCTGAAAGATGGTCATGCTACAACAGTCTCTTTGTCCACTGATGGGGAAAATGGACAGTGTCACTACAGCAGGGCCTGACATTCAGTAGGAAAGTGGGGAGGGATTAAAAGAAGTCTAAAATCCTTTCATTCTTAGGGAGTCCCATACATACATTCCAAGTTACTACTGCTGTCTTAACCCTTTCACCCTTCTGTTTGAAACAATATCTGCCACCCATCTTCTCTTCCAGTAAGAAATCCCTATAACATCATAGTCCCATGCTACTGTTGTCTCCATAAATCTAATGTGACTAGACCAATGGGTGCCTTGTTAGCAAGGCTGCTGCAAAGTAGCCTTCCTTGCTAAGAATCCTTGCAAATTCCTTGTAGAAAGTGTAATCCTTTATCCACTTTTTCTCATTTTTGTCTATGCTTCCCTCCTTTATGTTCCAGAACTGCTGAGACCTATGTCATATTTGTTTTCTCTACTGTCCATGTCTCCATCTCCACTGTCCTCCTTCACTACCCTCTTTACTCAGCCCTGATCATATCACACAGTTCACCCTAACTGCACTTTTTTAGATTACTCAGACTCCTTTTCAGCTACCTATTTGTTTACTAACACTGACTTTCAAACTCCTCTTCAGCTACCTTTTTGTTTATTAACACCTCCATTTGTCAGGCCAGCATCCATGCAATCTGACACCTAAAAGATTCTCTCCATGCATCTCACACCTTGCTAGCCTATCCTCTCCTACTTGTGACCTGTCAGTCAGTGCAGCAGTACCCATCAGTAGACAATTTCTGAAAGGCATGTTAGGCATTTTTTGTACTGCCCAGCATCGTGCCTGATGGGTCCACTAGCACTGTCCAGTCAGCCCATTCACTGCAGGAGCATGAAAGCATGGCATTCCCCAGCTTAAGGACAGCCTTACAGCAAGAATACAGACAGTTCTTCTGTTCCCTGGCAAGTGTTGGGCGGTAGGGAGCAGGCCAGTTTGCTGATGATGGAGGCCGCCCACCCTCCTCTTCATTGGGAACACTGTTTCCCTCTCAGCAGCTCCTCTGAACAAAACTAATGCTGTACCAAAAGGAAGTGTGTAACCTGAATCCTCCTCAGCTTTACTGGTACTAAACACCATGACATTGTGGATTTCGCTGACACAAACTTCAGTGGGTAACACCTAACACTCCAGCTATGTATGGTCTTTATAACAAACCATAGCTGCCTTCCCTGGGATGGGCAAGCGGGCGAAGGCCACTCATTCCCATCTTTCCCTGCCACCTCCTATAGGCACCTGAGCTGCTACAAAAAAATGCAGGTTGCCTGGGAATGCTGTAGGGGCTTTGTCCGGTAGAGACATGCATCTGGCTGCAAAGTAGGCATTTTGCGCAGCTAATTTACATTAGCAGAATGCAACGCCCTTATCATTGTTCACTGATGTATACAACCCCCTTTCCTTTCTATGCCTTGGATATTCTGCTTAACAATCACCATGTACAAAAGTATGGCTACAAATATCAGCCCTCTTTCTGCAGCACTTATCACTGTTCACCTGTCTTCTTTCAGGAACTCCACAAATGAGGCTGCCATAGCACTTGAGATCTGTCCAGCTTTTCGTAGTGACCGCATTCCTTAAAAGGTGCTACTCCACAAATGCTTCTGTTATATTTTCTGTAAACCTGCATCCCAAAATGTAACTTCTAATAATTAAATATATTAAAGCTCATTTTATTCTTTAGCACAAACACAACAGCAAACTTTCAGTATAACAAATTACACATTTGGCCACATAGGTATGTTGTGTTAACATGCTTATACTTAAAGAATTCTCTGGATGAAAAGATCCATTTTTTTGAGTACCATTATTGTGAGTGCCTGTCAGCCATCATATCATCTCTTACTGCATACAGTGCATTCTCAGGTCGTGCCACTTCCCTGCTTCACCTGCTCCATGCTTTTGCTAGCCTCTAGTCTAGTCTTTGTTCTTCAGTGTCTGTTGTTTCTCATACCACTCTTCTAGGGAGACATAAATTACACATCTCTTCTGTATCTGCACAGTGAAAAGGCTGTTTGGGTACAGCAGGTGCTGGCTGTAACTACAGGTAGTACTATGCATTTGTCATAAGTTCTTAAGGCCATGCAGCCTCGTGCTTCCATAACTGGTAGCAGTGGTGTGGGATTCAAGGCTTCTAACCCTGTCCCTTACATTATTTGTTGACAGTGTTATACTCCTGCAAACATCATAATTCACTCTTAAAAATATGTAAATCTCAAAAAAAAAAAAAGGCAATGGGGCATACAGTAACTGTCATCTGTGTGTAAGTCTGAAGTTTAGACTAGTGGGAAAATTAAACCCCATTCTTCCTTGTTTTACAGTAGGGGTCTTTTCCTGTGCTTTGGGTTCGGTTAATGACTCCTATACAACACCCATTGAGCCACTACTATTCTGTGATCATTTCTGTTTATCTGAACTCCACAGGTTTCTGCCTTACCATGCTTACTTGTCTGACTTGCATTCCACCTCGGGAAAGCATCTTCCATAGAACTTCTACAGCTCTCACAATCCTCCCATCTTAAGCATTCAGTACTGTTCTGTTATCCAATCCTCTTTTTCTTGCTTACCTGAACAGCAGAACTTCCTTCTGTCAAACCACAACCATCATGCCTCCGTCTTATATCCTGTGTTCTGCTAAGTTCTGCATTACTGTATCCACTCCATGCAATGGCCTCTTTATATATCATTGCTAGAATTTGCCAACATTCACTTTTGCTCAAAAGCTCTCCTTGTAAATTCTTTTTTTAAACAGATTTTTTTTTACTAATTTTCATAAAAGGCATAATCATTCAGAAAATAATCAAAGGTACAGAAATCAACAATGAAACCATGCAAATGCTATTTATAAATGAATTTTGAAAAAAAAATAAACCTCTAATGGGAAAATGGAAACTTTTGTGCATCATAACTCTATCCATTCCCATTGTAAAAACCCTGAACTAAAAGATGTAACGTGATCATTGTAAGAAATATTCAGAAGATAACATATTATATAAACTGAAAGCTATATACTTACAAGAATAGCTCTAAATGAGAAGGTCCATCACTGTTAAATGCAGAACTAATGGCATCAGGCATTAGGTTGCTTAGCATTTACAACCCCTTCTCCTTCCAGCTTAGGGTTACAAGCCTATTTGGCCAATCCACCACTCCCATAGCCGGCCTTAGGCATAGGCCAACTAGGCGGCCGCCTAGGGCGTCGGTCTAGCAGGGGCACTTTTCCAGTATTTATTTGGTGTAGGTAGACTAGGATGGGGGGGCTGAGTAATGTGGTGTATTAACAAATAAATAATGAAGAGATAAATTATCTATTTTTTGTTTTGTTTTGCCATCCACTTTCTGATTCCAAGTATACTATAATGTATGTTTGCCAGCATCACAATTCCTGTAAATAACTGTGGGGAAATTAAATTAATGTGTGAGATTTGTTGGTGTAGATAAAGGATTTTGTCTGTGTCCCTGGCAAATGAGGTTTAATTAGGGGTATGAATGAATGTCTACTAGTCTGTTTGGGGATATTTCTAGTTGGCCTTATTCCACCACCCCACGCTAACTAACAAAAAATTAAGAATGTATACATTGTTCTTTATTTTTTTGTTTAGTTTTGCTACACTCTTCCTGTTTACAAGTATGCTATAGCATATGCTCATACCTCAACTATACCTGTCAAACTCATAGAGCAAGAAACCTGTACAAAGCCATAAATAATCGGGGACAAAGGCCCAAAAAATAGGGATACTTTTTAAATATTGGTCCTACAAACTTAGAAAGTTGATAGAATAACAGGTTTTGCATTATCATGATTTGTTTTTGAAGGGTATGAAGTCTGAAACTCAAACATATGTCATTACTTTCTGACTTCAGCCATCAAAGATTTGCATTGACTTGCCAGAAAAACACAGTTTTATGAGAAGCAGACCAAAAAATATGAGGCAAAAATCTGTGCAGTCTAGAGGTATGCATATGCTTGCTGGCATCGCATTCCCCATAAATGACTGTGGAAAGTAAAATGAATTGCATGTTTCTGTGGGCAATGTGTACTGTTCCCCTGCCCACAGATACAACTATTGTTTGACCAGTATTTACAGGGGGGCTGACAAACATGTAAAATAAAAGTTTCCGTGCACTCAGGATACATCTCTGTACGCTAGAGATTGGATCCTCTAAACAACCGATCTCTCTTGTGCTTTCACCTGTTGTTGCTGCTGTTCAGAGCCTTTTTCACCTGGATCTCTATAATAACAAAAAAAAAAAAAAAAAAAAGTAAATAGGAAAATAAGTGATCAAAGGAGCATTTCTGTGGGCAACGTTAAGTACTATAGAAATGCCTGCAAGACAACCACCACCCCTTAAAGGTAGACTTTCAGCTCATTAACATTTTGGGCAGGGTCAGTATAATAAGATATTTCTGGGACATAGGAATTAATGCTGTCTAACTTAAAATCAGTAGGAACTATGGCTGCAATCACAGTGTTTGCCTAGGGAAGGAAAATGGGACTGAAGCAGAGTTTTCAAAGAAATGAGGTAAGTGGGTAGGGAATAACTGTGACGTCAGGAAGTGGGAGGTAGGTGATAGAATGGGTGGCAACATTTACATTTCGGTCCAAAGCAAGCAACGCAGTTTAAAACTGAGATAATGCCCCTTTAAGGAAGAACAAACCAAAAAAGGGAAAACCAGTTTTACAGGAATAACAGCATATGACATGTTCAAATAAACGTTTGTCACAAATACTGATGTAAGATCCGTGTTAAAGATTACTTTGCATTCTTATTAAAAGCAAGAAAACAAGATTCTCAAGCTGGTATTTCTTGTTTAACACACAGCTTATTAATAAAAACAAAAGATGAGTGCTTTTACTCTTGTCAGATCTAAGTTATACAAGTAAAAAGTAATGTATACTTTTCAATTTACCATAAAAAAGCTGTGTAAATTACAGTGAAGGCAATAATCCAAGAGCACATAAACAAATCACATTCAGGGGCAGTTAATGGAAAACTTCTACTTGCTTAGTTTGCATTTTTATTGTGATTGATGCTGTATACTACAAAAACAGTGTGTATCTGTTAATGTGATGTGTATAGTGACAAATAATGTAACATCTAGTGCTATATGTGTTATATTACTGTAGTAAATAAACATCAGTGGGATTCACGTGTGTGAAACACTGTGATGCTAGATGGGATGAGTGCAGTGGTTATCTTAACTCAAAAAAAGAATTATGCTGCTAAAAGCAGAGGTGTAATTGGAACTTATCAACTATGTGTGAGTCTAGGAAGTATTTGAAAAAAAAATAATAAAGTTGATTACCCTCGGGGTGGTACCAAGACAAGCTAAAAGGAAAAACAAGTGTGAAAATTTGTGTGTTTGTGTTCTTTAACATGGATTTTGCATTAGTATTTATGACAACAGTTTATTTGAGCACGTCATATGCTGATGTTCATCGTGTTTCACTGTTGTAGTCCTTACAAAATGGGTTATCCAGCTCCCGGTAGCCCACAGTCGGCCACAATACCAAAGTCCTTGGTATATGATGTCGGCTGCCTTCGGTTTAGGCCTGACGTCAGGTGCAAAAGAAGGCAGCCGATGCCATTTCCTCAGTCTTTCTTGCCATGCAGCCCGAAGAAGCATTTTGCACGAGTGCCGGTCGGCCGAGTACCTTCTTTTTGTATTCTGACTGCTTAGTTGAAGACATCCTCAGATAAGTACCCTGTTGGGGACCCTCTTTTTTTGCTTTAGTGAAAGTTAAGAACTGTCTTGCTTGTGGAAAACAGATTCCGCACCGTTATTTTCACTCCTATTGTATTACTTGTTTGGGCCTTGAGCATGACGTCCGCAATTGTGTTCTCTGCGCTTCTTTCAACCTGCTTACCATACGCCGTAGAGCTAGGATCTTGTTCAAGCATTTCGGAGTTTGGCCTATGTCCATCGGTATGGCATCTTCTGGTCTCCCGACTTCAGATGTTCCTAAGAAGTGCAAGGATAAGGACCGCGACAGGCTTTAGGGTCCAGTTAGCCGACAACATCCCTGTTAAGTTGGTTGTCAGCCCAGCGGTATTCACGGAGGTGCTTTATTTGCCCCTGCAGTCTGCGGAGACCTTTTCTGAGTCCTCCATACCGCAGACTTCCACTTCTTCTGACCCTCTGCCAGGCACCGCCTCTGATGGATCCGGAGCCTTTAAGCAGCTGCCGGCTTCTGAGGCCTGTTTTCTCCACCCGGAGAGCAGATCCAGACCGACAACCTTGATTCAGACTTCTGCGGTGGCTAGGCCTCCTGATTCCCTCCAGCTTTCTAGCAGGCCATCCAGCCAAAAATCTTCTCCAAAGCAGATGCCGGCCACCCCTCAAATGCCTCAGGCTCAGATGGTTAAAATGGCTAGTGATCTCTTGACCCTTATCAAGGGCTTTCAGCCACCTCCTTCTAAAGGGATTAGGGAAATTGTCCCCAGAAGCTTTCTCTGCCTCAGATTCCTAGGTTTCCAGCAGCTCTGTTGATGAAGAAGGAAACTCTCCACTTATTTCTGGTTTTGAGGATTGATTCTGATGCAGAAGACTCCATCCCTTCTGCCTCCCCTCCAGAAGATTTTTTTTGGAGATGCTCTGAATACTCTTAGGGAGCATTTCAAATGGGAAAGTCAGGACTACCCTCAGTCTAAGAAACGGATTAGGGAATTCTTGGATTTGCCACAGCATAAGCCTTTGGCTATCCCTCCGGTTTTGGAAGTTGTTGATGATGTTCTCATAGAGAATTCTTTGACTCCTAATTCTGTTCCTCCTGCTCCCAGAAAGCCTGATGGGTATTATAGAGTTCCTGATTCTCATCAGTTCCTTTTCAAGAATCCTACTGCTGATCCAGAGATTATTTCTCAGGGCCCTAACGGTGTTAAAGCTATGGTTGGTAAAAATCCTGTTCCTTCTGACAGGGAATCTAGGGCCTTGGATAGATGGGGTAAAAAGGTTTATACTTCTTCCACCCTGGCTGTTAGGTCAGTTAATTGTCTCTTTCATATGCTTAAGTAACAGCAGCATACGTTGGAGGCTATTAAGGCTAAAATTGCTGGTGTTCCTTCCCTGATTGAGATTAAGGACATGCATGATTTATTGAATTCTGGTGTTCCTTCCCTGATGGAGAGTAAGGACATGCATGATTTATTGCATTCTGGTATTCTTTCCCTGATGGAGAGTAAGGACATGCATGATTTATTGAATTCTGCCACTCTTGTCACTAAACATTCTCTACATTGTAGTTTTGACACTTTGGAGGCTTTCTGCAGGGCTGCAGCCACTGGTTCTGTCATTAGAAGACCTGCTTGGCTCAGGGAACAGCCCCTTTCTGAACCTGTCAAATCTAAATTACTGGATGTGCCTTTGCACAAGGACAATCTTTTTGGTAGCAAAGCAGAAGAGGTGTTGAAAAAGTTGGAGGATAAGGCCAAATCTATGCAAACTATTAAGGACTTTCTGCAAGTTCAGCCTCCTTGTTTTAGTAGACATTACCCTTCTAAGAATTGGACTTTTCCTGACCCTAGTAAACAGAGTCAAACTAGGCCTAGGGGTTACAGGTCTTCTAGGGGATTGACTTCCACCCCTCAAAAGGACAAGCACTGGCAGGCTTTCTCTTCAAAATCGGGGAGTTCTAAGAAAACTTCCCAAAGCAAACATTCCCAATGACTCCGGCCTTCCTCTGCCTGCCTCTGCGGGCTCAGGGTTTCCTTTGGGGGGAAGGTTAGCGATTTTTGCAAAAGTCTGGTTCACCATCACAGACGACAAATGGGTGCTCAGAATAGTATCCCAGGGCTACAAGTTCTCCTTTCACACCTTCCCTGTCCACCAAGGATACCCAGATATCCCCCAAATCAAAGGGCAGAAGCAGGAAAACAAGTTTCTTCTTTACTAAACCTGGGAGCAATAGAGCCAGTTCCAGCACTACAGATAGGCCAGGGTTTCTACTCAAGACTTTTCCTGGTCCCCAAAAAAGGGGGCACTTGGCACCCTATTCTGGATTTGTCCATTCTAAACACTTTTCTGGTGATTCCCAAATTCAAAATGCTCACTCTTCAGCAGTTGCTGCCAATGCTGGCCAAGGATTACTGGCTGGTGACTTTGGATCTCAAAGAAGCTTATCTGCACATCCCAATAAGGAAAAGCTGCAGGCAGTTCCTTCGCTTCAGGGCGGAAAACAGGCACTTCCAATTCACTGCACTGCCCTTTGGCATATCTACTGCTCCCAGAGTTTTTACCAAATGCCTGGCTCCAGACATCACTTTTGCAGGCAAAGAAACATTCAAATTTACTATTACTTGGACGATTGTCTTATTCAGGCAAACTCTCCAGAGTAACTTCTAAAGAATTTAGACTTTGTAAAGAACCTTCTTACCTCTTTGGGCTACACCATCAACGAAAAGAAGTCAAAATTGGTACCCACCAGGGAGATTGTATTCCTGGGAGTGAGCTTGAACACAGCTGCACAGATGGTATTC